>NC_138151.1:14701324-15301324 GCF_964199315.1 Orbicella franksi
AGTTTAATTATTTAAATAAGACATAGGATAGGAAAAATGCAGACATAGGATAAAAATGAAGACTGCAGACTTTTTTAGAATATTGTATTCCCATTTCCTTTATAGAGAGTTTAGTTCTCCTGTTAGCCTGAAGTATACAGCTCAGATTAGCTAGTGTATGGCTAGCTCGATCTCTCTATAAATGAAAATGGGAATATGATATTCTTAAAAAGCCTGCAGTCTACATTTTACCCATGGTTTGCAGTCTAGTCTTGTAAGACTTTTCTTTAAACGTAATGACATACAAGGCCCTCTCTCCTCTGCATAGGCCTCTCTTGTGCTGCTTTGACCTTAGGGTGGTAGTTCAGAGTATATTCAATTTCCCTTAGAGAGCCTCTACGGAGGAGAGAGTACTAGGCCTCATTTATATGGTCTTGGGTACTGGAGACGACACTATCAGACCCTTCTGAGGCAACTTTATCAAGTGTTTATATGAAATGAAGTTGTCCCTCCAGGATTACTTAAGCCTTTTTTCATATTCTAATGCTCAGTTATCCTTCTTCCTTTGGCTTCCTTTCAGTCATTTGATCACTGTGGGGTTTTGTGAGTTAATTTTGATTTCTTCATACCATGAGTTGCCCCAGGTAGGCCCGTATTTTGACGAAGAAAGGTTATGAGGCCTACCAGTGTTACCCTGGTTATGTTGCTAAGGGTGACTTGTGTTTCGCTTTCTCAACAAAATGGTGTGAAACTTAGCTCATCTAGGGTCACTGGGGGGAGGGCTTTCTTTGTCACCTATGACCAAATAAGGGGCCTCACTGTCAGCTGTAATCATGTATGTTTATATAACAAAACTTGAGTTCCAAACTCTGGTCACCTTGAGTTCCTGTTGCTGATCTTATGATGTTTACAAAATTGTCACAACTGGATCAACAATTTAGGAATTTGAAGTTTGATTTATTTTAATTCCTAAACAATATTGTAACTTTTGTTTATGTCAGGATCCAAAAATGCTTTATGCAGAGTGTTTGTTGTAGTTTGCTTGACATGCTTCAGAAATTTTATTTTCCTTTGTGCAGGTGAGGGTACTGAAAAAAATTCTTTATGTGAAAATCTGAAGACCTCAATTCAATACATTGATACTGGAAATGAGCTATATAATGTTTTATAAATTATGATATTAGTTCCATGTACATTACCGCATTGTATCTGCTTGGACGGGACTTAAAAGGTGGATAGATTTGGATCATTTAATTGTGAGAATTAGCTTTTTAATGGTAAATACATATTGAGTTCCTGGTGCTAGATCTCATTAGGGAATTTATCTTTTAGTTTACATTTTGTGTTGAAAAGAGTTAGGGGTGAAATAAAAACCAAAGAGGGAAGGGAGGTCAACATCAACATTTACTCCAATTTTCAACTGGTGAATATTAAGAGGAGTCTTATTTGATCGTAGGTGACCATCCTCCACTACCTTTGCAAGACCATCCAAGCAGGCCCGTTTTCTGACCATGTAAAGCTATCTATTTATTGTCAATGTACTGTCAATTAAACATTTAAAACCCAATCTTGTGTGTTTTTTTTGTTATTTGTGGAAAATGTATGCTTATCACTTGCATGATGCATTCTCTTGAAGCCAAAAATAAAGTCATCAATGCAAAAAGCAACAGGGAACCTGGGATGGATGGAGCTGGGGAGAAATCAGGCTTGGGGTTCATGTTTACAAATGTACAACCTCTGTGACACTCTTCTCCACAATATTTCTTTGTAGGTCAGTTTAAACTTAATGTAAAATAATTGTCGAAGCTATCTTTATTTAAATACGATTTACTGTGATGAAAATTAAAAGCATAAAGTATAAAGAAAAGAATTGATTATCATTTCAAACTTAGAGGCAGTAAAGCTTTCACGGTGTCTCAAGACAGATACTATTAGAAAACAAGCGGTTTGGTTACAATAAGAGATCACCTTTGTCATAACCTTCCTTAGTATACTGAACTCTTTGTTTTGGCGATAAGTCATTTTGGCTCAACAGGTTTCTCCTGGATAAGTTAACTCTTATTGCCAATGGCTTAGCATAAGAAGTGTCCCAGTTCATATTTTCTTTCCTCTTCAATTCAGTTGCTGCTTGGAACCAGATTCTCTATTTTTTAGTTCTTTCCATGTAACATCCTACACAGTTTTCTTTTACAGTCTATACAGGTTTAAGTGAACTCACTGAGAAATTAACAAAAAAATTAGAACCCAAAGCAACAGTTTAGGATGCCTTTCTTGTCAGAAGTTCAGAAGAAGCTGCGAGACAAAAAACAGCTTTGCATTGCATGCGGACGCCCGAGGAAACAGATCCTGCATTGATCTCATATTTGACGAACATTTTCACATGAAATGAAGCACCTTTCTGTTAAGGTCTCGTCCATGTTATTCTGAATATCATCCGTTTCATCTAGGTCTCCCATACAATGATTTTGTATCATTTTACCATCTAAAATATCCACACGTCTTCTCGGAAGCTTGCGTCAGTTGGTTGGCCTCGCAGAAGAAAATGTTATCTTCGACGGTTTTGCGGATAATTTAGCGCAGAAAATAATTCCTTGGTGCATTATTTACTTTCCAACCCAGCTTATGACTTGATAGCTTAAACTTCTTTGTAAGGGAGCATTTTCCATCTAATACTTTCTCATATTTCGAGGTTTTCGATTACTGATCAGCAGGTCCTCCTGTAATATTTAGGCTTCAAAGCAAGGATTTATTCCGCATACAAGACATACAACTCAAGAAGTGAACAAGATGGCGGATCAAGAAAAGCACATGGACCCAAGACGCAACGGGGTCTTATAACTAGAAAACCGGAAGTCTGATGCAATGAACAACTAATCCAACATCTCCCCCCAAAGTTTGAGTGCTAACTCTGTGCACACAGTTCGGTAAACTCAACAATAATGTAACAATGTTCAAGGCAAGTTCGCTTTGTTAAATGTTCACAGATCTAGCCGTTGTGGCGGTTTTACTACTCGTCCTGAGCGTGTAACACGCTCCATAAGAGAGTTCCCAGTGTTCGGATGGTCTTCTTGGGTTGACACAGCTGCTGTGGATCCGGCAGGTGTTGAAGGTTCAGCCGGTAGATTCTCTCGCACATGGGTAGAAACCTTTGGAGGTGTTTGGTCCACGGGCAGTGCGTGATCGCGAGGTGCCACAGTTAGGCCATCAGAGGGAAAGGCTGGCTTCGAACTGGTTGGAACTAGAGCAGACCGATTACGTCGCAATGTGCTCATGTCGGTCTTCACCAAATAGGATCTCGGTAGCTTGGTTGCTCCAATGATCTGACCTTCCCGGTTCTGGTCGCGCACCCAAACTTGCTCGCCAGTGGTGAGTGGAGGGAGGGCACGGGCTTGGTGTCGTTTGTCATGATAAATCTGTTGCTTTGACCTGTATTCGTCCTCTCTCAGTTGCACTCTTTGCCTGTCGGTATCTTGCACATTTGGTTTGAGGACACTGGGCATGGCAGGAACCTTGGTTCGCAGACGGCGCCCCATTAGTAACTCGCTGGGTGAAAACCCATTTTGCAAAGGTGTAGATCGGTAAGCAAGGAGGGCTGGATACGGGTCTTCATTCTTGCAGAGCAGTGCTTTGACAGTACGGACTGCCCTTTCAACTTCCCCATTGGCTCTTGGGTATTTAGGTGATCTTGTCACATGAACAAAATCGTACTCAGTGGCAAACAGCCGAAAGGCATCAGAGCTGAATTGTGGGCCATTATCTGATACAATGATGCCAGGTATGCCATGTGTGGAAAATAGTTCTTTCATGATTAAACTGACTCTGGCAGATGATTGGTCATTCAGTTTCTTGATCTCAAACCATCTTGAATAGTAATCAACAACAATCAAGTAGATCTTTCCTTTGAGTTCAAAGAGGTCGGCAGCTAGCCTTTCCCATGGACGTGAAGGGAAGGAGGTTGACATGAGTGGTTCTTTGAGCTCAGGGCGATCTTTGGCACAGGTGCTACAATTTGCCACCATGTTTTCAATCTGCGTAGAGGGCCCTGGCCACCATACAGAGGTTCGAGCTCTAGCTCGGCACTTGGTTATACCAAGGTGACCAGCATGAATGCAGCCAAGTATCTCCAGTCTCATGGACCTGGGAATCACTATGCGCTCGTCACAGAGAAGCAAGTCATCAACAATGCTGAAATGGGCCCTGTTTTCCCAGTAGGGACGTAGTAAGGGTTAGTGAGGCATGTATGCTGGCCATCCTTGACTGCAATAGTTCCTGATTTGAGCGCATTCTTCGTCAGCGATCTGTGCCTCTCGTATCTGTGACAAGCGCTGCGTAGTCGCTGGGAATGTGAACACTGTCTGGGCTGCAAAGCTCTGTAACTCGTCTACAAACTGTTCGTCTCTTTCGCTGGGACTTTCTGTAGGTGCACGGGAGAGTGCGTCAGCTGTTAGCTGGTGTTTCCCAGGCACATATTGGACAGTGACGCTGAATCTCATTAACCTAAGGCGAAACCGCTGGATACGCGGTGCTGTCTTGGAAAGCTCAGTGGTGTTGAAGAGGGTTTGAAGGGGTTTGTGGTCAGTTTCTAGGACAAAATTCATGCCCACAACATATTCACTAAACTTCTCACATGCCCAAACTCCTGCTAGTGCTTCTTTCTCTATGACAGCATAGCGTTTCTCAGCATCACTGAGTGATCGTGATGCATAGCTGATGGGTCTACGATTCCCGTCGTCTTGTACCTGGAGGAGGACTGCACCAATGCCGTTTAAGGAGGCATCAGCTGCGATGATGGTTGGTCGACTTGGGTCATAACATGCTAAAACGTCAGCTGATGTGAGGGCCGTTTTAATCTGTTCGAAGGCTCTCTGCTGGGGGTCTGTCCACAGCCATGTGGTGTCTTTGCATAACAACTGACGCAGGGGTTCGCTCATCTCGGCTAGTCGGGGAATGAATTTCCCCAAATGGTTCACCATCCCCATAAAGCGTTGCAGGTCCTTCACACTTTGGGGAGGTGGAAATTCTGATATGGCTTTCGTCTTCATTGGGTCTGCATGTATTCCCTGTTCGTCAATAATGGAGCCTAGGAATTTCACAGAGGTCTTGAAAAACTGGCATTTCTCAATGTTGAGGGTTATGCCAGCCTCTTGTAGACAATGCAGTGTAGCTCTGACACGTCTGTCGTGTTCTTCTTGATCAGCTCCATGGACTAGAATGTCATCCATTTGGCAAATTACGCCCTCTACATCTTTAAGGATTTCGGACATTGTACGCTGGAAAATCTCTGGCGCAGAGCTTATGCCGAACGGAAGGCGGTTGAAGCAGTAGCGGCCAAATGGTGTTACAAATGTAGTTAGCAGTTTTGACTCTTCATCAAGGGGAAGCTGCCAAAACCCACTATTTGCATCGAGTTTGGTGAAGAAGCGACTTTTTCCCAGCTTGGCAAGACTCTCATCGACTGATGGCATTGGATAGATTTCTCGCTTGACCGCCTTGTTTAACTGGGTTAGATCTACACAGAGTCGGACATTGCCATTAGGTTTGGGGACTGGGACGAGAGCAGAGCACCAAGTAGTTGGGACTGTTACTGGTGAGATAACTCCCTGTTGAAGCATACAGTCTAATTATTGTTTGACCTTTGGCAATAGCGGATAAGGGATTTTCCTTGGCGTGTAAACGCAATGTGGCTTTGCGTCAGGTTGCAGCGTTATGTGGACTTCAGTCTTCACCTTTCCCAGGCCACTGAACAGTGAGGGGAATTCGGTTTTGAAATCAGCATTTTGTGGAGTGACTTCACCAATCTCGTCATCTGTACGAGTGATTAGCCCCAATGCAACATAGGCTTTTCTGCTTAGCAGTGGACATGTCTGGTCTGGTATGACATAGACTGGTTCAGTAACTTTTCTCTGGCGGTATGAGAGGTTAGCTTGAAACATGCCAATGACTGAGATTTGAATATTTCCAGGGCCTCGTAAGGTTTGTTTCGGTTTGGCAAACTTCTGATCTTTCAGCCACGAGGTATGTGCACCAATGATTGTGACTGCGGCACCGGTATCCAGCTTGAAGCGAGTACTGTGGCCATTAATCCCGAGTTGGGCGGTCCAACCCCCCCTTGTGGTTTGAACTTCTCCAAGAAATAGAACCTCATCTCCCTCTTCCTGCTCTTCCTCATCTTCGAGTTCGTATACTTTCTTTGTTGGGGAGGCAGGGCTGCGACAAACATTTTGAAAGTGTCCCTTTTTTTTACATTTGTTACAGGTAGCGTCTTTAGCCGGGCAAACTTGGCGCTGGTGTCTTTCGCGGCCACACCATCCACAACTTTGGGCATGTTTGGGAGTTTCTTTGTTCGGAAGTTTTTTATTTCCAGACTTTCCTGAGTTAATAGATTCAACTGAAGCTGGTTTGTTGTCCCCACGGACAAGATCACGGGTTTGTGCTCTAGATTCTGCCTGACGACTCATTTGAACGGCTTGTGCGAGTGTAAGAGAAGCTTTTGATTGAAGTCGATCGGAAAGTGAATCATCAAGTACCCCCACTACAATTCGGTCTCGAATTAAGCTATCCTTTAACACACCATAGTCACAATTATCTGCTAATCTGTATAGATCCTGGATGAATGTGTCGACCGATTCTCCCGCTGTTTGGGACCTTTTGTTAAAACGCGCTCTCTCCACGATTACGTTTCGCCGTTCAGCAAAATGGTCGTTTAATGATTTCTTGATCTCCTCGTAGGAGACAGTTCCTTCGTCTAATTGAAGCGTTTGAAGAATATCATCGGCACTGTCACCCATTGCATAAAGGAGAGTACTGACCTACTCCGTTTGTGGTTTATTGTTGAGCCCTGACGCTACTCTGTACCTGTCGAATCGGCGAAGCCACTTTGGTCATGCGTCTGCTGCTTGTGGGCTGTTTGCCTCTTCGAACTTTCCGGGAAGAGGAATTTGTGTGGTCGTTTGGGCCTGATTAATCGTCTCCGACGCTGATGGACTAGATTCGTCGCCTCCTGGCATTGTTTAGCGTTGAGGGTTTCCAGCTACCGCCGCCACCATGTAATATTTAGGCTTCAAAGCAAGGATTTATTCCGCATACAAGACATACAACTCAAAAAGTGAACAAGATGGCGGATCACGAAAAGCACATGGACCCAAGATGCAACGGGGTCTTGTAACTAGAAAACCGGAAGTCTGATGTAATGAACAACTAATCCAACACCTCCATGCTGTCGTCTACAAAATAATGGATTTAAACCCACTGATCATTTTTATGCATATTTTAAATGATTCGTTTTCATCACCATTCAAACGTTTTGAACCATATCAAGATCATATTTTTGTGTTTGTGTTGTTCATTGTTAGGTTTTCCAGATATCGCCCATGAAACGAGCACAAAGTTTCACTATTAAATCAAGTTTACAATTGAGCGATCTCGAAATTTTGCGTGTTTTTGAGCCTTTTGACATCTAGTTTTTGAAAACCAAAGTATTTTTAAACACAGTATTAACAGGTTATCTTATTCCTGTGCTCTGTTGATCGCTTTCTTTCAAATTCTTTGAGCAATCATCGGATGAAAAACTTTTCTGGCGTCATTATTTTAGCGGCCACCGAAACTTCACTGGCCGGCTCACGAGTGACGTCATAATGGCCAAGATCATCGGGCGCGCAATCGCATGGCTACGCAAGCGAAGTTGACCTCTCCCTCCTGCATTAGACATACATGTTATGACCAACTGACATCTGTCAAAACAAGGTATCTGCTGACCAGCATCACGTAACCATATCGCGGGCTCTAGTTTAGAGCTCATCGTGGTCACGTGTTTTTTGGAAGTTAACCGCTGACCAAGGGCTGTTTTTCGATTGGATCGCGGGCTCATGTCAGGCTAACTTGTTGAAAACAGGGCGAGGTTGTTTGGAAGGCGGTTGACGCTAACCTAGGACTAAAAGTTAACCGTTTTCACTGCTTTTGTTTTGTGTTAACACTCAAAACAGAACGCCAATATACAGAAAACCTCACCACAAAGTTACAAAACTCAAATCAAAATTCTACCTTATCCTGGGTTAGCTTAATCGGGCTCTGAACAACCCGGCCCAGGAGCTACGCTTTAGGCTAGCCTAAATCTATATATTAAATTAATATTTTAAGAGGAAGCCTCCAATCACCTACAGGTGGTTTTCAGGAGGGTCCTCTAAAAAGTGCAATTATAAAATATATCTTAAATGTCGAAAATACATAATAGTAATAAAAGGTAAAAATTTTTGACTACAACCAAGGTATAAAACTAGAACTAAGATTAAAAAATACTACTACTAATTAAGATTAAAAAGATTAAGTAAAACTGTTTTAGTTTGTGTATAAAAATCCTTTTTGGTATACGTTTCTTGAACTCACTCGACAGTGGGGCCCAAAATTCGCCATTACCTGAAATTACGCGGACTGAAATGAGCCAATCACGGCGTATTTAATATATCAATCTTCAAAGACAATGTTAAACCGTGCGTTCAAACTCTCCTCGAATTGGCAGTTCTTCCGTCGAGAATGTGAAAGTCATAAAATTGCTTTTGCTCGCCTGCATTATCCTGAAACCCTCGTAGAGAACACCATCAGACATTTTATTGAAATGAAAGTTACTGAGAATGTGCGTTCTAATTATCCGATGAACGAGATGCTCCCGTCAGAATTGTCTTACCGTTCAAAGACCAGAAATCGGCAAATGCGGTAAGACACCAACTCGGTGATCTCAGTCGAAAGATTGATGCCGTTTTCCAGCCTATTTACACAAGTCAGAAGATCAAAGGACAATTAAAAAAAAACATAAATCTCCAATTGTGAATCAACAAAAAATTTGTTTATTATTACAAGTGTGGTCTGTGTGATGCAGACTATGTCGGCTTCACGAGTCGACACCTACCTCAACGTGTGGAGGAACACAAGCGATCAACAATCGGCAACCACGTAAAGGATCAGCACGGAAAGGATCCAGAGACCATTAATAACAATTTCGAGATTTTGAAAAAATGTCAGAGTAACCTCGACTGTTTGATTTTTGAAGTGTGTTTTATTCGTAAACTTAAACCAAAACTGAACAAACAAAGTGACTCGATCCATGCTGGTGGCTTGCTGGGGGCCAGCTGTCAAAAGCAGTGGGGAGGGGAGGGTGTCTTTTACTGACACCCCTAACTAGCTAGAATTTGTGTTTTCAGTGTTAAATAAGCTTGATATTGACTGTGTTTCTAGGTATTTTACTCAGTTGTTTGACCTTGTTTGAGGCTTCTCTGTTGACATGGCACCCTGCTGGAGTGGTCCATGCCACGTGCATGCGTGAGGGGCCAATCTCCTAGACAGGGGGGTGGTCAGAGGACTTCTGGCCGCTGGGATTGTCTTTGAGTCAATGCAGGCATGTTTTTGCGAATTCGGTTAGTTATATTTGAGCGCATACAAAAATTTTACTTTCATTTTGAAAATGACCGTCGAACGGTCGAAACGTCGTTGTTTCTTAACGTTAATTTTTATAGTAAAATCCGTTTCAAAAAATTTGTTGATTCGAATTATTATTATTATTATTATTACTATTATTATTATTTTATTTACATACTTTTATGTGTAGTTTTCTATTACATTCGACATTTTGACCAGTACTAGTTCTTATGTTAAAGTTTGCGTTATAACTGTACTAGTTTCTGCTGACTCAATAAATGTAGATATAGATGTTAGTAGATGCATACTTCCCTCAATGATTAGAATTATAACCCTTTTCCCAATAAGCTCCTCCCTCTTTATTAATTGCCCTCAGTGTGAAGTATTCTCTTAAGGATGCGCCCCTTTTACAATTAGGGCCCACTCTTATAAACGCCCACTATCCCAGACGTTCCCTGATACTAAAACAAGTGTCTAGCTTTCAACTGCAATTCGTAGTGGGCCCAATTTAGTCAGTTTGGCTTTGAATTGCAGTTTGCTTTCAAAGTTTGGAAATTAAAAACTTGAAATGGTTGTCACAGCTGAAACAAATCTAACGCATCGTAAAAGCAGTGCAGCTGGAAGGGAGACTGGTAAGAATTTACGGAATACATATGAAACAACAGCTGTAGTGCTTCACCAACGCACGCCTCGATCTAATAATCACCGAATGAAATTAGTCAATCATGTTATCGCACATGTATAAACAATGCGGGTTCAAGTAAAGTAACGTCACCATTAGATAAAAGGGATCAACATTTCATTAAAAGCTAGCAGTTTCTTACGAGTCCGATCAGCAATGGCAGATGAAAAAGTTTTAATATTTTTCCTGTTTCAAGCTCATTTCGTTTTCTCTGCCGAAGAAGCAGCTACCTTTTCTCGTTCATCATACTTCACAACGCGGGAAAATAAGCAGCTTAAGGGATACGTTGTCAAACGGTTTGATTCTCCCAGTTTGTTATCGTGCGGCCAACAATGTATGAGAAACGCTTGGTGTACTTCTACAAACTACAAGATGTCATCCAAGAAGGACAGCAAAGGCACTTGTGAACTGAACAAGCACGACATTTCCCTCATCAAAGAAAACACCAACTTTCACGATCAGCAGGGAGTTACTTTCTCCATTCTGCTCAAGGTATATTTACGTTTAAATTCAAATTCAAATTCAGATTCACTTTATAAATACCTGACTTTGTAAGTGCTAGCTGTAGTCCAGAAGTCTTTGTTTGTCACGGCTCGGCCTGGTGTCAGGCGAAAGGACCGGAATTTGTACACCCAGATTCGTTTGGCTTAAATAACCCCAAAATTTACACACAGATATATTTTCGTTATCACTTAGAGCAGCCCATTTCGTTGAATGGTATTTAAAATAGAGTGATCATGTTTTCTTTGTCATAAGTTAAATAAAGCAAAATAGACAAGTGTCTGGCCATCTTATATCGCACATATTTCGTTATTATCAACCTTCTCTTTGCCATTCTCAGCTTTTTTATTTTCGTAATGTTTTCTGAGATGTTTGAGGTATTTTTCGTGCGATTGCATGGAATCTCAAACGTATGAAAATTGTCGCATTCAAATGTAGTCGTGATCCCTGACACCTGCTTAACACAACAGCAGATAAAGTTCAGTTTCTACTGTATAGTCCTGAAGGAGGGGTGACGAAAACCAAAATGTTCTATCGATATAATTGCCGAATCTTTCTTTCTTCAAGGAGGTGCTCGATGTTTAACTATAGTTTGAGGCAAATTTAACAAGTTAAATTGCACCAAATTCATTGCAAGGCTAGCACACTCAGTATGACAGACTGGCAAAGTTGTATTTATTAGCTAATATAATTTTAACCAAGAGAGCTTTTCTTCTAGAAAGGACATAATGATGATATAACTGAGAAAACAGTGCGGGCTTGATTAACACCAAGACTGGCGACCATTAATGTGCGTGCATTTCTAAACTTATTTATTATTCATTGCAAGGTTCTCTGCATCCGAAAGTTTGATGTTGTTTTATTTGGACAAGTTAACCTACAGCAAGTCTTCTCTGGGGAAATTTCCTCGACCAAAACAGTAACCATGAACTTGACGAAAAGTGCGATCAACTTTTGCTTAACAAGTTCAGTCCCTTGTTCCAAAAATTGTGCATTATAAACGAATCCAAAGCGTCTAACAAGAAAAAAAGGTTTGTTTTTCTCTGTCAGTTAAACATTAACCACCATGCATTGTAGCAGCTGGTCATCAAACATCACTGAATAAAATTAACAAAATAGAATCAAAACGCTGTGGACGCAGGTTCAAAAACTACTTCTTTTTTTCATTTTTTAAAATTACAATGCAGTTTACTTTGGTGTATTTATTTCGTGGGCCAAATGTGGGCCGTTAATGGTTCATGAAAATCTAACACAGTTTTATAAAATAAATGTTATTCACGTGAGGGTCTACTTATCACATATTTAACAATTATTCCATGAGCGCGCGTTGGATATGAGGTGGTAAATAGCCAACGAGGCCCGTAGGGCCCAGTTGGCTATAACCAATCTCATATCCAACAAGCGCGAATGGAATAATTGTTTTATTAAATTCGGTGCGTTTGTATCCTTGGAAATTATAGCTTAATTTCATTGGATTTTAATTTAGCAAAGCGACCGGAAGTCGATGTGGCAAAAACAACAACAAGTGGGAAATCACATGACATGCGCCTCGGTTGTAAAACTAGTTGAATGAAAAATTTGAAAGCGAAGCAAGCGAATTTGCTGAATGAAATTACAATTAAGTAGAATTCAAGGAACGTCTATCAAATTAAGGAGATATAGCCTTGGTCAGAAAGTTTGAAAAGCCATCAAGTTCGAGTCATGGAGAGGAGCCGAATAATTGTGCACTTGCACATATTGCCGTTGTAATAATGCTGCGGAAAACTTTGATCGCCATGTGATACAGACGTTGTACCAAAATTATTCTCGACAAGACCGCTTTCAGGATTCCCTTGCCTTGAAAGCCTTGGCATTTCGAGCTGTATGTTGTTGGCCAGATTCAGAGTCAGGGACAGAAATTATCTTAGCGTCAGATTCATCTTCGAGCTTCAGAATCTCCGAGGCCACCCTGATGGTTTTTCGTGGCTGGTAAAAAACCGGGCTTATTTCAGTTCAGCTCAAAACACTCAACTCCTTGAGGTGTTTTTCGCATGGACAGAATTGTTGGCGCCAGGTGTCGTTCATTCTTCCGTTCTCTTTGGTTAAAAAAGAGACCGAGATAAAACTCGGGTCTTCCTCTGTAGTTGTGCGGAAGTTTTGCTCTCGGCTGATCCGAGCTCGCTAAGTCGAACAGTTTCCTCATCCGCTCATTGGAAATTGGCTTCTTATGGACTACGCCGGAAATGATGCCTGTTTTCCTGAGGCTTTTTACACATGCTCTAATAATTTATTTGCCTGTTCAGAGATAATGGAAAACGGTTTATTGTGCGGTGGCGTGCGAAGGAAATGATCAGTGGCGGCTCTAATGGATTTCGCAATACGTGCCATCTTTCGTCCTCGCAGACGTGTAAAAACACCTCAAACAAACATCCAGTTCTTCCTTTGACATTTCTTAGATCGGTTTCGAAATTTGGTACCACCAGGACCAGCAAGCCATTCTGTTAAGGTAAACGTTGTTTTTGTGACATAATCTTCATGAATGCGTAAAATCTCGACGGTCATATTCTAATTTTGCAACTTTTAAAGGAAACTTAACGTATACTTACCGTAAAATAATCTAATCTTGAACTTTGTGGCTTTTTTTGCTTTTACCGGGACGGCATTTTCCATAATTTCCTGTATTTCTTCTGTACAAAGCTCACCGAGTCTGCTTTTTTTCATCCACTTTTTTGTCGACGAAACTTGGCTTCCCGCGAAAAGGTTTATGCCGAGCGACATTTACCGCATTCATTTCCATATAAGGTCAAACGCAGGTATAATAGCTGGTAACCGAGGTCCAGTGAACCAATCAGAAAGCTAGAATTGCAGTATCCGAGGTTGAGAATTTAATAACACAAATTATTAAAACTCTGGCGAATTTCTTTTTTGAAAATCACGTGACCTAGCAAAGGTCTATAACAACGGCTACAAACAGATTAAAGCTTATAAAATATCCCCAACGGCAATACAGAGTGCGTTGATGAGCAAGGTGTTACTTTCACACTGATCTCATGAAGGGAAAGAGTAAGTAACTAAGGAGGGAAGGAATGAAGGAATTAATGAATAAACTCGGAATTACAATGTCATTGCTACTTTCGCCAAATTCCTTGGCAAGCCTTCTTTTCAGCCAGAGAGAACTACTAAAAAGTTAATGTCACCGGCGTGGGTTTGCTAAATTTCTGTCATTATCTCTTTCGCACAATAATGCGAAAATTAGGGAAAAAATGTTTACGAAAATTAACATTTAACTGTTTGGTTTTCGTCGCCGGGCAGACAAGAACCACCCTTGAGGCAGCAGGTGTTTAAATCTCCCAGAAAATAGTTCAATAAAATGCTGTTGACGAAGATGAAAAGATGAGGGTTTTTTTTTTACAAATATGTAAAATTGAGTGTATTTTTTTTATGACAGATAGCTATATTTCCTGGCTTAAGGATGAAACCCCTATGGAAGTGCATGGTTGAAATTTTAACATTATCATTTACAGTGCGATGGTTTGGCGTAGGGAAATTGACAGATTATAGTGTTTAAGTCTGAAAAAAACAAAACAAAACAAAAAAAACAGAGAGTTTAACCAGAAATATTTTCCCGTTTGTAGTAAACTAATCTTTCTCGACTGACTCCTGCCTTTTGAGGGGTTATACATTATCATTGCATAATCACACATAGTCATCGGTCGACTTGAAGGTTTGAGGATTTTATGAAACCTGAGAATCTCTCCCCCGATGAGAGTTAATAGTTAATGAAGATAGGGTAAACTCACCCGATGAGAGATAGTTAATTAAGATAGTGAAAACTGGATCGTAATCGTAAACGTAATCGGATCGTCGCTTTTACAAAGCGGTAGACAAGATGATATTTGAAATGCAAACCACCTTTGCTTCTAGTCATATCCCTTCTAAACGACTCAAACAGACCCAGAAACACCGATAAGTAATTTTACATGAATGTAAATGATTATGTTATTGCTGATACAGTGTTCGGGTCCCCTGTGCTTTGGGCGAGCGAGAAGATTTCATGAACGCAAATCGAATGGGAGCTTTAAAGGGACAGTATCACGAGCTGCGCATGTGTAAAACTGCCTTTTCATATCGGCTAAGTAAAACTATTTGTTTTCAAAGCTGATCTTTAACGTAATGTGTTATTTTGTAGCTAAGGGAATGCAGATTTGCCAAAAGTAAGTTATTTTGAGGCCTGTTTGAATTTTTCAAAACTAACTTATAACTCGTGCCGTGTTTCCTGCCTGTCGGGTCGCAACGTGATCAAGTCAGCAGTACCAACCGACTTATGTACATAGTTCTTTTTCTCCGCTACATCACCACAGATTTCTAAGTAAAATACGCCAATTGAAAGCTAGGTGAGTGTAGACTCCACATTACGTAATGATTTAGAGGCACGACACGTAAAACAGCCCAAAAAATCATACCGTATTTCACTCTACATGTACTTGCCGTCGAATTGCAATACCATTCATCTCTCTGTCAACTCCACACGGCTAATCGACTCATGTAAAAAATTTTTTCTCCATTAAATCTCCACAGTTTTTTAAGTTAAATACGCCATTTGAAAGCTAAATGAATGCAGATTCTGCAGTAGGTGAAGATTTAGAGGCCATGATACGATAAATAGCCAAAAACATCATGCCGTTTTAAACCAAACTTAAAAACAAATTGCAACAGGATCCATGCATCTTTCAAATATGATATTATGTTAAATTACCCAAGTCGTTTGGACCCAACTCAAAGCCGTTTCGCCCCAACTGAAGAGAGACAAAGACAAACAACTTACAGATATTTCGTCCTATTGATGTAAACTGGTCAGTAGACTAAGGTAACTGATGAACTAATCTGAAAATCGATGCAATCATACGCAAAAAATCACATGATGATCGACAAGTTAAATTTTAAATCAACCGCACGTAGGGGAAATTTCACGCACGTTTGAATCCTACATACTAGCTCCTAAATGCGAACTAAAAGCATTTAAACCTAGTTGAGTGATTCAAACGGAAAAAATTGAGGAATACATTGTCACTAAATCTATTCGAAATAGTTCATCACAATCAAGCCAATAAAGAAACAACTGTTCTCTGACGTTACAAGCAAACTTCTTGGCCGGTTGAGGACATAGCAGTCTGCGAGCAGTCTCTCTTTTGCTCGAAAATCCGTGGGGAAGAACGCAAAGAACGCAGTGGGTCGTGAGCCTGCAAGCATGATATGCGAAGCCGCGAGCCACCCGCGCTCCTAGCGGCTCGCATCTTCGCCGCTCGCCACTCGCATGTCACGCTCACAGTCACACTTGATTTGCTTTCTTTATTGCGTTCTTCCCCACGGATTTCCGAGCAAAAGAGAGACTGCTCACAGTCTATTGAAGTGGAGTCTAGGAGCCTCTAAAAGAACGATCTTGTCGATGGTACGTTCCAGGACTGCGGACTTGTTTTTCAGCGTGACATCCTAAAAAGACTCTCTTTAACACGGCATATAAATATCCAAATATAAATTTGGTTCAAGTTTATTAAAATCTAGGTTGCATTCGTATACGTCGTTGTGTCAATGATTCATCATTTTTGATTGCACATCTTAAAATTAAATTTATTTCATTTAAATGATTTCTTTGTAGATAAAAATTATAACATATCTTAAAAATAAAAATAAAAAAATAAACAGAATGAACCTGATTGCTGACACATTTTCTCATATAGTTCTTTCTCATCGAAAAACTGTAACACTAAATATTTTCCTTTCCGTGTTCATGAGATGTACAATCCTAATTTACAACATGAGTCATTTAATTGTTAGCCTTCTGAAGGAAACTCGTCAGGGCTCCGACAACTGCGCTCATCGTTTGCGTTTGTTGTTCCTGTACTTTGGTGAATCTCTCCATAAAAGAGTTCATGTCTGTTATTTGTTTTTCGATTCCAGTCAAAGATGTCCTGAGCACTTCTATTTCCTCGTCATCTTGCTCTTCATTTCTTGCCCTTTTCCGCGGTTTCTTTCACTCCGTTCGCCCTTCATGGCTTCTTTCTTGTCCAGCTGCGACGGTATCACTGGCCTCACTCGTGGTGGCAGCAGAACTTCAACTTGCTCCCTCTTCTGCTTCATTACGTAGCATTACCTCATCTCTGCAACCAAGGACTAAGTCTATCTCCTCTTAGAAAGTGGAGTCCCTCCCATGACCTCCAGTTTGCTTACTATTCCAGTCCTTAGCGCTTTTGTATCTTTCAATCAGATATTTCATCCTCTTGTTGATTTGTCGTCTGAGCGTATGGTCCCGAATCTCCGAGTCATCTCGCGTGCAATTTCGTCCCACACTTTGCGTGTGAGTCTTTGCTCTCTAGCCGCTCATGATGTTTAGCCCACAAGCTAACCAGCGTCTTCTGTTCGGCGTCATTGGACCATTTATCATATTGCTTCTTCGACTGAGCAGTGTTTCCCTTGATCGTAGCTGCTGCCATTTCATGAGATCTCGGACTATCAGAACAGACAGAGCTCTCGCCGACTGTTATAGCTGGACTGCTTGGAGTAGCGGCTAAACTCACGCTCGGAACAGGCAAGGACTGATGTTGAAGGTATTGACAATTCATCGGGAAAGAACCCGGCGTATAGTAAAAGGGAAATCGCCCATCCATGATGAGAAGACACTCGTGTTTAGATGAATTTCCCGCCGATTCCAAATTGCATACAGATCAAATCCATTAGCGCGACATCTCCAGAAGCGGCTTCTTTTGTTTTCTTGCATTTCTTCAAAATCCGCCTTCCCCACCCATACGTACGACGACGTCTTCGAAGTTTTGCCGGAGTTTCTAATTTTTTGCTAACCTGTAAATCACCGGTCGCATTTGAAATAGCGCTATAGTGACAGAATTTCCACCTTAAGTAAACAAAAACAAAATGATCAAAACTCCCCTAGTGCGCGCTAGTTTCTGATTGGTGAACCTGTTGACAGTAATTGACAGTTGACGAAATCGGATTGCATCGAAGTTGGTGGGCGTAGTGCGAAAAATCCGGTTCTTATAGCAGGCGTTCCTGCCCCTTCTTCCTCGCGTTTTAATTTTTGCCTCCCTACGTACCCCTTCCCCGTTTACGCCTGCAACGCAGGCCACACGTAAAACTCCAGGCTGACCTGGGGCGAATTTGTGACGGCGCGCGTGATAGTTAAGTATTTCGATTTCTATTGGTTATAGAAGATTGCTGTCAATCAAGAACACACCTGCGCTTTATCATGACAATGGCCCTTTAACAGCCGATAACCCACGACGTGTTCCCATCTGGGCGCGGAGCTCAGTCGGGAGAGCAACGATGATGTTTTCGTAGTTCGTTCGCTCTAGTTTTCTGGAGGTCAAAGACTTTCTCATTGCGTAATGTGGTTCTCTCTAACCTTCAGGAATAAACTCTTGCGTCGTCATTTCAAGTACTTAAAATTACTTCAGAGTTTAGTCTATACATTGATTTACTGTTTTTTGCCCTTCTCAGGATATTTACAATATGTCAATTTTATTCAGGGATGTTTGATGACCAGCTGTCTCAATGGCGGTTCTTGTTTGCCTGACAACGAAAAACAAACCTTTTCCTGTTCATGTCAGCTACCCTGGACTGGAGACAGATGTGAAGGTAGAATGGTAGAATTGAAGAGTTTTCTAATTTATTCTCTTTTAAGTAGCAACAAACAGTTATTATCATGCGAGCCTGATATGGAATTTTAACTCTCCTCGTTGTATAAAAAAACACCACTTGTTTCTTTCCAGACTGCGGCGTTGTTACTCAGATACCTTGCTAATTATGAACTTCAAGTTATTGATTAACAAAGCTTCTCCTTGCAAAACGGGTAACTCGATTTGCAAACGTAGTCAAACAGGGTGAGCTATTAAAGAAAAAACCATGAATATATTATTACCAAAGGAAAATTGTGAAGTACTGAATTGGAAATTTCTACGGTTTGAATGGGCCATTTCCAAGTTAATTTTACCTCTGTGACAAAACAATTCTTCGTGCGAAACCATTCATATGAAAGTGTGTTCCTCCTTACAGGTTCATTTTCATGCAAATCAAACCCATATTCAAAGGTTTTGCACGAGAACTTGTTTTGACACAGAGCCACAAGGTAACTCGGAAATGGCCTAATGTATTTACACACCTTATTTCATAATTAAACGCGTAAATACTTACACGTCCGGGTATTTTTTGCAGTTGACGTTTTTTTTTTTTTTTTTTAACTCCGAGTGAAGTCACTACCAAACAATAAACGACAAATATATCATGTCTCTTTTAGATCTTACAGACTTGAACAGTTCTACGTGCAAGGAAATTTATGACAAGAACTTGTAAGTAATTTGTTCTCACCAAGTCGATGAGGAAAACTAATACACAAGCCCATGCCCAAACCCCGATCGTATCGCTTGAAAAGAGAGAGCTTGAAAAACCTTTACCCTGCTATTAGAGAAAAACCTCGAAACAGTTCATTAAGGTAATGAAAAAAAGTGAAAGAAAAGAAAACAAATACAAAATGTAGTTACAATATAGCAAAAAGACAATTTAGTTGCAATTCATTATCAAGTTGATTCCATACAATTTGGACACTTAGAACGATCTGTTTTTTCAACATTGTCGTTCCCAGAGGCCGCGCTTCTTTTGGTCAGCACCAAGAATCGCGACCTCTGGAAGGTCCAGCAACGGAAGTCCGCGATTCATGGACTTCCCGTCACTCTGCGCATCCTCAGAGTCAAGTCTGACAAATTTGATTGGCTGAGAATACTTAACGATCACTCTGAGCAGGTTCAGACCAGAGGTCGTGATTTTTGGTGCTGACCAAAACGAGCGCCGTCTCTGGGGATGAGAATGTTTTTTCAAGCATCTTGTCTCCTGCAAATATTTCACTGGCCAGGAAATCAAATCCAGCTACAGTAAGGGTACTGATCCCTCACTAAAGTAACCTTAAGATTGGAACTGGGTGTTTGCCATCGATTCTACTTTCCTGCCGGCTGAAAATTGTCGATTCTCTGCCATCAACCCCCCTCCTCCCCCACGCCGGCCCGCTGAAAACACCCACCTTCTGCTGAAAACACCCACCCCCACTCCCCAGATAAGGTCTAGATATGGTCCCGAAAGCACACACCCCAAGTAGGTTCAGTGTGGTCTGAAATCAACATTTTGACAAGGAATCGTTTGCTGAGAAGAGAAAATTGGGATGTTTGTGCCGGAAAACCGAAGCAGATATAGACTGGCCAGCATCTAGAAGAATTGTTTCAAAAATGCTTGTTTGTTGGTTACTTCATAGCCGTCATCCATGGACCCAGATTAGCTGCTTGTGTGCCCCTGAAGATAAAATTGGAGATGCATCAAAGGGTGTCCTCAAAGATTTATGTAAATAATTCTTAAGACCTTAATTAACCCTCTAATTATAACTGAGTGTTGGTTAATCCCTGTGATTGAAAATATCGAACAACTTTTTGCAAAACGAATTCTGGGTCCCATTTAAATTCAGTTGCATTTGACGCATGGCAATGAGCTGAGAGGCGTTCTACATAGCTGGAGCCTTTGAGAGATACTAATTATGGTCATTGCGGTTCAAGTTTCACTGTTATGATATTAATAAATTATTTTTTCAGGTCTAAACAAAACAGCGCCTACTTACTCAAAATAGGTTCTGTGAAGGCTGCTGTGTTTTGTCACATGACCAGTCTTGGCGCATGCGGTGGAGGTGGATGGACGCTGGTCATAAAGATGAATGGCACACAGGTATATCTCGCTTCCGTTGTACTGTCTGTTATTCCTCCACCTGCTAGCTTGAAACCTGGGGTGTGGTATCCTTGCATAGTTTAGACGCCATTAATTTGGATCTTGACTTGCTTGATAGGTTCACCTAATACAGTAAGGCTAATTTCCAGCGATTCCATTTATAGTAAAACGTCTGATAAGATCTTTCTTTTTTTATTAAAACGTAGAAAACTTTTCATTACGATTCTAAACTCTGGAGCAACAAGGAATCATTCAACCTTGAAGCAGGGAAGACTGGGTTTGACTTACATGAGACCAAGTTACCGACCTACTGGAACACTCCGTTCTCCAAGATTTGTCTTGGAATGAAGTTCGACCATGAGAATAGGTTCATTGCTTTCAACAAGACTGCCAGCTCTCTGTACTCATTGATTGCTGACGGGAAATACCACAACACGTCACTGGGTCGTAATACATGGAAGGCGCTGATTGGTTCACAGGCTTCCGTACAGACCAATTGTAACAGGGAAGGTTTCAATGTTGTAAGCGACTCCGGCGATGATTGGCCTAAAGCAAGGATTGGAATTCTTGGTAACAACGAAAATGACTGTTACACTTGTGATTCAGGAATCGGATTCGGTACAGGAGGTTACCCTGACAACGCCACTAGTTGTGGAAACGGCGCTGACGGCAAATTCACAGCAGAAGAAGCAAACATCAAAGCAATGGGATACATTTTGGTGCAATGAGACCAAGAACTAAAATTGGAGACACAACTTTCTCAGTTCTTTCTCAGTATCAACAAGCCGCCTCTGGAATATGATGCTTACCCACATTAAGAGCCAACCTAATTCTATAAACTGCAAAAAAAAAATCCATCTGTAAAACATTTTATGGACAGTTATAATGACCTGGACCATTAATTATCATCTAAATTTTTAATTTTCTTGTTTTATTTGTTAAACTTAATCTAATGCTCTGCTTTTAAATACTTTAGTGAATGTTGCATCTCAGTTCTTTTTACAACATAGTCGCATATATGATATTATTTCTAATGAATACGTGGTCCGATTTCTCCTCGAGAGAGAGTGCTTAAAAGTAATGGAACTTCGAGATTATTTCTATATATATTATTAATTTTTAATCATGGTTTTGAGAGTCTTATAGTTCATCTTATTATTTTGCAAATATTTGCATGAGGGTCACTGGCTTTTCAGTGTATCTACTGTTCTTTGTTACCCTCTGCAAATAGAGTTGGTGATGACGATGATGATGGTGATGATGATGATTAACTTAAAGATTGCAACAACGGGAAAGACAGTAATGAAACTGATGCTGATTAACGATAAAAACACTTATAATATTAAATAACAACAATAATAATAATAATGATAAATAAATTTATAAATTAATTAATCAATTAATATATCTTAATAAATAAATTCATTCATTCATTAATTAAGAGGAGGCCTCCAACCACCTGGAGGTGCTATTCAGGAGGGTCCTCTAAAAAATATAATTCTAAAATATATTTTAAATGTCTAAAATACAGAATAGTAATAAAAGGTAAAAACTTGAGACCTCAACTGAGGTTTAACTGAAACTAGAACTATGCAGTTTGTGATTAAAAATCCTTTTTGGCACAAGTTTCTTGAACTCACTCAGCAGTGAGGCCCAATATTCGCCAAAAAGCGACTCACTTTCTTTGCGCTATTTCAGTTCGCTCATACTTCAATTGTGTCAATTTAACAAATTGACGTCAGTTTTTTGTTTTTTGTTTTTTACGATAACAAGACCCCAAAATGGTCAAATGCCGGGAATAAATGAGGGGAAAAGACGCCGTAAACTTGCCGTAAACAAATATATGTGAAGTTTATTCCAAATGACGCGAACATTGTCTATAGGTTTTCTCGCTTTTTGATTGGCTACTTAGAAAAGTCCATAAAATCTCATTGGTTAAAAAGTTGACAGTTTGACAGCCGAAAAATGAACTTGAAAGCTTGCATAAATTGAAATTTTATTCGTCTGTAATCTTATTGATGATGAAAATAAGCCAATCAGCGCGCAAGAAATTAGACATTGATTTGTAAAAAACTTATTCGACACAATTTTTCCGCGTACCCCAACTGAGAGAGAGATGGGCTGCAAAAGCATGCACTTTACAGGAATATTGGGATATTACACAGTTGAAAACATTTACGGAATGAACCTCTGTGTACAATATTATTGCAGTTCAATGGTTTCTTCTCCTCTCGAAGTAATTTTCATGGAATTATGAACGAAATGTGAGGCCATTTACTGAAGGAAAATTCGATCGATGTCATTGCAGTTGTTGTACCCTTTGAAGTAATAGGCCCTTCGCACGATCCGATCGCATGGTACGGAATTAATTATGCTGGGACGCAAGTTACACAATGGGATTTCCAAAACAAAGGAAACTCGTACCAGTCCAGCCCGACTTTCCTTTGTTTTGAAAGTCCTACTGTGTAACTTGCGTCCCAGTATAATTAATTCCTTACCAAGTGACCGGATCGTTCAAAGGGCCTATTCTCTGAATACTCAAAGTAGCCTTTGAAGGTTTATTTCATTCACTAATATAATAATAATAATACTTTATATTTCTAGCGTTTTTTCTATCACTATCCAATAGCGCTTTACAATGAGTTTTAAAATATCTCTCCAGTAAAACAATAAAAAATATATATATATAAAACAAAAACATAAACAGGAGTAAAAACGAAAACATGAGTAAAATACTGTGATGATCAATCATATCTTCAAATCGTTCTCCGCGGTTCAAATATATGGTCTTTCATATATTCACTTGTATTCTTCACCATCTACGGATATATTACGAACTCACAACGTGACCAACTCCCAGTTGGCTTGATAGCTCAGTTGGTAGAGCACTGCACCGGTATCGCAGAGGTCATGGCTTTGAATCCCGTTCAGGCCTAAACTTTTTTCAGGCTTTAATTCCACAACTGCTTAAGTTGTGTAGAACTGCGATGATCAATCATGTCTTCATATCTTGCAGTTCAAATATATGATCTTTCATATATTTACTTGAAAAATAAATAAGCTGTAAAAATCAGAATAGACTAAGAATCGTAAAACCTTATAATAAAAACTAACTAACTAACTAACTAACTAATTAACTAACTAACCGCGATTTAAAATTTGAAATAAATGTCACAGAAATAAACCTAAGTAGGTAAGAACAGTGTAACTGACCACCCCGACTGACGGAAATGAGCCAATCACGGCGTAGTTCGTATATCAGTACTTTAACCGCAGGCTTAAGGTCATTCCCCAGTATTGCATTGCGCATCCCTATTGCGCATAATTTCACGCGTGATTAGAGCGCGCGCATTAAAAAATGGCGGCTTTTTGTTTACAGCTGGATCTCGCCATAGAAGTAAATCGCCATTTTCTCGCAAACGAGTATGGTGACCTATCATCTTTTTCTGTTGTTTTGAATTGAGTAATAAATTTTTCTGTGCAAAATAAATATGAACCAATTCTCAGTGTAGCAATCGTCGGAAACGTGAATTTAGCAAGCAATCGTGACTACAATCATGGTGTTATTATAAGAATTTATTGGGTATAAACAAGGTGCTGTTGCTCCTAAACGAACATGGGGACCCCTCATTTTTATTTCAAAATTTAAGTTCCCACAATATAAACAACCAATAGGCAAAGTTTCACAAAAATCTCAGTGCAGGTTCTATTTCAGTGAAATGACCTTACGGGCGTTCGCGCGAAAATGTTCTACTCGGTAAATTTTCTTCAAACTTCTCCTGCTGGCAGTTAAAGAATTACTTGTTTCAGCAAAGAAAAAAAAATGGTGTCACGGACTTCGTTTAAAACTAGTCTGATTTTGAAAAACTGGGGCGCGTAAATCAGCTGGTCTCTAGGGTTTTAAGCTAAAAATATCAAAGATGGATCAACGGAGACGCTATCCTAGTAATATTTTGTATAAGTGAATCCGTTGCGTTAATAATTCCAAAATGTTGTCAACGTTTTCACAAAGCTTATCCCTTCAAGAGGCATTTGAAACCGCCGCACAGATCAACGAAGAGCTAAAAAGAACGGATTTTGATGGCGCATTTTGCAAAAATATTGAACTTCTAATCGATGGATTTTCTTCATTTTTTCGCTAGACGTAGAAACTTGGTAGAGAAAAATGATCCATCAAAAGAAAAATAGGGGTCACCGAACGTCCAAGATCGTTGCATCCAGGCAAAGCTATAGCAATGACCATCTGCCCTATCATTAGTAATTTCATTACTTAGCGCGTGCGCTGATGTGTGACGTGGATTTGGGTGCGTAGTAAGGATGCGCAGAAACAATTAGCGCCAACGGCCTTAAGGTCATTCCACTGAAGTAGAACCTGCACTGAGATTTTTGTGAATCTTTGCCTATTGATTGCTTATATTAAGGTTAAGTCTGCATGCGAGCCAAGTGGCCCATCAGGCCGGAGCTTATCCCGGTTTCTGTAGCATGAAGCGACTAGGAGTATTTCTACTCCCCCCTGGATGGGATGCTAGTCCATCGCAGGGTTACCCCAGCATTAAGTTCGCCGGTACCCATTTATATACCTGGGTGGAGAGAGGCACTGTGAGAGTAAAGTGTCCTGCCCAAGAACACAACACAATGTCCCCGGCCAGGGCTCGAACCCGAACCGCTCGATCCGGAGGCGAGCGCACTAACCATGAGGCCACCGCGCCTCTCTTATATTATGGGAACTTAAATTTTGACATAAAAATGAGGGGTCCCCATGTTCGTTTAGGAGCAACAGCACCTTGTGTATACCCAATAAATCCTTATAATAGCACCATGATTGTAATCAAGATTGCTTGCTAAATTCACGTTTCCGACGATTCTTTTTTGTTCTACACTGAGAATTGGTCCATATTTACTTTACACAGAGACATTTATTACTCAATTCAAAACAACAGAAAAAAATGATAGGTCACCGTACTCGTTTGCGAGAAAATGACGATTTACCTCTATGGCGAGATCCAGCCGTAAAGAAAAAGCCGCCATTTTTTAATGTTCGCGCGCTAATCACGCATGAAATTATGCGCGGTAGGGATGCGCAATGCAATACTGGGGAATGACCTTAAGCAAAAAAAACCCATCGCCGTTAGATAAAAGGGATTAGCATTTCATTAAAACCTCGCAGTTTCTAATGAGTCCGATCAGAGTAATGGCGTGTGAGAAAGTTTTTATATTTTTACTACTTCAAGCTAGTTTCGTTTTCTCTGCCGAAGAAGCAGCTACCTTTTCTCGTTCATCATATTTCACAACCCGGGAAAATAAGCAGCTTAAGGGATACGTTGTCAAACGGTTTGATTCTCCCAGTTTGTTATCGTGCAGCCAGCAATGTATGAGAAACGCTTGGTGTACCTCTACAAACTACAAGATGTCATCCAAGAAGGACGGCAAAGGAACTTGTGAACTGAACAAGCATGACATCTCCCTCATCAATGGAAACACCAACTTTCATAATCAGCAGGGAGTTACTTTCTCGCTGCTGCTCAAGGTAATTTAGCTTTAAATTCAAGCAGTCTAAATGACAATTTATTACGTTTGAAGTGCTAGCTATAGTCTGGACGTATCTCTATCGGTTTGGAACTCAGCTTGTGATAATTACCAATTCTTCTTGTTTCCATTATATTCAATTATAAACAGAAATGAACTTGACCGAAGTTTCAGTCAAAAATTAAATTCATGGAATAGGCCATTTCCGAGTTTTGTTTTACCTCTGTGTCAAAACGAGTCTTGTCAAAATGTTCCCCCGACAGGTTCATTTTCATACAAATTAAACTCATTTCCATATGAAAGATTTTGCACGAAGATTCGTTTTGAAACAGAGGTACAAGGTAACTGGAAAATTACCTATTGTAAAATAATTGTTAAAGATAGTACAACTTGGTTTTTGGATCTGCATTTGTCAACGTGTTGATGTTATCAATTTTATTCAGGGATGTTTGATGACCAGCTGTCTCAATGGCGGTTCTTGTTTACCCGATAACGAAAAACAAACCTTTTCCTGTTCATGCCGACCATCTTGGACTGGAGACAGATGTGAAAGTAAAGGTAACAGAGAATAAACAAAACAAAAAAGGTTTCCTTAGTAATAAATATGTATTTTTTTTAATATCGAGGAACTGAATGGAAGTCACTCAAGCTAACTTCATTACATAGCCGGCTTTAACCTTCTACCTTTTCTTATATTTAGTTTGGATTCCATCTATTTTGTGTGTATTGTATGAAATTTTATTTTCTATTTTTACTTTCTTTAATTTGTATTCAAGCGTCGCGTGCTTGCAGGTGACAAAACAAGACGTTCACAAGCTGTTTTCTTGGCAAAAGTTGCTTGCCAAAAACCTTTCTGTTTAAGGACAGTTATCGTGACATGACATGAGGAATTTTTTGACAGCTTCGTGAATTCCTTGCTCAAACAGTGTCAAGTAAGCTCTTCAACAAGATTTCTCGGCGAGAGAAAATTTACTCTAGAAAACAAAACTTGTCAGGAAAAGTCAAGGCCACGAATGAGACCTATTTACTCAGAGATCGACATGCATATCTCTGAGGCTCGAAAAAGTTTCGCGCTTGGAACCGAATTTTTACCCCTTCGAACAGGCGAGAAGGTACCTTCGATCTCTCTAGAAAACCCTTCTCTTCTTTATTGTTAGCTATTTTTTTCTAGGAAGATCGAATATTACTACGCTCACAGGGTGCTGTTAAGATCTAATAGATAATAATTTCTTATTTCTAGAACTTCCGACGTGTAAAGAAACCCACGAGCAGAGATTGTAAGTACTGGCTTTCTTAAATTGTTCATCTTTTTTTTTTTTCCAGACCACGAAGATGATCTTTTTTTTTTACGGCATATGCTTTATTTCAAAATACAAACATTATTTACAACATGGTGTGTCTGTCAAGTACACATATAAACTACTTACAAGACCAAAAAACATAATATTCCAATGCAGTTCTATTTAAATGTTCCAATATCATTATTTATACCACCTACGCAAGGGAAAAGAGATATCTACCCTTAAAACACTAAATAAATAAAACTAACTGATTAGACTACAACGCTGCCCTTGAAGGAGCATCTTCTTTATGATATTTAACTATTAGATGAATTTTAATCTACATTTTCAACGCTATATTTTGTGTTTAATTTACTGACAAAATCAGAGAGAGTAATTGATCTATTGTGGAGTTTGCTGGTGTATATGTAATAGCGCATATACAACATGGTATAATTGAGTTTTCTTAACAGCGTTTTGTTTTCAATTGAAGAGGTGGGAAAAAGGTGAAATAAAGTTTCCTTAACAGACAGGCGTTGATTAGTATAATTAACGTTATTGAACCATTGAATAACTCCTCACTGGAAAGCTTACAAATTCTTACATAGGATTATAGTCACCAAGAAAGAATTATGCCGCTTCGGTATCAAACAAGATAGTGATTGTTTATATTGTGGAAATGAAGACTCCATCGAACATACCTTTATTAACTGCCAATTTTCAAAAGCTTTCCAGCGAAATTGCACATCTTTTGTAATCGGCATGCATAATTTTCCAAAATCGTTCTGATTTTGTCACGTTCATTTAAACAGTACAACGATAATGTGCCGAGTGCTAGCTTCCACAGCTCGGTGTTAGTGCAACTTAAGGTGTGTAAATTAATGCGAGAATTAAGTGAGAAAATGTGTGCAGGCCGATGCTCTTTGGTTGTTATCATACTACTTACATCATTTACTTGCTTCATAAGGTCCACTGGAAACAAGGACTATATACTGAAATTAGGTAACTTGAGTCTTCCTGTGTTCTGTCACATGACCAGTCTTGGCGTATGTGGGGGAGGTGGTTGGACGCTGGTTATCAAAATGAACGGCGCCAAGGTATGATTGGTCCAGTTCCGTTCATCTATCTAAGCTATGGAATCCAGAAATAATTTTAGTTAGATAGAAGACCAAGCAACAGCTGTATGTATATTGTGCCGTGTGAGATGGTATTATGTCTTTTTTAATACCCAGGGAACTTTTGACTACCATTCTAATCTCTGGTGGAACAACGAATCTTTCAACCTTGAAGCAGGGAAGACTGGGTTTGACTTACAAGAGACCAAGTTACCGACCTATTGGAGCACTCCCTTTTCTAAAATCTGTCTTGGTATGAAGATCGGCCAACAGAATAGGTTCATTGCTTTCAACAAGACTGCCAGCTCTCTGTACTCATTGATTGCTGACGGCAAATACCGTAGTACTTCACTGGGTCGTGATACGTGGAAGTCGCTGATTGGTTCACAAGCCTCCTTACAGACCAATTGTAACAGGGAAGGTTTCAATGTTGTAAGCGCTGATTTGTCTAAAGCAAGGATTGGCATTCTTGGTAACAACGAAAATGACTGTTACACTTGCGATTCAAGAATCGGATTCGGTACAGGAGGTTACCCTGACAACGCCACTAGTTGTGGAAACAGCGCTGATGGCTTATACACTGCAGTAGGTGCAAACATCAATGCAATGGGCTACATTTTGGTGCAATGAGACCAAGAACTAGAATCGGGTACAGAACCTAACGATTACAACAACGGGAATGACAGTGATGAAACTGATGCTGGTTAACGATAACAAAGCTGATTATCTCGATAGCGCTAATCTTAATGTCTCACTTTAATTTAGTTTCCACTGAACAGTACACTTCCTTCAATGATGAGAGTTCTAACCCCTTTTCGATAAGCCCCCCCCCCTGCCTCTTAACAATTGCCTTCAATGTAAAGTATTTTCCTAAGCAAGCGCTCCTTTCATAACCAGGGTGCCTAGTCCTCTAAACACCCTCTAGTCCAAAAGCTCTCTAAAATAAACGAATTGACTACCCTCACCCCGTTCAAGTATTCCATCCTTAAGCTACTAAAATTGGTAACCTGGACGCCAAATGAAAATTTTTCCCCGGTAATTATGGTAACGGTGCGCCCAGCGGATTCAATGAGCCGATCAGTATGGAAGTACCATAAAGTACCATCAAGTTGACAAGTGCATCGTAAAATACAAATAACCGAAAAAAAAACCATCATTAAAGTTATTAATAATTATCATAGTAAATGGTTTGAACCCAGGAGTATCAGTAGTCTGTATAGTGTGACCGTCCGGGTGAGGGTAGTTCTGAAAAGAACAGTTCTTTTTAGAACTACCCTCACCTGGACGATCACACTATACGAACTATTAATAATTATTGTAAAAAATACGGTTGTATTCGGATATGGATTTTCATTGAACCACGACCTATTTATTTACTTATTAATTTATTAATTTATTAATGTATGGTTTGATTGATTGATTGATTAATTAATAAGTAGATAAATAACTAACGAATTGACAGAAACTTAATAACCAACTGATAAATATATTTATCAACTATAAAAGTCATTGCATGTAAGGGCCATGATACTAGATTTGGCCACAAAGACGCAGCTTAACACCTTTTAAATTTCGAAAGGGAATTTTCTCTCCTAAAGTCTGTGGGTAATTCGTCCCACGCTGAAGGTAATTCCCTTGAAATTGTTCTACTATCAAACTTTTTTTGGAAACTTGGCATTATTAACATTCATGATATGAACATTAAAAAAATGCAATAAAAAAATGGGATCACCGTGCTTGTTTACGCGTCAGCAGGATCTTAAAATGGGGTATTTTTACTGGTTGCGCATTAAAAATTCGAATCACCTTCATACAGAATTAAGTCTTGGTTACTTGAAAGACACAAAATTTTATCTTGAAAGTAAAGCTTCTTTCACTCACATAAGCAGTATTGCTTCATTTAAGCCGTTTTTGATTGCCTTGTTGTGGGAATATTGCACTTTTTCGGACAGTTCCGTGGTTAGCTTGAAGTCCTCGCCTTGACCAAAATACACTCAGTACGGAACTACTTTCCATAAAAAAAAAAAATCACGTTCTACTGTCAAACGTTTTTTCTTCTTTAAATATGTTCTTTTTTAGACTGTTCTTAGCAAAAACCTAAAAAAAATCGGGGATCACCGTGCTCTTTTGAGAGAAAAGGAGCTTCTATTTCGCTATCGAGCTTAGTTTGAGGGAAATCTCTTACGTTTTGCACGTGCACGCGCTCATGTGCGCGCTAATGACACGAAAATCGTGCGCTGTAGGGATGCGCAATGCAATACTAAGGAATCACCTTAATAGACCTTTCCTGCATTCCAGCAAACAATGGCGCCAAGTCGAGGTTAGTGTGAACAAAAATACAGCAAATTACAATGTATGAGAAACGCTTGGTGTACTTCTACAAACTACAAGAGTCATCCAAGAAGGACGGCAAAGGAACTTGTGAACTGAACAAGCACGACATCTCACTCACCAACGAAAACAACACCTTTCTTCATGATGAGATAGGAGTTACGTTGGCGTTGCTGTTGAGGGTGAACTATATTGAATTAGTTTTATCTGAACTATTAAGAATAGCTCCTGTTCTGTTACATTCCACTTTTTAAACTTATTTATTCAAGAAGACATCGTTGTTAAGCGAAGTTCCATGTCATTGCTCTCTTCCCTTCCTTCTCCAGACACGGTTTGATTTTAAACCGAAAAGGGAATGTTTTATTGCTAAAATTCTGCTGCCATGGATAACATATCATCCATTGCAATTACACGTCAGAGTCTTTTATCTATATAATTATCATATGTTGAATTATTGTCGGAATTGTGCCGTTTGTCAGGAAACCTATTGAATGTGCCTTGGACTCTATGGATAACAAAGTAGCTGTACTTGAATAAATAAAAGTAGATTAAATTAAAGTTAGATCAATGTAGAGTACAGGATCAGCTTTGAACAAACAGTTGAAGATGGTTTCTTTAATTTCAAAGCTTTCATCTGGCTCAATGTTTCAGTTGGCCCCCAAAACTGGTTATTTTGAAAAGCTAAAAAAGCTCAGTTTATGTTATATTTGAAATATTTGTTTATTTATTTACAGTGTCTCCAATTAGCACATTTAATAGTGCTAAATACATTTGACACGTAAATGAAGTTATTATTATTATTACTATTAATATTAATATTATTACTATTGTGATTATTATTAAATAAAGATTACTTTTTGATATATGGAATATTGTGCTATGCAGGATCGAGTGGTAGAAGACAAACTAAAAATTTGAGAAATATAACTGCACCCTTCAAATTACCCTGGTTACAAATTTTACACCTGATAACCCTCGACTTCCATTGCTCTCATCTACGCTCGGAGCTCAGTCGGCAGAGCAACTGGGATGATTTTTTCGTAGTTCCTACGGTCAAGTTAATCGTTCCCGGAGCTCAAATACGTTCAGTTGCCTAGATTGGTTCTCTAATAATACCCTTCTGGGACTTCTAGGTCTAATCCGCAGAAGTAAATTCTTGGGTCTATTCTGTCACTTAAAATTACATATTACTTCACAGTTTATTCTCTATATTGATCAACGTTAACCTTTCCGTTTGCAATTCTCAGGATATTTATTCTCAGTTAATTTTATTCAGGGATGTTTGACCACCGGATGTCTCAATGGTGGTTCTTGCTTACCCGACAACGAAAAACAAACCTTTACATGTTCCTGTCACCGAACATGGACCGGACCTAAGTGGGGAGGTAAAATGGTAGCAGTGAAGAGTTTTTTGAGTCTATTTTCAGTAATAACAGTAAACAGTTACTATTACGCAAATCTCAAATGACGTTTTAAGAACTTTCCTCGTTGCCTAAAAAACACGACTTGTTTTGAGCAAACGGCCGGGCTTTTCGCTTGTTAATTATGAACTTCAAGGTATTAATTACCCAACTTTTTTGTTGAAAAGTGACAAAACGGGAACACCAGTTGTCAACACAGTCAAAAAGGCTGGGCCAGCAAAGAAGGACTATAAAAATAGATAATTGCCAAGGGAAAATTATGAAGGACTGAATTATAAATTATTTCTTCACATTGATTTATATTTACACACCTAGTTTTTATGGTTAAACGTGTAAATACGTCCAGATATTGTTTGGCATTTGCCGTATATTTTAAATCCGAATGACGTCACTATCAAACAATAATATATTGTCTCTTTTAGATCTAGCAGACTTGAATAGTTCAACGTGCAAGGAAATTTATGACAAGAACTTGTAAGTAATTTGCTCTCGCCATATTGATGAAGACAAAGAATACAAAATCCCATGGCCAGATCCCAACCTATATACAGACAAAATGCAAAAGCTTTACCTTGAAATTAAAGAAAAACCTCGAAATAGTTCATTAAAGGTATAATGAAAAAACAAATAGAAAAAAAAGAAAGAAAAAGAAAACAAAGATAAAATGCAATTACAGTATAATATAGCAAAAAGACGATCAAGTTGCGTTCATCATCGGGTTGATTTCATACAATTTTCGTTTTGAATTAAAGATTTAGAAGCCTAGAACAAATCTGTTTCTTTATACATCTGCTCTCCCGCTAAGTTTTGACCGACAAGGAAATCCAGGGGCACTGATCCCTCACTAACCTTACCCTAAGCTGGGAACCGGGTCTTTGCCATCGGTTGTACTTTCTTGTTGGTTAGAACTTGTTCGATGACCCCTTACCCCGTTAGGTATAGATATGGTCCAGAAACCACCCCTCCTTCCAAGGCACGTGTAGTTTGGTATGGTATTTGACAAAGAATCATTTGCTGGAAAGAGAAAGCTGAAACGCTGCTGCTGGAAAACAGAAGCAGATATAGACTAACTAGTATCTTACGAAACTGTTTTAAAATGCTTATTGGTTGGTTCCTTCATAAGCATCACTGATGGTTCTAGATTAGCTCGTTGTGTGCCCCTGAAGATAAAATTGAATACGCATCAAGGGTGTCCTCAAAGACTCTTTTTTTTTTTAATCTTAATTAATTGCTACTTACACTGCTTACAGTACAATATTAATGTAGTTACTTACACTACTTACAAAAAAACTTGTTACTTACGCCACTTACGATACTAACACTTACTCTATACAATACGCATACTCACGCTACTAACAATACTAATACCTACACCGCTTACAATACAACATAATTGGATTACTTGCGCTACTTACAATTCTAGCACGGCAAGATCATACCCGTTTACTCCTGTCAGTAATGTAAATTCCGAATTGCGAATTACAGAAAATATGCATGGTATATATGCGCCTTGTTTCTTTTCCTTTCATTTTTATTTTCGTTTTCAGGGGACTAGGGTCAAACTGTCAAGAGATTACAAAAGAGGCAAAAGAGGCTTCCACTTTTTTAAAGCGATTGTAGTTGTATTTTTTTCCATTTCATAGATATGTTTTAAATACAGTAATAAATCATTTAGTTTTGGAGAACATATTTTCTGTCTACATAGCCAAATGTAATATTTAGCATTTAAGCAGCAGAAGTTAATTTGGAGTTTATGTTTAGAGCTATCCGGCCTTAGACCCAGTGCAGTATCAGGCTCTAAGGGTGTCTCTTTGGCAATGACTTGGCAAGACTGTAGCCATACTTTAAAATTGGTCCAAAAATATTGAGTTTTTGGGCAAGCCCAAAATAAATGTGCAAGTTTCTCTGTTTCTCTTTCGCAGAAAGTGCATTTCTCGCTATCGACGAGACCAATTTTTTTCAAGAAGTTGTTTGTTGATATTCTTCGATGAAGAAATTTAAAATTGAAAGTTAGAAGTTTTGTGCTCTTTGTACATTGAAAAGCCATTTGGTAAACCTCTTTGCAGTTGAGCTCTTGTTTTGTTGTGAGAGTGACGTCTTCCTGTCACTTTTGTTGACTTTGGTTGGGTGGTTCACTTTTTCCTGATACAAGTTCCTTATATACTAGTCTACTAGGTTTTTTGCTTTTCAAAAATTTTGACAAGAAACTTTCATGTTCAATAGAGGTTCTGATGTTATGGGGTATATATCTTTGAAGAAGTTTTATTGAGGAAATGATTCCAAGAAAGGCTAAAGGTCGGGCTGTCAGGTCATGTATAGTTTGGAAAGCAGTGAGCGAGAGAAACTTTCCGGAGACATCCTTTAAATGTTCTACTTTTGTTATTCCTTTGAGGAACCATTCTTTAAAAAACACTGGTCTAGTCCCAACTCTTATAAGTGAATTATACCATAAGGGCGATGACCGAAAGTGATAATCTGATACAATCTTTTCTTCATAATTGGCTTCTGACCAGATTTCAAGAATGTTTTTGAAAAAAGGATCTGATACTTTAATAATGTTACGATTGTCTTTTATGTTTAGATTTCCAGTTAGAGTTACTTCACCTCCATATTTTTCAAGTTCTGATTCAAAAAATCTTTTCCAGCTTCCACAGTTTTCCTCATCTAGAAACTTCTTTATCCATGTGGCCTTGAGAGATCTATTAAAGGAAGTTATATCAATCATTTTAAGTCCCCATTTTGAGTAATCATTAATCATTACCTTTCTTTTTATTTTGTCGCCTTTGTCATTCCATAAGAAGTTGTAAAACATTACATTTATCTCCTTTATTGCTGTATGATTTGTTTGCAGAGGAGAAAAAATATATACCAGTTGTGAAGCTCTGAGGCTTTTTAAAACAGTAATTTTACCTAAAAGGCCAAGTCTGCGAAGTTTCCAGCATCCCAGAATCGATTTAATTTTTACTATTTTATCTTTGTAATTCAAAGATATAGTTACATTAGGGTCTGTTGACAACCATACCCCTAATGCTCTGACTTTTTTTTGGCCATTTGAAGTCTTTTTCAGGACAAAGTTTAAAATCCCAATCCGCACTTGCACCGATCCACAAAGCTTCTGTCTTTTTGCTGTTAAGTCTGAGGCCGGATATATCACCGAAATAGTCTATTATCTTCAAAGATTCTAGAAAGGATTCTTCGGAACCGTCTAAAATAAGGGTCGTGTCATCTGCATATTGGCCAAGTTTAATTTCTTTGTCCTTTACAATTATGCCACGAATATCTTTTTTCAACCTCGTTCCCAGGGTCTCTTATCTCACCGCCCCCTGGAGCGAGGGAAGAGAGACCCTGCTTGGGTCTGGTCACGTGCCACTTTGACAATTAAGAACATCAGGGAGGGGTCCTCTGTAATCAGCAGTTTGTCGCGTTGAGCTTTGTTGCGCGCTGCGACCGCCACATCACCCGTGGCGTTCATCAATACTTAGCTTTCAGGCTGAAATTTCGAATAATGTCTGTTCCAGCGTTTACTTCAGTAAAGGTTAAGCAAGTCTGTCTCGAGGCAATTTGTGGTCGTGATTTTCAGTGTTGCCGTCTTACCCACTGGATTTATGGAAAGTCACTCATATTTCAACTGTGGACGTCGAGTAGCCCAATTTCATCCTGTAGTAATTGTTGTTTCTCCTCAGTTTTGAATGCACTCGATCAAATTGATGCAAAAAACATAAGAACGTCTCTAGGAGAACGTATAGCTTTCTCAAAGTAAAGCTACGGCAGTCTCTGATGAAGAAAAGCTGGACGAAGATAAATATGATATTCGTGCAACGCACTGTGCTTGCAAACAATTCTAATCAAATAGCCGGGCCCGGCGTCACCTGCGGTGTCACAATATAGAATGCAAGTAAGCAATATGTTCACGAAATATTTTAATCTTTGTCCCTGGAGAGCTAATACTTAGAGCCTTAAAACATATCTTGCAATAGAAACGAACCTAAACAAAGTATAAGCACGGCATGGCAAATTACAGAGGTGTCAAACTCTGAGAAGCAACGTGCTGTTAACAGCAGAAACCATGCAGACCTACGACCTCTAAAAATATGCTGTAACATAATCAAACGACTCCGCTCTACTTATAATTTCCATTTCTTCTAATAACACGACACAAAAAATGCCCCTCAGAAACACGCTTGAAGCAAAGAAAGGTCGAGAGATCGAAAATTAAATGAAAATGTGTACAATTCTCTCGAACCGTTGGCGTCACGTACACTAATTTATTAACGACACAATAAAGATTATATTTTTCTTTTTCTAGCGTCCTTTCGTTCGAAGATAAATCCATTTTATCAGCAACAACGGCGAAATGCATACCGCGACAAGTTGGCTGTATTTATACCCTTCGCGCTCTGCAAAGTTCAGGGCGCCGACGGCGCGGTGAAACTTCAATAAATCTTTTCACCCTTTCGCTCCTTTCGAAGTGACTTTGGCTTTCAGTGATCATTTAAAAGGCCCTGAATTCTCTAAAATTATTTAATCACCGGTAGCAAGACCTACACTTCATTCTGAGGTAAAGATGAGTCAAACATCTTCCATACACAGCCTCGGCTGCGGTGCGTAATTCTCCATTCGCCTTCGTGAGGAGATTTTTACAATATGTAATGTCCTTCACTAAACCATACAACCATCAGCGACTTGAATTTCCGCTATCGGATGATGGATAAGTTTTCCTTGGAGTTTGCAGAATATTACCGCCTGACATTGCCGCAGAACATCATATCGTTCTTGGTTCGTTCTTTGGTTACAACACTTCCCGAACTCCCGTAGACTAAGTATAGACAAAATTCCTACTAGGCCGCCCATCCCTTCAATAATTTAATTGTCATCTCCCAGATTCTGGGAGACACGTGACCAGACCCAACCAGGGTCTCTCTTCGCTCGGTCAAGGGGGCGGTAAGATGAGAGACCCTGGGAACGAGGTTGATCTTTTTTTTGGCGAATTGCATTGGCGAGTACTTCTACAGAGAGAATGAATAGATACGGTGACAGAGGGCAACCTTGCCTAACTCCCCGGTTGAGCTCAAAGAAATGACTTGCCCAACCATTGTTTAAAATACAGCTTTCGCTATTGCAGTAAAATACTTTTAACCAGTTCAGCAATGATGGGCCGAAACCAAAGTATTGGAAGGTTCTACGAATAAAGGGCCACTCTACGGTATCAAAGGCTTTTTCAAAATCAAGAAAAAGGAGCAGTCCCGGCATATTGTTTGCTTTTGAAAATTTGATGACGCTGTCTATTAAACGAATGTTTTCTCCGATAAATCTGTCTCTAATGAAGCCGGTTTGATCGTCAGAAACAAGTTTTGGCAGGAAAGTTTTGATGCGGCTCGCAATAGCTTTTGTCGCCATTTTGTAATCGCAATTCAAAAGCGTTAAAGGTCGCCAGTTCTCAGTCCTCACTCGGACTTATGTAAATAATTCTTAAGTCCTTAATTAACCTTCTAACTAACTTAGCTAATCCCTCTGATTGGCAAACGATGGAACAACTCAGTTTTAACAAAACGAATTCTGGGTCCCATGCATTTGAATTCGCCTGCATTCGCCTCTTGGCAATGTATTGAAGGGCCTCGCACATAGGCTAGTGCCTTTGAAAGATTCTGCTGATGTTTCTGTAGTCTAATTTTTACTATCATGATTTTTTTAGGTCTAAACAAAACAGCGCCTACTTACTCAAAGTAGGCTCTGAGAAGACTGCCGTGTTTTGTTACATGACCAGCCTTGGCGCATGTGGTGGGGGTGGATGGACGCTGGCCATCAAGATGAATGGCGCGCAGGTATAGACCAGTTTTTTTTTGTATTGCCAGTTTTACATCTTCCGCTTGGCAGATTCAAACCTGGGGTGTCGCATCCTTGAATAGTTCAAATGCCATTATTTTGTATCTTGATTTGCTTCACAGGTTCACCTAATACAGTAAGGCGATTCCATTTACGAGAATGTCTGATAAGATCTTTTTTTTTTTATTGAAACATAGAAAACTTTTCACTTCGATTCTAAACTCTGGAGCAACAACGAATCATTCAACCTTGAAGCAGGAAAGACTGGGTTTGACTTACAAGAGACCAAGTTACCGACCTACTGGAACACTCCCTTCTCCAAGATCTGTCTTGGAATGAAGATCGGCCAACAGAATAAGTTCATTGCTTTCAAGAAGTCTGCTAGCTCTCTGTACTCATTGATTGCTGACGGGAAATACCACAACACGTCACTGGGTCGTGATACGTGGAAGTCGCTGATTGGTTCACAGGCTTCTTTACAGACCAATTGTAACAGGGAAGGCTTCAATGTTGTAAGCGACTCCGGCGATGATTGGCCTAAAGCAAGGATTGGAATTCTTGGTAACAACCAAAATGACTGTTACACTTGTGATTCAAGAATCGGATTCGGTACAGGAGGTTACCCTGACAACGCCACTAGTTGTGGAAACAGCGCTAACGGCAAATTCACAGCAGAACCTTCAAACATCGAAGCAATGGGATACATTTTGCTGCAATGAGACCAAGAACTAAAATTGGAGACAGAACTTTCTCAGTTCTTTCTCAGTATCAACAAGCCGCTTCTGGAATATGATACTTACCCACATTAAGAGCCAACCTAATCTTATATGCTGCAAAAAAATCCATCTGTAAACATTTTATGGACAGTTATAATATGGACAGTTATAATGACCTGGACCATTTTTAGTTATTATCGAAATTTTTAATTTTCTTGTTTTAATTGTTAGACTTAATCCAATGTTCTGATTTTTAATACTTTTAGTGAGTCTTACATTTTAATTTTTTATAGTATGGTTGCATATATGAGGAATCTTTTTATATTATTTAACCATGATTAAAAGTTAAAACTTTTAATCATGGTTTGAGAGGCTTATAGTTTATCTTTTTATTCTGTAAATATTTACATGAGGGTCACTGGTTTTTCAGTGTATCTACTGTTCTGTGTTACCCTCTGCAAATAAAGTTGATTATTATTATCAATATTATTATTAATTGTGATGTAAATGACATTGCGAATTAGGCTTGAAACTAGATACTTAGACACTGCGAGTGTTGCGTGACGTATTGTATTACATTGTAATTCGTTGTGCTGTATATGTAGTGATGGTTCACTTTATTATATGAGCCTGCAATCCTCGTGGTTACAGTTGGCCGCCATGTTTTCTGTAGTAAGAGGTTTGGTGATTAAAGCTTAATATTCTACAGGTAAACGTCTTGTCTTTATTCACACCATTAATATTAATATTATTATTATAATCATTATTATTATTATTATTAACTAAAAGATTGCAACAACGGGAAAGACAGAAATGAAACTGATACTGATTCACGATAAAAAATGTATTAAATAATATTAGAAAACATGTCCTAAGAAAATACGCGCGCTGATCGGTTAAAAATGGTGTTTCTATAACTCGATCGAAACACAGAACTAGCACGAGCTGTTGACGTAACGATAGCGCGAGCAAAGAGAATTTACACTTTGATAATCAAAGTTAACAAGCTGTTTTTCTGTTTTTTTGCCGCGGTGTATTCTAAAAGAAATAGAAACCACGTTCTCCGTGTTTCTATCGAGTTATAGAAAAACTCGTAAAAGTTTGGGAGAACTCGAAAAAGCATTTCTCGTTCTCCCAAACTTCCACTCGTGTTTCTATAACTCGATAGAAACACGGTACATGTTTTCTATTTCTTAAATAATAATAATAATAATAATAATAATAATAATAATAATAATAAGATAAACACTACGAACGTGAGCCAGCTACTGTGACAGAAAACCAAACAGCGAGCATACTTTGGGACATGCCAATCCAAACCGACAAAGAGATAAAAGCAAACAGACCAGACATAGTGGTGAAAGACAAGAAGGAAAGAACCTGTCTGCTTATCGATATGTCCATCCCCACAGAAAGGAACACCTCCTTGAAAACAATGGAAAAACTCACAAAGTACAAAGATCTTGAGATTGAAATCGAGAAAACGTGGGGAATGAAAACAACAACTGTCCCAGTGATCATTGGAGCTTTCGGGCTTGTCAAGAAGGGAATGGAAAACTACATCGGCAAGATCCCAGGCAATATTAGAATAACAGAGCTACAGAAGACCGTCCTCCTTGGAACTGCTCACATACTTAGGAGGACTCTATTCATCAAGTAATCCAGCAGACTTATGACTGCCCTAGGCTCACGGATTGAACTCGGCACCATAAGTTAAAAGCGACAAGACTTTAAGGATTTATAATAATAATAATAATAATAATAATAATAATTTTTTTAATAATAATAATGTTTATTAGTAGCTTATAAAAAATTACAACTCTAAAAATTCTTAGGACAATATATATGTCAGGGTAATACTAACTTACAAACGAATTACAAATTACACTCATTCTTTACAACCCTTATAAATTTGTCTATTGCCATTTGTCGAAAAAATTTAGATAATAATTATAATAATAATAATAATAATAATAATAATAATAATAATAATATTTATAACAATAATAGCGCAGCTCCGGCGGCCCGAAGGGCCGCCAAGCGGAGCTTCATACCCATATAGGAAAGAAAAGGAAACCCGTGAATCGATTTCCTCGTGGTTATCATGGCTAGCGGTATTGCTCGTGGGCGCGTACGTACGACGGCGACGACGACGACGACGGAGTCGCGCAACATGGCGGCCATACTTCAAATAATAGGTTGACAGGAACATGCAGACTTGGTTTACCGTGTCCTTCTTTGACATTAGACATACATGTTATGACCAACTGACATCTGTCAAAACAAGGTATCTGCTGACCAGCATCACGTAATTATATCGCGGGCTCAAGTTTAGAGCTCATCGTGGTCACGTGTTTTTTGGAAGTTAACCGCTGACCAAGGGCTGTTTTTCGATTGGATCGCGGGCTCATGTCAGGCTAACTTGTTGAAAACAGGGCGAGGTTGTTTGAAAGGCGGTTGACGCTAACCTAGGACTAAAAGTTAACCGTTTTCACTGCTTTTGTTTTGTGTTAACACTCAAAACAGAACGCCAAGATACAGAAAACCTCACCACAAAGTTACAAAACTCAAATCAAAATTCTACCTTATCCTGGGTTAGCTTAATCGGGCTCTGAACAACCCGGCCCAGGAGCTACGCTTTAGGCTAGCCTAAATCTATATATTAAATTAATATTTTAAGAAGAAGCCTCCAATCAGCTACAGGTGGTTTTCAGGAGGGTCCTCTAAAAAGTGCAATTATAAAATCTTATCTTAAATGTCGAAAATACATAATAGTAATAAAAGGTAAACATTTTTGACTACAACCAAGCTATAAAACTAGAACTTAGATTAAAAAATACTACTACTAATCAAGGTTAAAAAAGATTAAGTAAAACTGTTTCAGTTTGTGTATAAAAATCCTTTTTGGTATAAGTTTCTTGAACTCACTCGGCAGTGAGGCCCAAAATTCGCCATTACCTGAAATTGCGCCGACTGAAATGAGCCAATCACGGCGTAGTTAATATATCAATCTTCAAAGACAATGTTAAACCGTGCCTTCAAACTCTCCTCGAATTGGCAGTTCTTCCGTCGAGAATGTGAAAGTCGTAAAATTGTTTTTGCTCGCCTGCATTATCCTGAAACCCTCGTAGAGAACACCATCAGACATTTTATTGAAATGAAAGCTACTGAGAATGTGCGTTCTAATTATCCGATGAACGAGATGCTCCCGTCAGAATTGTCTTACCGTTCAAAGACCAGAAATCGGCAAATGCGGTAAGACACCAACTCGGTGATCTCAGTCGAAAGATTGATGCCGTTGTCCAGCCTGTTTACACAAGTCAGAAGATCAAAGGACAATTCAAAAAAAACATAAATCTCCAATTGTGAATCAACAAAACATTGTTTATTATTACAAGTGTGGTCTGTGTGATGCAGACTATGTCGACTTCACGAGTCGACACCTACCTCAACGTGTGGATCAAAAATCGGCAACCACGTAAAGGATCAGCACGGAAAGGATCCAGAGACCATTAATAACAAGTTCGAGATTTTGAAAAAATCTCAGAGTAGCCTCGACTGTTTGATTTTTGAAGTGTGTTTTATTCGTAGACTTAAACCAAAACTCAACAAACAAAGTGACTCGATCCATGCTGGTGGCTTGCTGGAGGCCAGCTGTCAAAAGCAGGGAGGAGGGGAGGGTGTCTTTTACTGACACCCCTAACTAGCTAGAATTTGTGTTTTCAGTGTTAAATAAGCTTGATATTGACTGTGTTTCTGGGTATTTTACTCAGTTGGTTGACCTTGTTTGAGGCTTCTCTGTTGACATGGCACCCTGCTGGAGTGGTCCATGCCACGTGCATGCGTGAGGGGCCAATCTTCGAGCCAGGGGGGTGGTCAGAGGACTTCTGGCCGGTGGGATTGTCTTTGAGTCAATGCAGGCATGTTTTTGCGAATTCGGTTAGTTATATTTGAGCGCATACAAATATTTTACTTTCAACTTGAAAATGACCGTCGAACGGTCGAAACGTCGTTGTTTCTTAACGTTAACTTTTATAGTAAAATCCGTTTCAAAAAGTTGGTTGATTCGAATTATTATTATTATGATGATTATTATTATGATTATTATTATTATTATTATGATGATTATTATTATTATTATTTTATTTACATATTTTTATGGGTAGTTTTCTATTACATTCGACATTTTGACCAGTACTAGTTCTTATGTTAAAGTTAGCGTGATAACTGTACATAGTTTCTGCCGACTCAATAAATGTAGATATAGATGTTAGTAGATGCATACTTCCCTCAATGATTAGAATTATCACCCTTTTCCCAATAAGCTCCTCCCTCTTTATTAATTGCCCTCAGTGTGAAGTATTCTCTTAAGGATGCGCCCCTTATACAATTAGGGCCCACTCTTATAAACGCCCACTATCCCAGACGTTCCCTGATACTAAAACATGTGTCTAGCTTTCAACTGGAATTCGTAGTGGGCCCAATTTAGTCAGTTTGGCTTTGAATTGCAGTTTGCTTTCAAAGTTTGGAAATTAAAAACTTGAAATGGTTGTCACAGCTGAAACAAATCTAACGCATCGTAAAAGCAGTGCAGCTGGAAGGGAGACTGGTAAGAATTTACGGAATATATATGAAACAACGGCTGTAGTGCTTCACCAACGCACGCCTCTAATAATCACCGAATGAAATTAGCCAATCATGTTATCGCACATCTGTAAACACGCGGGTTCAAGTGAAGTAACATTACCATTAGATAAAAGGGATCAACATTTCATTAAAAGTTAGCAGTTTCTTACGAGTCCGATCAGCAATGGCAGATGAAAAAGTTTTAATATTTTTCCTGTTTCAAGCTCATTTCGTTTTCTCTACCGAAGAAGCAGCTACGTTTTCTCGTTCATCATACTTCACAACCCGGGAAAATAAGCAGCTTAAGGGATACGTTGTCAAACGGTTTGATTCTCCCAGTTTGTTATCGTGCGGCCAACAATGTATGAGAAATGCTTGGTGTACCTCTACAAACTACAAGATGTCATCCAAGAAGGACGGCAAAGGAACTTGTGAACTGAACAAGCATGACATCTCCCTCATCAATGGAAACACCAACTTTCATAATCAGCAGGGAGTTACTTTCTCGCTGCTGCTCAAGGTAATTTAGCTTTAAATTCAAGTAGTCTAAATGACAATTTATTACGTTTGAAGTGCTAGCTATAGTCTGGACGTATCTCTATCGGTTTGGAACTCAGCTTGTGATAATTACCGATTCTTCTTGTTTCCATTATATTCAATTATATACCGAAATGAACTTGACCAAAGTTTCAGTCAAAAACTAAATTCATGGAATAGGCCATTTCCGAGTTTTGTTTTACCTCTGTGTCAAAACGAGTCTTGTCAAAATGTTCCCCCGACAGGTTCATTTTCACGCAAATTAAACTCATTTCCATATGAAAGATTTTGCACGAAGATTCGATAACTGGAAAATTGCCTATTGTAAAATAATTGTTAAAGATAGTACAACTTGGTTTTTGGATCTGCATTTGTCAACGTGTTGATGTTATCAATTTTATTCAGGGATGTTTGATGACCAGCTGTCTCAATGGCGGTTCTTGTTTACCCGATAACGAAAAACAAACCTTTTCTTGTTCATGCCGACCATCTTGGACTGGAGACAGATGTGAAAGTAAAGGTAACAGAGAATAAACAAAACAAAAAAGGTTTCCTTAGTAATAAGTATGTATTTTTTTTAATATCGAGGAACTGAATGGAAGTCACTCAAGCTAACTTCATTACATAGCCGGCTTTAACCTTCTACCTTTTCTTATATTTAGTTTGGATTCCATCTATTTTGTGTGTATTGTATGAAATTTTATTTTCTATTTTTACTTTCTTTAATTTGTATTCAAGCGTCGCGTGCTTGCAGGTGACAAAACAAGACGTTCACAAGCTGTTTTCTTGGCAAAAGTTGCTTGCCAAAAACCTTTCTGTTTAAGGACAGTTATCGTGACATGACATGAGGAATTTTTTGACAGCTTCGTGAATTCCTTGCTCAAACATTGTCAAGTAAGCTCTTCAACAAGATTTCTCGGCGAGAGAAAATTTACTCTAGAAAACAAAACTTGTCAGGAAAAGTCAAGGCCACGAATGAGACCTATTTACTCAGAGATCGACATGTATATCTCTGAGGCTTGAAAAAGTTTCGCGCTTGGAACCGAATTTTTACCCCTTCGAACAGGCGAGAAGGTACCTTCGATCTCTCTAGAAAACCCTTCTCTTCTTTATTGTTAACTATTTTTTTCTAGGAAGATCGAATATTACTACGCTCACAGGGTGCTGTTAAGAGCAGCTTCGCCTAAATATCAACTAGACTTGGAAATAGCGAAAAACTCGAATTTCTTCAAACTCGCCCAGAATGAAGCCCTACGGGCGCTAGTTACAAAAATATTGTTTTAAGTTCGATAAATCAAAAATTATTTTTTTACGCAATTTTTTCGTTTTGATGCTCCAAATCGGCCAAAATCGATTGAAAATGAGCGGCATAATCAGAGACTCGTAAACTCAAAAGTAAAATTCTTCATTACAAACTGATTGCACGTCGTATTTGCACTTCCTTTCTTGTATATTTAGAGCTAAATAGATCGCGATTTGATTAAAACTAAAATATTTGACGAGTTTTCTAAATTAACGACCCAAGATAGCTTAACAAGAGGTCTACATTTAGCCTATTTTCAAATGCTAAAAAGGCGTTCTGGTACACGGCTTTTCCCAAAACAACCAGTTTGGTCTGAAAGAGCATTGTTTCCTCTTTAAATTGGTGAAATAAAATTTTTGGGTAAATAAAACTGCGAGCGCTGAGATGCCGTACTAAATGCAGCACTTCTTCCTGAAAACGTGACCTTTGACCCAAGCGTAACGAAACCGATTACTGCAAGAAAAGCAAACGCTTCGTTATTTTGAAACATTTTCTAGTGATATCTCTCCGAAACCATTATTCAACAATTCAAGTCAATGACCGTTAGGGATCGTTCATTTTTTATGAGGGAGGGGGGGCTGGTGGGATTTGGGAAACACCATTTAAAAATCGCATGACCCCCCCTCAGCTTACCAATTTTTTCACATGGCCCCCCCTTTATAGCGGTCATTTTTTGGGATGACCCCCCCCCCAAAAAAAAAAAATTGAACAAACAATATTTAGATTTCAACTTTTTTAATATTTCTCTGTTATCCCCCTACTTCACGTTATTATGCTCACTATGAAGACAATATTTACAATCCCTATACGACAGAGAGCTGTTGTTTAAAAAACAAATCAAAAGAAAGAGAAGTCAATTTCGGATCTCCTAGTTATGGCTCGCCCTGAGCGTGTGGCATTTGGCCTCTCATTGGCATGTTCCTCATCTGAATTGATGAATGCAAGAATGACGTCATTTGAGTCATCTTCTCCCCCAGAGTCAATGGCATCACTGTCATACTCATCATTGTCACTTTCATCCGTTTCACTGCTGTCAGCACTTGCCCTGTTGTCATTTTGTGTCAATGTCCTGGCATTTCTCAGTGTTTGTTGGCCAGCTCTGAGAGGCCTCTTCTGCTGCAAGCATGAATGTCTTACAATTGCCTTTACTTTCTCACTCTTGCTGCTTTTTAAATGCGCAAAATTCCAAAATGCGCAATAATGGCGAAAGCGACGAGTCGTTTAAGAAAAGGTTTACAGCTGAACGATCCAGGCAGTTTGACATCTTACAAGCAAAAGAAGCAATCTTTCTAAGTGCGGATGGCTGTTCAGAAAGGGCGAGTGAGTTTTCCGTGTCAGGGTACCAGTTGAAGCCCAGTGATGGAAGAAAACTGAACTTTTCCATCAAAGAGCTCAGAGCAATTGTGGAAAAGTTGAATGTCATGTTGAAAGATGTAAAGGAACACGATTCCACACTCTGTCAGTCCAGTGGGCTTGCTTTAAAGCAGGGCGAAGAATTTGCCCACAGTTTTAATGTAAAACAGATCAAATGTATAGAAGTTAAGTTGACGAAGGTCACGCAGGACATGGAAGTACTAGAAAATAAGAAGAGCAATTATAACAGCATATTCAAGGGCACACTCAAACAGCACATCAACAAAAAGAGAAGGAAAAAAGAAAACCACAGAAAGTCAAATAAAAGAAAGAGGAAGCGGACTGAAAACAACGTTCAACGAGTTTATGGAATCTGTGTTGGAAACCCGCTAGGAAATGATCTTCCACAATGCCTTGTGTACCCTCCTAGAACGGCCGTCCCGGAAGAGTGTATTAAAGTTGAGGATGTTGCCACGTCGTTATTTAGAAGAGATGGGCCATTCATTACACAGCTCTTGGAAGGGAATTATTTCACCACAAACCTTGAGCAGGAAGTCAGAGATTATGTTTACACCTTCATGTACCCTGAAGAGTACACTCTGACGGAAAGCATTGCTGCTTCTTGCAGCATTGGTGAAACAGACTTCCATAGCAGCACAAGCGGCGATGAAGAACTCGATGACAGCGAAGATGAAGATGAGTGCCAGTGAAAGTTGCATTCGAAAATAACAGTGTTAAATACTTCTTTTCAGTAGCTACAAATGCTTTTTGTCGCCAAACGTTTTTTTAAAGCAGAAGGAAAGTTTGTAATAAATTTGTATCCTGCCTTCTATGTTTATTCTATAGCAATTTTTTTGATATTCAAACATTATGCCATTTTAAAGTTTTACTAAAATATTTCACATGACCCCCCCTTTTTCCCTTATTTTTTTGGGATGGCCCCCCCCCTCGAAAGCTATTTTTTTTTCGCATGGCCCCCACCCAAATCCCACCAGCCCCCCCTACCTTATAAAAAATGAACGGTCCCTTATAAACGCATTCGACTGAAATTTGCGAACTTTAAGTATGTTAGCCGATACCTACCTGAATATTTATACTTATAGCAGAATCGTCTTCTTGGATTAGCCTTCGAAAGAAGCTGGATCCAGCTTTGGAAACCTCTAAAAGAAGAATTGTTTAATGTTCCGTGACCTACCTGCTGCTATAAATTCCATGCACATGCCGACCACATGTCTGTCGTAAAACCAACTGAACTCCACTGACAGGTTTCCATAGGCAACCCCAAAATAAACAATCCCCACAAATGTAAAGTGAAATTGGCTGTCTTCATGAAGAGTTAGAGGCTAGAGTCAAGTTCCATTACCTTTAAAAAAAGCTTGATTTTATTTCTTTGCGTCGACTTTGTTCACACAGTAGTTACTGTAACTTTCCAATACCGCGAATCGGTCACGCCAAAATACTGCAGACTGTGCAGACTGCAGACACTTGTTTAGGCCTTTAATTTTGATTCATTTTTAGGGAGCTCTAGTTACAAAATAATGTTCGATATATCTGAAAGTTCGTCATTTATCCACAGGCTGCACAAGTGCAGTATGTGACTTTTGATTCGATAGACAAACGCGTAAAAGACTTTGTATGGGAAACTAATGCATGGTCTGCAGTGTTTTGGCGTGACTGATAAGCGGTATTCGAAAGTGACAGTAACTACTGAGTGAACAAAGTAAAATCAAGCACTTTTTAATTAAAGGTAATGGAACTTGACTCTAGCCTCTAACTCTTCATGAAGACAGCCAATTTCACTTTACATTTTTGGGGATTGCTTATTTTGGGGTTGCCTATGGAAACTGTCAGTGGAATTCAGTTGGTTTTACGACAGACATGCGGTCGGCATGTGCATGGAATTTATAGTAGCGGGTAGGTCACGGAACATTAAACAATTCTTCTTTTAGAGGTTTCCAAAGCTGAATCCAGCTTCTTTTGAAGGCTAATCCAAGAAGACGATTCTGCTATAAGTATAAATATTCAGGTAAGTATCGGCTAACATACTTCAAGTTCGCAAATTTCACTGGAATCAAATTCGTTAACGGTCATTGACTTGAATTCTCAGCAAACAAAGTTATTGTGTCAAAATGCGCTGTTTAGCTCCTTCTTTGACCCTGTAAGATTTCAGATCTGGAAGCAGTTTTTTGCAATAATGGTTTCGGAGAGATATCACTAGAAAATGTTTCAAAATAACGAAGCGTTTGCTTTTCTTGCAGTAATCGGTTTCGTTACGCTTGGGTCAAAGGTCACGTTTTCAGGAAGAAATGCTGCATTTCGTTCGCTATCTCAGCGCTCGCAGTTTTATTTACCCAAAAATTTTATTTCACCAATTTAAAGAGGAAACAATGCTCTTTCAGACCAAACTGGTCGTTTTGGGAAAAGCCGTGTACCAGAACGCCTTTTTAGCATTTGAAAATAGGCTAAATGTAGACTTCTTGTTAAGCTATCTTGGGTCGTTAATTTAGAAAACTCGTCAAATATTTTAGTTTTAATCTAATCGCGATCTATTTAGCTCTAAATATACAAGAAAGGAAGTGCAAATACGACGTGCAATCAGTTTGTAATGAAGAATTTTACTTTTGAGTTTACGAGCCTCTGAATATGCCGCTCATTTTCAATCGATTTTGGCCGATTTGGGGCATCAAAACGAAAAAATTGCGTAAAAAAATAATTTTTGATTTATCGAACTTAAAACAATATTTTTGTAACTAGTGCCCGTAGGGCTTCCCTTACCAAACCAAACACTATTTTAAATGTATTTAAATACTATTTTTAAGAACTGTTTTTAACCTATTTTATGAAATAGGTTTAAAACAGGGCAAAAAGTGTATTTTTAACGTAGTTTTCGACTGCTTTTAATGGTGTTTAAACCTGTTTAAAACACTATTCAAACAAAATTTGAAATGTATTTTGAAAAGCTTTTAAAAATATAGGTAAAATTCCAAAACTCGAAATCCTTTGTTAAGTTTAAAAATATAATTAAAATAGTCTGTAACTACTTTAAAAATCTCTTGAGGAACACAGCATTCGGAATAACAACAGGACACAAATCGTTTTAAAAACAGCTTTTAATCTGCAAGACTATTTTTAAACTAGTTTAAATGACAATTTTAAAAGTATTTTATACAAAATAGGTTTAAAATAGGTGCAAAATTATATTTTTAACATATTTTTCGACTGATTTTAAAGGTGTTGAAACCTGTTTAAAACACTATTGAAATCCACTGTCTCAAAATATATTTCAATAGTACTTTAAACAGTTTCAAAATTAAAGTGGATCATATATGAAAAAAATATGTCAAATACAATATAACTATATGAAAATAGCTTTAAAATAGTCTTGAAATGGCATACAGTAATATAGTATAAAACAGCGTAAAAATAGCACAAAATAGCATAAAAACAGTATGAAAATACAGTATAAATAGTATAAAAATAGTACTAAAATAGCATCAACTAATGTGAAAATAGTTTAAAAATAGTGTCAAAACAGCATAACAATAGTGCTAAATAATCTTGAACTTACATGTAACTTTGCTCTAGCTGTGAACAACACATGACATGCTAGAAGTCAGTGTAGGGCAAACTCAAGCTTGATGGGGGTGCTTGGCTCTACTTCTTTCTTTACTTGTATAATAAATGTAGCTCTACGCTTACTGTATCTGTATATGAAAAGCTGTAATAACAGTTGAGGCTGCAATAATATATTTTTTGTCTATAAAAGGCTAAAAGTTACTAAAATTTTAAAAACCAAAACATTTTTGAGTGCACGGTCATCATCAGTGCTACATATTTTCTTTGTTAAGAAGAATTGCAAACAATGTAAAGGAGTCAAAGGAACATGCATGTATCAATGCCAATTGAGAACTTGAGGCTAAGGGTCAATTACTTAGTATAAAACATCCTCTATATCACTCATTTTAAGGCTAAATACAGGTTATTGACTTGTACCTGTATGCTATGTCTGCAGGGCTGTCATTAAGGGCTGTTAACCATAACACCTGTTACGGCTGAGTATGCTTGATTTTCCCTTGATGCTATGGGTGAAATTCCCTGCTGTTTAGAGAATTCACCCACAAAGTAACAAATTTTCTATGGGTGTGGAGAATAAGGCTACAGGTGACTAACAAATTAATGACAACCCTGGTCTGTACATGGGAAATATACACATTGTAATTAAACATACATGCAGGACATGAAGTACGTGCATCAATCACTTCTAATCAAGGGAACCCTTTGGCCAATTTAGAGGGTACAACTCATTATGTGTGACTTTTGTACATTTAGTTGGTGATGATCACGTCATGCAAAGGTTTTGTTCATCTTTCGTCACTGAGCAATGTCTGAGGCTACAATTAAACCCTGCATCATTTATGTGGTCCATGTTACAGTTGCAAGCAAGTTGTAGGTTTGATTTTGAGTCATGGACTTGTCTTATGTACATGTACATGTATATGTGCATATAGCAATTAAAACTGTACCATTTTTTTGGGCCTACAGATATTCAGACTATGAGTAGTCCCGGCCTCTTTCGCGTAGTCTATTGTGTGTGATGCAAATGAAAACCGCAAGAAAAAATGTTGATTTTCTTTCGCGTCATGCATGATGCATGGACTAAGGGCCTCTTCATATGAGCCCGGTAACTGGACACTGTGTTGCAAAAGCAAAGCTATTTTGCCTAAAAAGTTTCAGCCTGGTTACCCGGGCTGGAGCATTCGTATGGGAAAATTCTCATCCTGGTTACCGAGATCTTGGATGCAAAAATCGAGATCTCAGTTACCCGGCCAGCCTGGCTTCTCATACATATATGAACACATCAAAATTTTTATGAAAGAAAGAGTGGCGAGGCGAGATCTCAGAAACCGAGCTAGGCCAGTTGACCAGGCTCATATGAAGAGACCCTAAGCCAAAGAGGGAATACTCGTAGTCTTAGCAAGCAGGGCAGGGAAAAACAAACATCCCATTGCCTGGGGCAAGTAAATTTTGCTCTTGGGCAAGTGAAAACAGAAGTTTGGAGATCTGGTAAGGTGGGCAAGTGAAATTAGCCTCAGTACATGTAATCTTGTGAATAATAATTTCCAATCAAAACCTATTTCAAAACTTAAGACTACAAGATGAGCAAAACAGTGAGTTGAAAGCATGGATTAATTTAAAATCCAAGCATACTTTGTATCTGACACAACAATATTATCGTGCCACTGTTAGTAGTTTCTTTCACCTAGTTTCATAGTACCAGTAAACTCATTTTGTTATAGTCTATCACTTACTATAGACAGCAACTAGTAAATGATGTAGTTGATAAGGCATGAACCTTGCGTGCCCATTGGGCATTAGTAATATTTTAGTAGAGCCAACTGAAAACTAAAATATACTGGCCCACTGGGCAACTAGATTTCATTTTTTTTTTTTTCCTGCCCTGGCAAGATGAAGCTTAAAAAACCAAAACCACTTGCAGTAAGTTATAGGGAGCCCAAGCTGTCACAAGTCAAGGTCTTGTGCAATTTGAGGTAAAGTTTTACAAAAACTACAGTATTCCAACATGAAAGAATTAATTAATGCATACCATGTTCCTCTTAAAATAAACTTTGTAGCCGCAGTGTATGTAATATATAATCGATAATATTATTATTTACAAGTTAACAAAAATTATCCCATCAAGTTGTAAGGTTCATTCATTTCCAACAAGAAACAACTGTACTTTCACTGATGTGGCATGACTGTAGTAGCTACGTATAGCTTCCTTTCTAACCCTAAATTTAGTTATTTCCTCCTTTAAAAATTTACCAACGATTGCAGAATTGCAGCAATAACTTCGTAACCAGAAGGCAGTTGAAAGACCCCCATCAGACTTGCAGAGACTTTGGCCCTAACAGGGCAGCACCACTCTCCATCTCCTGTTTCTCAAAGCTGAAAATAAAAACAAAATTATTTATTGCATTGTTTAATTATTGCAGGATTTAATATTTTTGCCTCCATGTATGTTTTGTTATCATGTTAAGTTTATAAAGTTGCCTTTCCACTTTCCAAACAAACTGTTTGATTCAACTTCCACAGTTCGCACTTTAATTTCCCTACGAAGAGATCGATCAGTTTATGCCATGTCAAGATAGTAAAATGATCACAATGGATGAGTGATTTACGGCTGCACAAAAATGGCATACACAGTTGTACATTGTGAACATGTAACTGCCATATAACTGATCAAACATGTATATAAAACAGTACCTATAATTATGTAGACTGGACGAAGAACAATTCAAAATTCAGATCTATGTTTCATAGGCAATCATCTAATTCGATAAAACAGCTGATGTGGTTACAAATTATCTGTTACATGTACTTATATGAACATGCATCTCTTCGAATGAAAGACACACCAAGACAGAAGATGGTCGGCTTACCTCCACGGCATTTCCTTGAGACATTACCAAGTTGAAGTCCATCGCAAAGGCAAATCATGGTCGCTGCACCCACGAGTCATATGATTCGGTTCGGTCCCTTAACTTTTCGTCCAGTAAAAGGTAAAAAAACAACAACAAATGAACTGTTGCACTGGTTTTAAACGGTTGGAACGAAACCTTCGTTTTACACAACAATTTTGAAATGGAAACAAGTCACGTGGTCACTCGTATGATCTTTCACGCAATCACAGCTGACCAAAATGCTCGCATCAGAGTATTGCGCCGGCGGGTCAGCGGAAAATCGACCGGAAAATCCGTTTGGGCCAAAAGTTACCACCGCCAACACGAAGCAAGAGGAGTGCTACATTGGATATAGTTATCAGCCCAGGATTTTTAACGGTGCGGTATCTGTTTATTTTATGTGCTTAAACTCCATTTTTTTGTTTACAACCCTCGTAACTTTTTCAAGCGTATTTTCAGGTATTTTACATTGAGACATACGTCAGTTAAGTTTCGCGGGTAATGCATGGCGATTTCTTGTTTGAAAGATGCGCCAAATGTTTATTCATAAAAGAAGCTTTCTCTTAGATGTATGGCTTTGCGCCAGACGTAACTAATCGCGTACCAAATCGAAGGTTCGATTAAACGAACTTTATCGAAATCAATCGAACTTAATCGAACGATTGGGTTCGAACTCTCGAAGAACAAGAAGATCTGTTAGATCTTATAACCGCGCTTTTAAAATTTAACTGTTTTCTTAGTACTACAGTCGCAACGCAGTGCATATTCCAAAGCAATCTTTGATGATTCATTGATTACTGTAGACATCACAGCACTTGATCAACATAAACTCTATTATCGCACCATCAGTCGTAGCCGTTGTGACATCTCCGATGACGTAATAGTCTTAATCTGGAAGTTTCTTCGGGATATGTATGGGCATGAAGATACGAACACTATTGCAAACCGCTTTCTTTCTTTAAAGTCACGATTAAATTTAATTGTTTTTTTCCCTTGAGTTAAGGGTTAGCAAAGAAGTCACACGAGTCACATAATTCAAGAATTGCGTTATCTACGGCTATCTTTAGTACGGTGGTTATTTCCCTATCAATGACGTAATCTTTGCACGTTCTGACACGTTCTTTGCTTGGCTTGCAAATATTTAATTTTCTTTCCGATCTATGAACTCGCTGCGATGAAACAGTCAAAGGATTTACTTCATTTGCCTAAAACCGCAAGAAATACTCGCAAAATTACAATTAAATTAATGACCGTCGCTTCTGCCGAAATAAACTTGCAAAGTAAACACGATCTTATTTGTCGCGTGGCGAAAGTGGAAGCTGCAACGTCAGCGCATTCCATGGCTGACGTAATACCTTTTTTCAGCGTATTTATTATTCCCTTTAAATCCAACGCTTTGATAAAGCGAAAAGAAAATATATTTTACCCACAAAAAAGAAAACAATATCCGTAAAATTGTCCGTGTGTTTATGTTTTAACAGCTTCTGGTGGAAAAACATCACACGTTGCGTGACTCAAAGTTTGGCCGAGCGGAGGTCTGCGTCTGGTGACCGACAAAAAAAATAAAAAATAAAAAAAAATAAACCACGGGTAAACCTAGAACCGCGCTCGGCCCATGGCCGCGCGGTTAACAAGAAGATCTGTTAGATCTTATAACCGCACTTTTAAAATTTAACTGTTTTCTTAATACTACAGTCGCAACGCAGTGCATATTCCAAAGCAATCTTTGATGATTCATTGATTACTGTAGACATCACAGCACTTGATCAACATAAACTCTATAATCGCACCATCAGTCGTAGCCGTTGTGACATCTCCGATGACGTAATAGTCTTAATCTGGAACTTTCTTCTGGATATGTATGGGCATGAAGATACGAACACTATTACAAACCGCTTTCTTTCTTTAAAGTCACGATTAAATTTAATTGTTTTTTTCCCTTGAGTTAAGGGTTAGCAAAGAAGTCACACGAGTCACATAATTCAAGAACTGCGTTATCTACGGCTATCTTTTAGTACGGTGATTATTTCCCTATCAATGACGTAATCTTTGCACGTTCTGACACGTTCTTTGCTTGGCTTGCAAATATTTAATTTTCTTTCCGATCTATGAACTCGCTGCGATGAAACAGTCAAAGGATTTACTTCATTTGCCTAAAACCGCAAGAAATACTCGCAAAATTACAAATAAATTAATGACCGTAGCCTCTGCCGAAATAAACTTGCAAAGTAAACACGATCTTATTTGTCACGTAGCGAAAGTGAAAGCTGCAACGTCAGCGCATTCCATGGCTGACGTAATACCTTTTTTCAGCGTATTTATTATTCCCTTTAAATCCAACGCTTTGATAAAGCGAAAAAAAAAAATATTTCTCCCACAAAAAAGAAAACAATATCCGTAAAATTGTCCGTGTGTTTATGTTTTAACAGCTTCTGGCGGAAAAACATCACACGTTGCGTGACTCAAAGTTTGGCCGAGCAGAGGTCTGCGTCTGGTCACCGACAAAAAAAAAAATAATAATAAACCACGGGTAAACCTAGAACCGCGCTCGGCCCATGGCCGCGCGGTTAACAAAATTTGGGCATTCGAATGAATCGAATCGCACTTTGTTGTCGTGCGAGAATGTGTTGTATACATGTTCATGTATTAACTAATTGCATGCTATAACACGTGAAATCCAAGCTTGAATCAAGCCTACCATGAACAGAATCCGTGCATTTTGGCTGCGACGTTAGGTGTCACTCAACCTGCATTCGCCCTATTGTTTCTATCGTTAATTTTACTTTAATTATTTTCATTCTTCTATATTATGGTTCCTGTAATTACATTGTAGATTTCTTGACAAAAATGATATTCACACAAAGGGGCTCTGGAAAATGGTTGAAGGGACTAGTGATAGGGACTTCTCCCCATGCACATGTTAGTTTTGACCTTCAGTGGGGGATAGACACGCATTCAGTGTAGTTCAAATTCACCAAATATTTGATTAGATGAATGCACTATATTTATGTGGCAGGTTGATATATATCCAAAAAATATGGCTAAGCACAACAAAGGTCAGGAAGAAGAAATTACCTGGCAAGAAGAAGAAAAAATAATGAAAGACAAGAGGATGAAGTAATAAGAGAAGGATAAAAACACAGAAAACTAGCTGAAGTATTTCATTTTTTGCAAGAAACTGAGGCAGATGAAACAAGTTGGGAAAGATTTGCGAAATCAGCGTGATTTACCACGAAGGCATTTTTATGTGGTCCAATGAGGGTTCTTTATTCTCTTTTGCTTGTAACATTTTCAAGAACAAGAGAAAATTTAACCATTTACAGAATAACCCACTAGGACATGAATGGATGGTTAAGTGGATAATGCAATTAATACATGTACATAATTAATCATGAAATGTTCCAAGTCCTGGTTCAGTAGTTGTTGTTCGCAAGATCTTGAAGCTTGGGCTCTAATTTGCAAGATGGCACACAAGCAAATGCGCAAAGGCCTCTGGGTGTTCTGAAATGTTGTTGTTGACAACTGAAAAATAAATCTTTTTATCATTTGATGCATTTTTTCTTCCTTTTCACTGGCCGAGAGCCCACCAAATGACCTGTAAATAACTGCCTACAAATAATGGTCTGCTCATGCGTAATACCGTCTAAATGTGTTTGCTGCAAATAATATTCTGCTCATGTGTAATTGGAACCAAGCTCTCAGGTGAAATAATTTAAATGGCAGATCACTTCCCTGAGCTGTCAGAGAGTGATTTAAATATGAAACCAAACTGGGTGGTCACAGATCAATTATTTGCCTCAGCGTTCAGCTTTGGCAAATAATTGATCTGCTTGCCGCTGACAAATCATGATATTTTGCTCAACCTCATTCAATAATAATTATTATTCACAGTTATTGTGAATTTGATACATATATTTGTTTGGTTTTGAAACCAAACGAACCGGCACTTTTTGCCAGCTTGCTGTGATGTTAGTAGTGAATGCCTCTTGTTAACAGATCAGAGCACAGACTCTTATAATATTAGCCTGGTCACAGCATCTGTCATTGAAACCAAGCAGTAAATTCAACGTAAGTCTGCTCATAACGGACTGGAACAACAACTTTTATCATTAAAAACTATTTAGACAAAAAAAATGGATTTCCTACATTGTTAACAATAATGACTAAACTGTTGTACAAATATTAGTTCAAACCACTTTTGACCTCAAAATTAAATGACTGTAAAATCTGGAAAACTGTAACTGCTCATATGGGAAACAAGAAAAAAAGAATTGTTTGAAAGAACAAAAAAAAAAAGGAATTTGATTGTGAGATCTTGATTTTGGTGTACTTTGTGAGTGACAGCATTTTTGCAAGATCTTGAAGCATGTATACCATGATGAGTGACCACAATAGGTAACTGGCTGATTACTACAAGCAATTTTCTTTTTCGTATTCAGTGGTTGTCATTTCTTGTGATTTGTTTTGAGACCTTCCACGTGCACATTGTGAGTGGGGCACTCTTTCCCAAAATTATGTAAATTATGTAATCTTGAAGCATGTGCATGATGACTGACCACAATCAATAATTGGCCAATTACTGCAAGCAGGTTACATGTACCTTGAAATTTTCATTTTAATATTGAGTTGATGTGATTTTTTGTGATTTGATTGTGAGATCTTAATTCTGGTCTACTTTGTGAGTGATGGCATGTTTTGCCATTAGGGGTGGCCCCAACCAATAATAAGTAATGTCAACCAATTACTTGGATCAATTTTCCTTGAGTTATTAGTTGTTACTTTCAGAAATTTGATTGCTTCTGGTAAGTTTTTAAAGTGATGACACTTTTGCCAGGACTTATATATTGTACATGTCCATGCGGACATCGAAGAGCTTGAATTGCTTTCAAAATTACTTCTCCCGCCGCCCTTTTGAAACATTGCGTGGTTATTTTTCTTGTATTCCTGCTGTACAGTTCAGGTTGATAACGGTGGGCGAAAAAGTTCCACTCGATAGCTTGTGCTAGCCCAGAGTGGTACATATAATATGGAACTTACCTGCTGTTTTCTAGATAAAATGTAAACTAAACCTACTACAGTTGAGAACCATTGTGTTTAAAGGTTTTGTATGTAAAGCTTGAGTGAAAAGAAACTACAAGCAGTTTTCAAAAAGGGGATGCAAATTATGTTGATTGCATTATAAATTTCCAGTGGGCTAGATTTATAAATAGTGCAAAAATGGTGTATTTAAAATCTGTTGTTAAGATAGGCATTGCTGTCATTATTTAAAACTACTATTTAAATAGTGTACTCACCTGATTAAAACTTAAAATATGTTTAAAACAGACTGTTTTGGTTGTATTTTAAGGCTTAATATGAATTGCTATCTCAAATAGGTTTTAAACTTCCTATTTAAAACATATTTTATGCTCTTGACATGTCAACTACATTTTAAATACCCTATTTAAAGAGTATTTTAACACTGAAAATTTGTAAAATACTTTTTAAACCTACAACCATTGCCAATAACTTTCAAAACAGGGTTAAACTAGAATTTTTAAACTGTTTGAACGAAACTTTTGTAGCCATAGTATTAAAATAGATTTTAAATCCCCTATTTAAACCCTGTTTTGAGCTCAAACTACGTTAAAAACAGAGTGAAAATCATTCCCAGGTCATGAAATAGGTTCTAACTATACTTGAAATACATTACAAACAAGAAGCAAAATTTTGAATTTTGTACAAAATAGCACAAAAATACCCTATAGTGACTTCAAAATACTCTTTAAATCATCAAAATACATTCAAAACAGTTTAAAATCAGTTTAAAAATACAGCTGGTTTGGTAAGGGTTCATTCTGGGCGAGTTTGAAGAAATTCGAGTTTTTCGCTATTTCCAAGTCTAGTTGATATTTAGGCGAAGCTGCTCTTAAGATCTAATAGATAATAATTTCTTATTTCTAGAACTTCCGACGTGTAAATAAACCCACGAGCAGAGATTGTAAGTACTGGCTATCTTAAATTGTTCATCTTTTTTTTTTTTCCAGACCACGAAGATGATCTCTTTTTTTACGGCATATGCTTTATTTCGAAATACAAACATTATTTACAACATGGTGTGTCTGTCAAGTACACATATAAACTACTTACAAGACCAAAAAACATAATATTCCAATGCAGTTCTATTTAAATGTTCCAATATCATTATTTATACCACCTACGCAAGGGAAAAGAGATATCTACCCTTAAAACACTAAATAAATAAAACTAACTGATTAGACTACAACGCTGCCCTTGAAGGAGCATCTTCTTTATGATATTTAACTATTAGATGAATTTTAATCTACATTTTCAACGCTATATTTTGTGTTTAATTTACTGACAAAATCAGAGAGAGTAATTGATCTATTGTGGAGTTTGCTGGTGTATATGTAATAGCGCATATACAACATGGTATAATTGAGTTTTCTTAACAGCGTTTTGTTTTCAATTGAAGAGGTGGGAAAAAGGTGAAATAAAGTTTCCTTAACAGACAGGCGTTGATTAGTATAATTAACGTTATTGAACCATTGAATAACTCCTCACTGGAAAGCTTACAAATTCTTAGATAGGATTATAGTCACCAAGAAAGAATTATGCCGCTTCGGTATCAAACAAGATAGTGATTGTTTATATTGTGGAAATGAAGACTCCATCGAACATATATACCTTTATTAACTGCCAATTTTCAAAAGCTTTCCAGCGAAATTGCACATCTTTTGTAATCGGCATGCATAATTTTCCAAAATCGTTCTGATTTTGTCACGTTCATTTAAACAGTACAACGACAATGTGCCGAGTGCTAGCTTCCACAGCTCGGTGTTAGTGCAACTTAAGGTGTGTAAATTAATGCGAGAATTAAGTGAGAAAATGTGTGCAGGTCGATGCTCTTTGGTTGTTATCATACTACTTACATCATTTACTTGCTTCATAAGGTCCACTGGACACAAGGACTATATACTGAAATTAGGTAACTTGAGTCTTCCTGTGTTCTGTCACATGACCAGTCTTGGCGTATGTGGGGGAGGTGGTTGGACGCTGGTTATCAAAATGAACGGCGCCAAGGTATGATTGGTCCAGTTCCGTTCATCTATCTAAGCTATGGAATCCAGAAATAATTTTAGTTAGATAGAAGACCAAGCAACAGCTGTATATATATTGTGCCGTGTGAGATGGTATTATGTCTTTTTTAATACCCAGGGAACTTTTGACTACCATTCTAATCTCTGGCGGAACAACGAATCTTTCAACCTTGAAGCAGGGAAGACTGGGTTTGACTTACAAGAGACCAAGTTACCGACCTATTGGAGCACTCCCTTTTCTAAAATCTGTCTTGGTATGAAGATCGGCCAACAGAATAGGTTCATTGCTTTCAACAAGACTGCCAGATCTCTGTACTCATTGATTGCTGACGGCAAATACCGTAGTACTTCACTGGGTCGTGATACGTGGAAGTCGCTGATTGGTTCACAAGCCTCCTTACAGACCAATTGTAACAGGGAAGGTTTCAATGTTGCAAGCGATGATCGGCCTAAAGCAAGGATTGGCATTCTTGGTAACAACGAAAATGACTGTTACACTTGTGATTCAAGAATCGGATTCGGTACAGGAGGTTACCCTGACAACGCCACTAGTTGTGGAAACAGCGCTAACGGCTTATACACAGCAGTAGGTGCAAACATCAATGCAATGGGATACATTTTGGTGCAATGAGACCAAGAACTAGAATCGGGTACAGAACCTAACGATTACAACAACGGGAATGACAGTGATGAAACTGATGCTGGTTAACGATAACAAAGCTGATTATCTCGATAGCGCTAATCTTAATGTCTCACTTTAATTTAGTTTCCACTGAACAGTACACTTCCTTCAATGATGAGAGTTCTAACCCCTTTTCGATAAGACCCCCCCCCCCTGCCTCTTAACAATTGCCTTCAATGTAAAGTATTTTCCTAAGCAAGCGCTCCTTTCATAACCAGGGTGCCTAGTCTTCTAAACACCCTCTAGTCCAAAAGCTCTCTAAAATAAACGAATTGACTACCCCCACCCCGTTCAAGTATTCCATCCTTAAGCTACTAAAATTGGTAACCTGGACGCCAAATGAAAATTTTTCCCCGGTAGTTATGGTAACGGTGCGCCCAGCGGTTTCAATGAGGCGATCAGTATGGAAGTACCATAAAGTACCATCAAGTTGACAAGTGCATCGTAAAATACAAATAACCGAAAAAAAAAAAAACATCATTAAAGTTATTAATAATTATCATAGTAAATGGTTTGAACCCAGGAGTATCAGTAGTCTGTATAGTGTGACCGTCGGGGTGAGGGTAGTTCTGAAAAGAACAGTTCTTTTTAGAACTACCCTCACCTGGACGATCACACTATACGAACTATTAATAATTATTGTAAAAAATACGGTTGTATTCAGATATGGATTTTCATTGAACCACGACCTATTTATTTACTTATTAATTTATTAATTTATTAATGTATGGTTTGATTGATTGATTGATTAATTAATAAGTAGATAAATAACTAACGAATTGACAGAAACTTAATAACCAACTGATAAATATATTTATCAACTATAAAAGTCATTGCATGTAAGGGCCATGACACTAGATTTGGCCACAAAGACGCAGCTTAACACCTTTTAAATTTCGAAAGGGAATTTTCTCTCCTTAAGTCTTTGGGTAATTCGTCCCACGCTTAAGGTAATTCCCTTGAAATTGTTCTACTATCAAACTTTTTTTTGAAACTTGGCATTATTAACATTCATGATATGAACATTAAAAAAATGCAATAAAAAAATGGGATCACCGTGCTTGTTTACGCGTCAGCAGGATCTTAAAATGGGGTATTTTTGCTGGTTGCGCGTTAAAAATTCGAATCACCTTCATACAGAATTAAGTCTTGGTTACTTGAAAGACACAAAATTTTATCTTGAAAGTAAAGCTTCTTTTACTCACATAAGCAGTATTGCTTCATTTAAGCCGTTTTTGATTGCCTTGTTGTGGGAATGTTGCACTTTTTCGGACAGTTCCGTGGTTAGCTTGAGGTCCTCGCCTTGACCAAAATACACTCAGTACGGAACTATTTTCCATAAAAAAAAAAAAATCACGTTCTACTGTCAAACGTTTTTTCTTCTTTAAATATGTTCTTTTTTAGACTGTTCTTAGCAAAAACCTAAAAAAAATCGGGGATCACCGTGCTCTTTTGAGAGAAAAGGAGCTTCTATTTCGCTATCGAGCTTAGTTTGAGGGAAATCTCTTACGTTTTGCACGTGCACGCGCTCATGTGCGCGTGCACGTGATGGGGATGCGCAATGCAATACTAAGGAATCACCTTAATAGACCTCTCCTGCATTCCAGCAAACAATGGCGCCAAGTCGAGGTTAGTGTGAACAAAAATACAGCAAATTACAATGTATGAGAAACGCTTGGTGTACTTCTACAAACTACAAGAGTCATCCAAGAAGGACGGCAAAGGAACTTGTGAACTGAACAAGCACGACATCTCACTCACCAACGAAAACAACACCTTTCTTCATGATGAGATAGGAGTTACGTTGGCGTTGCTGTTGAGGGTGAACTATATTGAATTAGTTTTATCTGAACTATTAAGAATAGCTCCTGTTCTGTTACGTTCCACTTTTTAAAACTTATTTATTCAAGAAGACATCGTTGTTAAGCCAAGTTCGATGTCATTGCTCTCTTCCCTTCCTTCTCCAGACACGGATTGATTTTATACCGAAAAGGGAATGTTTTATTGCTAAAATTCTGCTGCCATGGATAACATATCATCCATTGCAATTGCACGTCAGAGTCTTTTATCTATATAATTATCATATGTTGAATTATTGTCGGAATTGTGCCGTTTGTCAGGAAACCTATTGCTTGTGCCTTGGACTCTATGCATAACAAAGTAGCTGTACTTGAATAAATAAAAGTAGATTAAATTAAAGTTAGATCAATGTAGAGTACAGGATCAGCTTTGAACAAACAGACTTTATAACTGACGCAAAGCTGATCAAATAGTTGAAGATGGTTTCTTTAATTTCAAAGCTTTGATCTGGCTCAATGTTTCAGTTGGCCCGCAAAACTGGTTATTTTGAAAAGCTAAAAAAGCTCAGTTTATGTTATATTTGAAATATTTGTTTATTTATTTACAGTGTCTCCAATTAGCACATTTAATAGTGCTAAATACATTTGACACGTAAATGAAGTTATTATTATTATTAATATTAATATTATTATTATTATTATTATTAAATAAAGATTACTTGTTGATATATGAAATATTGTGCTATGCAGAAGTGGTAGAAGACAAACTAAAAATTTGAGAAATATAACTGCACCCTTCAAATTACCCTAGTTACAAATTTTACACCTGATAACCCTCGACTTGCATTGCTTTCATCTACGCTCGGAGCTCAGTCGGCAGAGCAACTGGGATGATTTTTTCGTAGTTCGTACGGTCAAGTTAATCGTTCCCGGAGCTCAAATACGTTCAGTTGCCTAGATTGGTTCTCTAATAATACCCCTCTAGGACTTCTAGGTCTAATCCGCAGAAGTAAATTCTTGGGTCTATTCTGTCACTTAAAATTACATATTACTTCACAGCAGGAGCCATAATCGGGAACGGAGACCGTAAGCCTTGGGATCCGCGCGAACCCATGATATGGGACAATTTTTCTATTTTTAGAACAAATTGCGCCATCATGACGTCATATACCCGCGAGGATCCACGCACATGTCGGGGACTCTCGCGCGGATGTTGTCATGTTGCCTGATCAAATGGTGAGAGTTGAGAGATTTGTACAGCAATGGCAGGGTTTGACAGCTGTAAATAACTTGAAATGGAAGTCGATAGCTCTGTTAAACGAGTAAATGATTCAAATTTGGAAGAAATCAGCTCAGCCACACAGCAAAAGAGGGTGAAAACGATGTTTGAGACACTCTGGAGTGACACGAACAGTGGGAAACCATTTCAGGTGCGCAAGTCGCTTGGTTTTAGATTTGTAACTTTTACTTACACGGCATCGGTTTTCACGCTCTTTTCCGAACTTTCTGGACTAAAATAAGTTAATTGACACCGAATGTATTTCAGTTATGTCCAGGTTGGTAAACTTAACCTTCGTGCACACATTCTTGCTAAGAGCAACGAATTAAGATCTCTTGAAGCCCTCGCAGCAGATCTCCAGGATCCCAGAGTAGAGGTTCGTGTCGAGGTTGTGGGAAAAAGTGGAAAGCCATCCCTGGTTGTCGTGAAGAAACAGAAAGTTACTCTCTCTGACGACGTGCCTTTTGACGACGTGCGACTCGTTGTTGATGCAAATGGTGAATATCGTTTGTTTGTGTACCCCTTTGAGCTCGTAAGAAGGGGCACGATGAATATTAAGCAGTCGGAACAACTGAGAAATGCAATAAACGAAGTCTCGGAGAATTGTCCTTGCTCTGGAGTGGACATTAAGATAACTGACCAGCAGGATTATCTGTCCTCAGAAGTAGAAGAACAGACCCTTCCTTGGCGCAGAGTTTTGTCAAGAAATTGCGCACGAGTGATAAAAAATGTCCAATCTGAGAGTGGAAGGAAGTGTCGATGCTGTTACAAAATGGGACAGAAACTGTCAGAACGCCTTAACCAAAAGAAGTCTCTGACTCAAGAAGACGTAAGGAGCAGACAGTCTGCGTCATCCAAAGTTCGCTTCAGTTGCCTCAGTCCAAAGAGCCAAAGTAAGCGATTGAAAAATGTGCAGCAATCAAGGAAAAACATAGCAAAACAGGTCAGACGATACAGAAAGAAGTTCTCCGTTTTACTGTCTGATACACATAGCTCTGACTTGGACAAATTGATGGAGAGAGTTGAAAGTACACCCATGGGAAGAAAGGAATTTGAAAAATGTGTGGCGGATGCTGATCGTTTTCGACCCGGTGCAGGACATGTCTTGCGTGAGATATGAGATTCGGACAAAGCGAATTTCAGGAAAGATCAGAGGAAAAACGGTAAGGTTTAGTAGGGTATGTAATTCGACCTACATGCGTCAGGCAGCACTCTCAAATGCTAAATTGTAAATTGGTCCGAAAATGATAGGAAATCAAGAGGAATTATCAGTAATTGTGCATGAGAATTAGTAAGCAAATAACTTAAGGGATGCAGTAAGTGACAAGTTCACTCCACAGCACAAATATATCTGTCATGAACACCCCTGGTGTGTTTATATTCATCCACTGTTCCACCTCCCCCCCCCCCTCTCAAACCTCCCCAAAAAGTTAGGGGGCATAAGGCCCGGGGGGTTACTCCCCTATATGGGCTATATAGGTATGTGCCGCGGGATAGGGTATGGTTTTTTGAGGTTCTCGATCCTTAAATAGGGTATCATTTTCGCCCATGTTGGCATAGTGTCCCAGTGTGATCCTTAGATAGGGTGCCTAAATTGTATCAGCTAAAATTGACTCGTTCAAGCTATTTTGAGTTTTTGTTCTCCCCTTGCAGAGGATGTCATTTTACAGGTTTGGGCCTCAAATAGGGTATCAATTTTCGTTTGATTCATCCTTAAATAGGGTCAGGGTTTAAGACCCTTCGCGGCACACAACTATCCGAAATTATGGGAGTAACCCCCTCCGGGGCATAAGGCTTCATATGCATGTTGTCCTGCTTAAAGGTGTAAATTTCTGCCTACTGGTCTCACTTAGGGTGTTGGGCAAAATGTCAGAGGAATAAAAGTAGAAAATATAAATTCCGTATTTTTTAAAGGAGTAGGTCACTCCAGAAACCGTGTATTTTTTCCGTCACCAATAAAAAGTTCACATTGAGTTGAGTTACTCACCGTTGTTTTAGCTTCTGAACTGGATGCGATCCTAATGAAAAAGAAGTGAAAAGTTCGACACCGGGAGCCGCCATTTTGAAAGGATCTTGAAGGCCAGGCCGCATATACCTGACGTCATTCCGTCCGAGGATGTGTTTGTTCGTTTGAGCTTTAGTATGGCTGCGCTTGAAGCTAGAACGTGCTAGTGATTCCGGGGATGATAATAATCAAGTTGAATGGAACGATTGGTTGGAAAATGCTCTGTGGTGTACTTGTGAGAGATGTGCAGCCATGCTGACGCAAAGAGAATGTGTTTGTTGCCGAGAACAGCCGGAGTAGGTCACCAAGATGGAAGGTACATTTTACAGTACAATTGCAATGGACGTAGTTAGCGGAAGAGGAAGTTTACTATTAATTGTATATTGCTCTCAGAATTGAATTGGTGGCTTAAATAAATCCCCAGTATAATGCTTTTGATCTGATTTGTCTCCATTTTTATTTTACTGGCGGTTCAATGCGGAGGGAGTTCTGGTATCACAGAAACTGACGAGTTTTCAATGGTGTGTTTAAATCGGGCGAATGCTTTCCACCTCACAAGTCCGTGTTCCTACTTATAAAATTTGGATACTTTTTGCTCGTGCTCGTACGTGTTTGCCAGGTTTCTTTACACTTATGGACTATGTGGATTCTTGTGAAATACGCAGTAACTTTACATGTAAGATGCGAAGTGAAATCGACGTCTTTGACGTGAAATGTGAAATTGACGACATTCCTTATCATTACATAAGATTTTTTGTGAGAATTGTAATTTGTATTGTTGGAAAGCTAAGCATATGTAATAGATTTTGGATAGAAGAAAAAAGTTGATGGAACTTTTACATGCGTAAACATCAGCTGATGAAGGAAAATTCACTCTGCTAGTGTGTTTATCCGTATCGCATGTGTCGTGTTTACTCGCCTCGTTACTTGACAAAGCATGCAGTAAAATTAAAGCTTCATTTTTTACCGTAGATTTGCTTTTATTAGCAACTGTAATTCCCAAAAATGATGTGAATGCAAAAACACTGTCCTTTATTAATGATGAATCGTGTTGATAAAATTGAAAACAAACTGTAACACATTTCAGACAAAATATTATTTACATGCGGATATCGGATTGCGCTATAGCAGGAGTTGTTATCGGTAATTGTCGATATGTAGATAGGACTGATGTACAGTTAACTACTTCTTCCGATGTATTCCAAATCAAATTAGATAGCATTTAAAAATTTGTAAGTAGTTTAACTCATCCCTGGCTGTCAAGGCCGATTATTAAACACGCTCTGATTTTGGCCCACACAAGAGATTTATAAAGCGAAAAAAATACTTTTTCGATAAAAGAAAACCGTACCGGGTTAGTTTGACTTGTAATTTTAAAGAAATCTGCAAGGCATTTGAAGTTCCCTCGGTACCCTAAGAAATTTAATATATTACTTCCAAAAAACGCATGCAGTCGCTATGCATCAATGAACACGAAAACACGAAAACCCTAGCGCCAGTCTACGAAATATAATGAATTAAAGCTTGTAACATTTTTTTATAAATACTGGTAAGACTGGTAAATGATGAAAATAATTTCATTCAGCCATTTTCCCTGTTATTATAGAAAAAAAAGAGCGGCAAACTGATTATACATGAAACTGACCCGTGATTCACGCCGTTTTAGCGTCTTTTTCGTGAAAATATATTGCCTGAGGGGTCGAAAATGTTTGGCGACTAAAATACTTGTGCTGGCGACCAAACCTGAAAACTTAGGGGCCAGGTGGCCCCAAGGTTTTTTCTTGAATTTCAAGCCCTGTCGTCTAGCGAGGAGCTTCAATTTCTTGCGCAGAAATAATATTTACCCAATCAAGTCAACGACAGTTCTGCCGGGCAAAAAAGTTTTTAAAAATGAAAAGTATAACTGATAGCTACCTCTTTTCGCTCCTTGCGATGCGCCGTTCGCTTGCAATACGTGCCTTTACAAGGGCCTTCCGTTGAAAAATTGTCGGAAAGCATTTTTCTTCAATGACCTCCTTCTTGTGTTTCCAGCCACAAGCTCAAATCGGTATTGAGTTTTGAAACAGTCGTCTGTGAAATGCTCGTTGCACACGTACACATTTTCGAGTTTTTTTGGCATGAATCTCTCATCCCGACGTAGCTGTTCGAACCACCTCTTTGGCAATTTTTTGTTCTTTTTAGGCAAGTTGAGGGAAGTCCCTCCCCTTTCCCTATCCTTTTCGGTTCCGGTTTTACAGCCTGGGCCAAATTTTTCAGGTCACAACTGAATTTAGAACAGAAAAGAAGAACATTAGCCTTTGAGCTTTGCGCCAATTCGGACGGAATGACGTCACGGATATGCGGCCTGGCCTTCAAGGTCCTTTCAAAATGGCGGCTCCCGGTGTCGAACTTTTCACTTCTTTTTCATTGGGATCGCATCCACTTCAGAAGCTAAAACAACGGTGAGTAACTCAACTCAATGTGAACTTTTTATTTGTGATGGGAAAAAATACACGGTTTTTGGAGTGACCTACTCCTTTAATAATTTGGTATCTTTCAAGAGGGTAAAAATAGCTTGAGCCAGACCACTGGTCTCCTTCAAGGGTTTAATTCAAAATTTCTGACAAACATCCCTGTCTGTTCTAGAACAGCAATAAGAAATGCTGTTAATTAATGTTCATGTATGTATGTGGAGGGCTTTTTCTTCTGGATCCATCTTATGATCAGAAGGGAGTCTTTTGCAAACTTGTCCAGCATTAAAATTTGAAATCCTGTATTGTCCACATATTTGGATGGGCATGCAAAGAATAACCCAGTAGCTTGGTGGTTCTTTTACATATAGCTCATACCTTTTTCATTAATTTATGCTTCTCTTTATTATACACATTCTATTACAGGATATGGACATCGATCTAATCGTTGGACGCAGGCGTCTTGGCGAGTGGCTCTTGCCATTTATGCGCGCTGCCCGGCCCTGTTTGATGACCTCAGGAAGCTGGATATTCTCCAGCTACCATGCAGGAGGTCCTTGGAGAGGGTAATGGCAAAGAGAACAGTAGAGGATGGTATCCATGAAGAAAGAATCATCGAGCAACTCTCTTTGTTTAATCAATTTAAAACTACTGCAGTCCTCAGTGGAAGACCAGAGCCACTGGGAGTTGGACAGCTCCTTTTTGATGAGACAAAGGTGAATAGAGGGTATTCCCTTTGTTAACATCATAACAGCCAAATTGGTGTACCTTATTTAAAAAAGAATTTTGACTACCTTCCTTTGCTTGGTATGTCTGCATGGCTGCAATCAATGATGTTATTTGAATCCTACAGGGCTCATTGAGCATGAATTAATGCACCTTACTTAAATTTTAAGTGTTTTTTGTTTTGTTTTGTTTTTTTTGTTTTTTTTGCTGTCTTGTTGGAGAAGTATTAACTGAGTTAAATTTGACAAAATTAATCATAGTTGTTCCAATTACATATTTTAACAAATAGCTGGCTCAATATACAATTTTGCCAGACCCCTTTTATTATTGCGTTTACTCAACTTATGTTGTCGTTAGTTTAAATTAAATTATTACTTTCAGATCCATTCAATGATTCAAAACTGTTGTTGGATTGGTAAAGCCTTTAATCCTGATTTATCACCATAATCCCTCAAATGGAAAGTAAATACCAATCAGTTAACTGGCTATAGTTTGAAATTATTTTTAACTGAAATTTCAGACCATGAAATGCTTTTAAAATTGTAATTAACAGGTGCACAGTAAGATCCAGATCCGTTGCACAGATGGTGTCGCCATTGGTTATGCAATGAGTGAAAATGACTGGTCATGTCTCCATGATGTTTACGAGTCCCTGTTTGCCTCAGAAAATGGAATTGGTCAAAAAGCAAGTTATGTTCTTCAGACCTACTGGCAGGATTTGACATCTGGGTTTGAGTTTGCTGGACCTTACTTTCTCCGTGAAGTACCCCTGGATGGAAAGTTCCTACATGACATCATCTTTAAGGTGATCAGTACCCTTGAAAAGTACCGGTTCCATGTCATTCTATTGGTTGGTGATGGAGCTTCCTGTAACTTAGTGCTTTTCAAGAGGCTATGTGGCTATGCAAATGAGCAGCTCCCAGTAGAAGACAGTGGTCATGAGCAATACCGGTTCAAGGCCAGTTTCATCAATCCATTCAGCACCAGATCAGACAAAACCTGCTTTGTCATGATATGCCCTGCTCACCAGGTATGGCCTTCTAATTTAATTATTCTCGTAGTGTGTGCAATTTGTAACACCTGGGTGTTATGGTTTCTTATATTTTCCAGTTAAAGAACGTCATTGCAGCTTTGTACAGTTCAAAGAACAAGGGGAAAAAAGCTTTTGAGAAGGGAGGTACTACTTTTGGCTGGCAGCCAATAATTGATCAATACCACAGGGATCAAGAGAGATCTGCAAAAGGACTAGGTAAGCGTGTTCCTGGTCTGAGGTATAGCTATGTGCAACGTGACTGCTGGACAAATATAATGCAGGTAAGAGAGGAAAATTAGTGTAATTTTGTAGAACTTTATAGATCCTTAGCTTGAAAATAAATAAAATGATGGAAGAATGATAATTTATGCCACACACGCACATACTGGCAGGAATTAATGTTACAAATATTTGTTTTACAATTTAGACGAAGCCTCCAATTTTATGAACGAAAGAGTGATAAGTGGTTTTGTTTACTTTTACATTTTCTACAGCAACGTTATATGACTGCAGCCTTGGAAGAATATGCAAGTTTGAGTAGTGAAGGCCCAGAAAAAAGTGATGTTGTGAAAGAAACTGCAAGGTACCTACAAGCATGCCACCTCATTTTTGAAAAGGGAATCCTTAGCCATGTGTTTATAAGATCCAATGAGTCGGCTGTATTCAAAAACATACAACAGGGATGGAGATATTTTGAAGAATGGGCAGATGAGCACAACAACACAGGTATGTATACATCAAAAACTTTATTCAGTTAACATAAGTTGTTTGCCCAGTAAAAAGGTACTATTAATACAGGCATCATATAAAGAAACAAAAAAAAGATTAAAAGTCAAACAATTGGGTCACTTCACCTGGCTGTCCTTATAGTTAAAAATGAAGGTCAGTCTGGTTGATGATGATGTGATTCAAATGTTTAACATTCAACATTTGGATCAATAAGCGTCAATCACATTCGCATTTTTTTATTAGATCTCTGTTTTTACTTGGCCACTTGAAAGCTACACTTTCATGGGAATATCAATAACTGTGTGCTAGTTAACCAGTAAACCAGGTCATAATAAACACAACACCAAAATACTGTAATTAATGATATTTACAGTACATCCCTCTTTCTGATCCCTCATCCCTAACTTTTGGGGGTGGCAAACTGGACTATGTCTCAGTTGTCCTTTTAACTCTTTGCAGAATATGTGGACAACTCCAAACGAGCACGTGCAGCAAAGTTTTTAGCATGGCAGGTATTGCAGAATAAAGATGAGTTTATTTATTAACATTTCTTGTTTACTTGTTCTTGAATGTACATTTTAAAGATCACATTACATCGCTCCTGGTCCTTTGAGGGAAGACAAGTGTTCCCTTTAATGGGGCAATAGTATATATTATATTTAATTATTGTATGTAGCTGCTGGGACTATGACTAATATGTAATGCCTTCTTACAGGATGTTTCTGGCTTAAGATGATTAAAAAAGCAGTCAATTGTAAAAGACACAACCACATCAGCTTTGCTGCAAAACATTTATCATGTATCAATAAAAGTTGTACAATAGAAGTATTATTATTATAATTATTATTTAACAATATATATGTGAATGTGAGCTGGGATCAGTTGTTTAGTAAGCCCTTAATGGTATTTCTTATTTAGCTTGCCTTTTTAATTTCTTTCCTTCTAGACATTTGACCTTCAAAGAGTCATGGTCTTTGAATTTAAACAGTTCTCATCATACTTTTTTGAGAATTTTCCTGGATACACACTGTCTCCATTGCGGCTCTCGATTAGTCGCCTTGAATCCCTTTTTGGCACACTCAAGTTCCATGCCCATGGTTCTCTAAGTGCAGAGAATTATGGGTCATCTCTTGGAAGGATTCAGTTGAGACAGGAGCTGAAGCTCACTGCTGGAGCCACAAGCCATGATCAGAAGGGTTACCGGGACCAAGAGGTCCATATATCTGGCCCCACAAGTGTGTCCACATTGAGCACTGATCATCAACAGCCTTACATTGAAATCATGGCACATTTTGTTCCTTATGGTTATCAGGGTGTTAAAGAATTTATCTTTCCATACCAAATTTCTCAAAGCACTTTTCAGGGTAGGCAAGGTAGCTCTGCATGCACCCTAATAGCCCTTGTAATGGGTTTCAAATTCTCCTCTGGGTTGATTGGTGAACCAAAGAAAGTTCTTGAAGAGGGTTGGTTTGGCCATGTGGTATCAAGTATTTCTGAAGGCAATAAAATCTTTGATGAGTGCTTTTCTGCTGCAGGATTTGGTGGGCTTGATGTAGAAGATGCATTTAGCTCTGTTGGAGATGATCTACCTCTCCTTTCCTATGAGGATCCCAAAGATTTTTTTATTAATGGTAATAACTTCCAGGATGTCATTTCAAATGTCAGGGAACAGGCAAACATGAAAAGGAAATCAGTTGATATCTTTGTATCTGGTGGGAGGACTGTAGTAGTTTTAGTTTGGGGAAATGGGGCATGTGCGATTTTCGATAGCCACAGGCATTTACAGTATGGGTGTATTCTCTCCCATTCCCTACCGTCCAAAGAAAGTGAGTTGATATTGTGGCTAGCCAAGACATCCCAGAAGTTTTACAGCACCTCAATACAGTATGCCCAAATTACTTGGGTGGAGTACAACGGATAAATGTAGTACATGTCAAAATGTGCCTTGTCATTTTAGAAGAAAAAAGTACATTTAGTACAGCTTAGTCAGCTAAAAACTGTTGTGTGGCAGAAGTTTAAGTTGTAGATAATAATTATTATCATAAAAACTCTTTTCAGCCTGGAAGTTCAACTTTTTAACGAAATGCTGTCTCGTTTTTAAGCTGGCTGCACTTTGCCATTAGTCATCAGTCACCATTTTACATAGGAACAAGAAAATGTCACACTGTAAATATAATAATTATTATTAATAGCCTTGTAAAGTCATTCAGCACATTTCTAAATTATTATCATGGTTCCTTAATGTGGTGAAAATTGATTACCAAACAGCATTTAAAAAAATCATTTAAGAGTCTGCCTTTCAACTATTAGGGGACAGTAAAAACATAACTGATATATGATTTGGAGGCCCCCCTCCAGCTCTCCTTATGATAATATAAGTCCACCTTTCCATTATTTGAGTACTCCTTCAAAAATGTATGTATCAGCGAGAAATATGCCCCACAAGTACTTAGAGCTTTTAATTACGTCATACAGATGTTTGAAACCACTTGCAATAGTCTTCATTGCCAAACTATAACTGTTATTCACTAAATATAGATCAGCTCTTAAGATTACGGAAACTGATATTTCAGGTGGCCATGTTATTTGCACGAAAGATCCAACTTGTAGTGTATTAAACAGTTTTCTTGATCCTTTATTTATTGCATATTTAAAATGGTGTTCATGTAACTTATAAAGCTTGAATCATACCTGAGAACTAAATAATAATTATTTTTTTGCGCTTCAGAAACTTTCCTGACTCCTTTCCGTCCGTTAACAATCTTCTCCCTTCCTTTCCGTAGCTTATGCAGCGCCGCCCCAGATACTCTAGCAACGTCCACAAAGTCGGAATCGACAACAGTGTCCGCGCCTTCACTTGCAATGGTGTGGGTTTTCTGTTTGTCAATGTCAATCTTAATTTGCATGACTGCGCTGTGAAAATTTTCGTAAAGTGCCCAGTAGATGGTGTTAAGAACAACGGCGGCATGAAAGTTGACTTCGTCAGTTTCGTTCTCTTGCAATTGAATGGTGGTGACAATTACCCTTTTCATGTTTTCCCAGAGTTCTGATTCCTCCACGGTCAACAACAATTGGGAACAAATAACTGAAAACGAAGCCCGTTTGTCACTTTTTTTCACCTTAGCGCTGGATATTTCGGTAAAAGCTTTAATTATTTTGGAATAAATATCCCGACAAAACTTCACAAACATTTCCTTAACCGTGTCGCTATTGAGTAGGGTGGACACCATTTGCTTGCGAAGGGGAAATATTGACAAAGATTTTTCATTTCTTAATTCATTTTCGCAGTGTGTTTGTGCACTCAAAACGTAAGATATAAGAGTCTCCTCCAGCCTTTTTACGTCGTTGGTAGAAAGGTATTTTCCAGAACTCTTTTTCCTCTTCTCTTTACTGGACTCATTCCCTTCTTTGTTTGTGGCTTTTGGTACCTTTTTTCTCCTTGCATCTTTCTGTCCTCTCCTTGGTGAATCCTCACCCGACATGTCCGACAGATCCTCTCCACTCGATAAGTCGGAAAAGTCACTCCACTCCTCTTCTGAATCATCCTCACCTTCATGGTCTTCATGGTCATTGTCAAGGAAGTTCTCAAGGAGGGCTTGACTTAAATTAGGAAGCGAAACTGCTGAGAGAAATCCTATATCTGCCTCACTCACGAAGGTAATTTCGGACGCCATTTTTCTCCGCGCGACATCCGCAAAACTCCTCGCAGCAAATACGCGCGCGTGCTGCACGCGATGGCGCAATTTGTTCTAAAAATAGAATTTTTGTCCCATATCATGGGGACAGCCCCAATACTAGAAATGGCACGCGCTTACGGTCTCCGTCCCCGATTATGGCTCCTGTTCACAGTTTATTCTCTATATTGATCAACGTTAACCTTTCCGTTTGCAATTCTCAGGATATTTATTCTCAGTTAATTTTATTCAGGGATGTTTGACCACCGGATGTCTCAATGGTGGTTCTTGCTTACCCGACAACGAAAAACAAACCTTTACAAGTTCCTGTCACCGACCATGGACCGGAGCTAAGTGCGGAGGTAAAATGGTAGCAGTGAAGAGTTTTTTGAATCTATTTTCAGTAATAACAGTAAACAGTTACTATTACGCAAATCTCAAATGACGTTTTAAGAACTTTCCTCGTTGCCTAAAAAACACGACTTGTTTTGAGCAAACGGCCGGGCTTTTCGCTTGTTAATTATGAACTTCAAGGTATTGATTACCCAACTTTTTTGTTGAAAAGTGACAAAACGGGAACACCAGTTGTCAACACAGTCAAAAAGGCTGGGCCAGCAAAGAATTACTATAAAAATAGATAATTGCCAAGGGAAAATTATGAAGGACTGAATTATAAATTATTTCTTCACATTGATTTATAATGGTAATTGAACTGAGTGGAGTGCAATTTGGTCTGAAATCATGCGCGTGATTTCAAAATCGAACGAGCGCGTAGCGCGAGTTCGATTTGAAATCACAAGTATGATTTCAGACCAAAATTGCACGACATGAAGTTCAATTGCCACTTTATTAGATCCATTTTGAAATCGCACAATTTTATCGCCTTAATTTTTAGACTTTTGGTGTATTGTTCCAGTAGCCGGTTTGTTAAAAAAAAAAAGCGGAACCGGAAACGCCTTTACGTCTCATTTAGTATGCAAAACGATGTCATGTGACGAAAACTCATCCGAGCATGACAAAGAAACAAGCGGTTTTGAAGTCAGAACGAAAATAGTCTGCTTCAGGTATAAAAGTTCAATTCTCGTCGCCTGAATCAATGATGGAAGGTCTTTCTTTCTTCTGTGGTTGAGGCTGAGACTTTTCATTGTCTTTGGAGAAGGAATTTGAAGGTGCATCCTGCGTAATTCTGCGATGGATTTCTTTTGAGTTGTGAAACTCCCTCGAGTGCACGATGCCCAGTGGATGGTACGTTTTTTTTCTTTCATACCGTTTAATGGCATGATTTTAAGGGAGTCCAGCTCGTTATCATCTCCGTTTCTTTTTGTGACCTCGGCGAAGGACTCAATACTCAGGACCTTGTCAAGTTCTTGCGGCGCCATTTGTTTCAAGATATTTCCAAGATGGCGGGACTAACACCAGCTTCGTAAGACGTTCATTCATTCACTGTTTTGTGGAGCGGGGTGTATTTTGACTATGTTTATTCACAGCGACAGAGTTGAGCTCTTTTGTTGCTTCGTTTGAAACTACCAGAAACCTGGAAACATCTAACTTCTTGAGATGGCCCTGAATTTGTTGTTGTGTGGTTTTCGTTTGTTTATGTTTTACTGGACTCGGTATCATAGGGATTTTGAGCAGATGTTGAAGAAAAATCGCCAAAATATTCGTCAAAGTGGACACTGAAAGTTGGAAACTTCCATTAAAGTAGGTGTTCAGCCTGAAGGAGCTGATAATCGTCATTTAGAAACTGTAATTAATTACATTCGTCAAGTTTTTTGGAAAAAAAAAACACAATAACAACAAAGTTTTGGCAATACTAGTTGCTAAATTCTCCACACAATGGCTTTTTGCCTTTCATTTTCCTGAAATTTTATTGTTTACATTAAACTAATATTGAAATCTGATTTGTTGTTTTGTTTTACTGTCCCATTCTCAATGGCTGACAAAAAGATGCGATTTAGAGCAAAAAATAGTGCGATTCGTGAATAAATCGCACCATTGAGAGCCAATCAGATTGGAAGGATAACCAGTGATTTCAAAATGGATTTAATAAATATTAATATTATTATTGTAATCATTATTATTATTATTATTATTAACTAAAAGATTGCAACAACGGGAAAGACAGAAGCGAAACTGATACTGATTCACGATAAAAAATGTATCAAATAATATTAGAAAACATGTCCTGAGAAAATACACGCGCTGATCGGTTAAAAATCGTGTTTCTATAACTCGATCGAAACACAGAACTAGCACGAGCTGTTGACGTAACGATGGCGCGAGCAAAGAGAATGTACACTTTGATAATCAAAGTTAACAAGCTGTTTTTCTGTTTTGTTTTGTTTGTTTTTTTGCCGCGATGTTTTCTAAAAGAAATAGAAACCATGTTCTCGGTGTTTCTATCGAGTTATAGAAATACTCGTAAAAGTTTGGGAGAACTCGAAAAAGCTGTGGAAACACTCGCCTGCGGTTCGTGTTCCCACAGCATTTCTCGGTCTCCCAAACTTCCACTCGTGTTTCTATAACTCGATAGAAAAACGGTACATGTTTTCTATTTCTTAAATAATAATAATAATAATAATAATAATAATAATAATAATAAGATAAACACTACGAACGTGAGCCAGCTACTGTGACAGAAAACCAAACAGCGAGTATACTTTGGGACATGCCAATCCAAACCGACAAAGAGATAAAAGCAAACAGACCAGACATAGTGGTGAAAGACAAGAAGGAAAGAACCTGTCTGCTTATCGATATGTCCATCCCCACAGAAAGGAACACCTCCTTGAAAACAATGGAAAAACTCACAAGGTACAAAGATCTTGAGATTGAAATCGAGAAAACGTGGGGAATGAAAACAACAACTGTCCCAGTGATCATTGGAGCTTTCGGGCTTGTCAAGAAGGCCAGGGAACAGAAAACTACATCGGCAAGATCCCAGGCAATATTAGAATAACAGAGCTACAGAAGACCGTCCTCCTTGGAACTGCTCACATACTTAGGAGGACTCTATCCATCAAGTAATCCAGCAGACTTATGACTGCCCTAGGCTCACGGATTGAACTCGGCACCATAAGTTAAAAGCGACAAGACTTTAAGGATTTATAATAATAATAATAATAATAATAATAATAATAATATTTATAACAATAATAAAATAATATTTTAAGAGGAAGCCTCCAATCACCTAGAGTTTCAGGAGGGTCCTCTAAAAAGTGCAATTATAAAATATATCTTAAATGTCGAAAATACATAATAGTAATAAAAGGTAAACATATTTGACTACAACCAAGGTATAAAACTAGAACTAAGATTAAAAAATACTACTACTAATTAAGGTTAAAAAAGATTAATTAAAAATTAAGTTTCTTGAACTCACTCGGCAGTGAGGCCCAAAATTCGCCATTACCTGAAATTAAGCCGGCTGAAATGAGCCAATCACGGCGTAGTTAATATATCAATCTTCAAAGACAATGTTAAACCGTGCGTTCAAACTCTCCTCGAATTGGCAGTTCTCCCGTCAAGAATGTGAAAGTCGTAAAATTGTTTTTGCTCGCCTGCATTATCCTGAAACCCTCGTAGAGAACACCATCAGACATTTTATTGAAATGAAAATTACTGAGAATGTGCGTTCTAATTATCCGATGAACGAGATGCTCCCGACCAGAAATCGGCAAATGCGGTAAGACACCAACTCGGTGATCTCAGTCGAAAGATTGATACCGTTGTCCAGCCTGTTTACACAAGTCAGAAGATCAAAGGACAATTCAAACCAAAAAAACATAAACCTCCAATTGTGAATCAACAAAACATTGTTTATTATTACAAGTGTGGTCTGTGTGATGCAGACTTCGCGAGTCGACACCTACATCAACGTGTGGAGGAACATAAGCGATCAACAATCGGCAACCACGTAAAGGGTCAGCACGGAAAGGATCCAGAGACCATTCATAACAATTTCGAGATTTTCAAAAAATGTCAGAGTAACCTCGACTGTTTGATTTTTGAAGTGTGTTTTATTCGTAAACTTAAACCAAAACTGAACAAACAAAGTGACTCTGGTGGCTTGCTGGGGGCCAGCTGTCAGAAGCAGGGGGGAGGGGAGGGTGTCTTTTACTGACACCCCTAACTAGCTAGAATTTGTGTTTTCAGTGTTAAATAAGCTTGATATTGACTGTGTTTCTGGGTATTTTACTCAGTTGTTTGGCCTTGTTTGATGCTTCTCTGTTGACATGGCACCCTGCTGGAGTGGTCCATGCCACGTGCATGCGTGAGGGGCCAATCTCCTAGCCAGGGGGGTGGTCAGAGGACTTCTGGTCGCTGGGATTGTCTTTGAGTCAATGCAGGCATGTTTTTGCGAATTCGGTTAGTTATATTTGAGCGCATACAAAAATTTTACTTTCAACTTGAAAATGACCGTCGAAAGGTCGAAACGTCGTTGTTTCTTAACGTTAAATTTTATAGTGAAATCCGTTTCAAAAAATTGGTTGATTCGAATTATTATTATTATTATTATTATTATTATTTACATATTTTTATGTGTAGTTTTCTATTACATTCGACATTTTGACCAGTACTAGTTCTTATGTTAAAGTTAGCGTGATAACTGTACATAGTTTCTGCTGACTCAATAAATGTGGATGTAGATGTTACTAGATGCATACTTCCCTCAATGATTAGAATTATAACCCTTTTCCCAATAAGCTCCTCCCTCTTTATTAATTGCCCTCAGTGTGAAGTATTCTCTTAAGGATGTGCTCCTTTTACAATTAGGCTCCACTCTTATAAACGCCCACTATTCCAGACGTTCCCTGATACTAAAACATGTGTCTAGCTTTCAACTGGGATTCGTAGTGGGCCCAATTTAGTCAGTTTGGCTTTGAATTGCAGTTTGCTTTCAAAGTTTGGAAATTAAAAACTTGAAATGGTTGTCACAGCTGAAACAAATCTAACGCATCGTAAAAGCAGTGCAGCTGGAAGGGAGACTGGTAAGAATTTACGGAATACATATGAAACAACGGCTGTAGTGCTTCACCAACGCACGCCTCTAATAATCACCGAATGAAATTAGCCAATCATGTTATCGCACATGTATAAACAATGCGGGTTCAAGTAAAGTAACGTTACCATTAGATAAAAGGGATCAACATTTCATTAAAAGCTAGCAGTTTCTTACGAGTCCGATCAGCAATGGCAGATGAAAAAGTTTTAATATTTTTCCTGTTTCAAGCTCATTTCGTTTTCTCTGCCGAAGAAGCTGCTACGTTTTCTCGTTCATCATACTTCACAACCCGGGAAAATAAGCAGCTTAAGGGATACGTTGTCAAACGGTTTGATTCTCCCAGTTTGTTATCGTGCGGCCAACAATGTATGAGAAACGCTTGGTGTACTTCTACAAACTACAAGATGTCATCCAAGAAGGACGGCAAAGGAACTTGTGAACTGAACAAGCACGACATCTCACTCATCAACGAAAAGGCCAACTTTCATGATCAGCAGGGAGTGACTTTCTCCATTTTGCTCAAGGTATATTTAGGTTTAAATTCAAGCAGTTTAAATGACACTTTATAAATACCTGACTTTGTAAGTGCTAGCTGTAGTCCAGAAGTCTTTGTTTGTCACGGCTCGGCCTGGTATCAGGCGAAAGGACCGGAATTTGTACACTCAGATTCGTTTGGCTTAAATAACTCCAAAATTTGCACACAAATATATTTTCGTTATCACTTAGAGCAGCCCATTTCGTTGAATGATATTTAAAATAGAGTGATCATGTTTTCTTTGTCATAAGTTGAATAAACCAAAATAGACAAGTGTGTGGTCATCTTGGATCGCACATATTTCGTTATTATCAACCTTCTCTTTGCCATTCTCAGCTTTTTTATTTTCGTAATGTTTTCTGAGATGTTTGAGGTATTTTTCGTGCGATTGCATGGAATCTCAAACGTATGAAAATTATCGCATTCAAATGCAGTCGTTATCCCTGACACCTGCTTAATACAACAGCAGATAGAGGTCAGTTTCCACTGCTAGCGTATAGTCCTGAAGGAGGGGTGACGAAAACCAAAATGTTCTATCGATCTAATTGCCGAATCTTGCTTTCTTCAAGGAGGTGTTCGATGTTTAACTATAGTTTGAGGCAAATTTAACAAGTTAAATTGCACCAAATTCATTGCAAGGTTAGCACACTCAGTATGACAGACTGGCAAAGTTGTATTTATTAGCTAATATAATTTTAACCAAGAGAGCTATTCTTCTAGAGAGGACATAATCATGATATAACTGAGAAAACAGTGCGGGCTTGATTAACACCAAGACTTGCGACTGTTAATGTGCGTGCATTTCTAAACTAATTTATTATTCATTGCAAGGTTCTTTGCATCCGAAAGTTTGATTTTATTTTATTTGGACAAGTTAACCTACAGCAAGTCTTCTCTGGCGAAATTTCCTCGACCAAAACGGTAACCATGAACTTGACGAAAAGAGCGATCAACTTTTGCCACTTAACAAGTTCAGTCCCTTGTTCAAATGTAAAATTGTGCATTATAAACGAATCCAAAGCGTCTGACAAGAAAAAAAAATTGTTTTTCACTGTCGGTTAAACATAAACCACCATGCATTGTAGCAGCTGGTCATCAAACATACCTGAATAAAATTAACAAAATAGAATCAAAACGCTGTGGACGCAGGTTAAAAAACTGTTTCTTTTTTTCAATTTTTTAAATTACAATACATTTAGTTTGTGGCACAAGCTATATTTAAATATTTTCGTTTTAGCGAGGAGTTTACTTTGGTTGTGTTTATCACGTGGGCTAAATGTGGGTCGTTAATGGTTCATGAAAATTTAACACAGCTTTATAAATTAATGTCACTCTCTCGTGCGGCCAACAATGTATGAGAAACGCTTGGTGTACTTCTACAAACTACAAGATGTCATCCAAGAAGGACGGCAAAGGAACTTGTGAACTGAACAAGCACGACATCTCACTCATCAACTCATCACTCATCAGCTTTTTTATTTTCGTAATGTTTTCTGAGATGTTTGAGGTATTTTTCGTGCGATTGCATGGAATCTCAAACGTATGAAAATTATCGCATTCAAATGCAGTCGTTATCCCTGACACCTGCTTAATACAACAGCAGATAGAGGTCAGTTTCCACTGCTAGCGTATAGTCCTGAAGGAGGGGTGACGAAAACCAAAATGTTCTATCGATCTAATTGCCGAATCTTGCTTTCTTCAAGGAGGTGTTCGATGTTTAACTATAGTTTGAGGCAAATTTAACAAGTTAAATTGCACCAAATTCATTGCAAGGTTAGCACACTCAGTATGACAGACTGGCAAAGTTGTATTTATTAGCTAATATAATTTTAACCAAGAGAGCTATTCTTCTAGAGATGACATAATCATGATATAACTGAGAAAACAGTGCGGGCTTGATTAACACCAAGACTTGCGACTGTTAATGTGCGTGTATTTCTAAACTAATTTATTATTCATTGCAAGGTTCTCTGCATCCGAAAGTTTGATTTTATTTTATTTGGACAAGTTAACCTACAGCAAGTCTTCTCTGGCGAAATTTCCTCGACCAAAACGGTAACCATGAACTTGACGAAAAGAGCGATCAACTTTTGCCACTTAACAAGTTCAGTCCCTTGTTCAAATGAAAAATTGTGCATTATAAACGAATCCAAAGCGTCTGACAAGAAAAAAAAATGTTTTCTCTGTCGGTTAAACATAAACCACCATGCATTGTAGCAGCTGGTCATCAAACATACCTGAATAAAATTAACAAAATAGAATCAAAACGCTGTGGACGCAGGTTAAAAAACTGTTTCTTTTTTTCAATTTTTTAAATTACAATACATTTAGTTTGTGGCACAAGCTATATTTAAATATTTTCGTTTTAGCGAGGAGTTTACTTTGGTGTATTTATTACGTGGGCTAAATGTGGGTCGTTAATGGTTCATGAAAATTTAACACAGCTTTATAAATTAATGTCATTCACGCGCGCTTCTACTTATCACATATCACAATTTTGAAAACTCCGGCGAATTTCTTTTTTAAAAATCACGTGACCTAGCAAAGGTCTATAACAACGGCCACAGACAGATTAAAGCTTCTAAAATATCACCAACGGCAATACGGAGTGCGTTGAGGAGCAAGGTGTTACTTTCACACTTGAACTCATGAAGGGAAAGAGTAAGTAACTAAGGAGGGAAGGAATGAGGGAATTAATGAATAAACTCGGAATTAAAATGTCAGTGCTACTTTCGCCAAATTCCTTGGCAAGCCTGTCTTTTCATCCAGAGAGAACTACTAAAAAGTTAATGTCACTGGCGACATCGACTCCAAAATGTGTTTTATTTTTCGTGGGTTTGTTAAATTTTTGTCATTATCTCTTTCGCACAATAATGCGAAAATAGGGGAAAAAAATATTCACGAAAATTTATTGCAATGGCAGCTGTTTTTAACACTGAAACTCTATTTTTTAGGAATGGAGAACTTGCGTTGTACTTTACTCAAAATATATTTGCGAAATTTAAATGTCACCGGGCAGTTTTGCATATTTTTCGCGAATTTTAAGTTATTGAGGTAATTTGAAACAACAAAGGAATTAACATTTAACCGTTTGTTTTTCGTCGGCGAGCAGACGAGAACCAGCGTTGAGGCAGCAGGTGTTTAAATCTCCCAGAAAATAGTTAAATAAAATGCTGTTGACGAAGATGAAAAGATGAATTTCTTTTACAAATATATAAATTTAAGTGTATTTTGATTATGACAGAAAGCTATATTTCCTGGCTCAAGGATGAACCCCCCCCCCCCCCCCAAAGTAAAAAAAAAAAAACTATGGAAGGTTGCATGGTTGAAATTTTAAATAAACGATAGTGAAAACTGGATCGCAATCGTACACGTAGTCGGATCGTAGAGTAGACAAGATGATATTTGAAATGTACCATCTTTGCTTCTAGTCATATCCCTTCTAAACGACTCAAACAGCCCCAGAAACACCGGTAAGTCTGAATTTTTTTAAAATCTACATTTTACATGAATGTAAATGATTACGTTATTGCTGATACAGTGTTCGGGGCCCCTGTGCTTTGGGCGAGCGAGAAGATTTTCATGAACGCAAATCGAATGGGAGCTTTAAAGGAACAGTATCACGAGCTGCGCATGTATAAAACTGCCTTTTCATATCGGCTAAGTAAAACTATTTGCTTTTTGAGCTGATCTTTAAAGTAATGTTTTATTTTGTAGCTAAAGGAATGCAGATTTGTCAAAAGTAAGCTATTTTGAGGCCTGTTTGAATTTTTCAAAAATAACTCATAACTCTTGCCGTGTTTCCCGCCTGTAGGGTCGCAACTAGACTTTCTGAAAAGTCCTTCGTCTTGTTTATTCAGTACCCGCCGGACGAAGGACTTTTCCTGCTTGATTGCCGCCAATTTTAGCGACCCAAAAACGGGTCGCTGCGCTTCAACCAATCAGAGGTCCCCTGGATATCCCTTGGGGACCGAATTGTCAAACTATGCGCAACGAAACTGACTTGAGGTTAAATTCAATATGGGGTCGATTACGAAAGCCATTAACGAAGCTTCAAAGGCCACGGGATATCATGTATTGCGTGACTACCAGAAGAAAACAGTGGAAGCATATCTGTCTGGAAGAGATGTGTTTGTTTCTGCACCAACCGGAGCAGGGAAAAGTTTGACTTCCGAGCTAGCTCCGTATCCGTTTGATTGTTTGAATGGAGATCATGCGAATAGCAACTCCATCGTCTTGGTGGTGGTTCCGCTTATTTCCAAGCTTTGGTCTTTTTTTGGCCACCCGATATCGTCAATTTTCGTTTAAAATCTTTGTTCGTGATCACTTTAGTATAGAGTAACCAAATTTGCTCTTTCGACGCAGGAGAAACGCCCACACGTTCGATTGTTTTGGTCGGAGTGGAACCGATACTTTCCGCCATTCAACTCGGTCCAAATGTAATCTGAGAAACCAGTTGCAAGTCACGCCACTCCTCATTTTTGGCGCGAAACGCAAATGAAAACCCTTCAAGCGAGACAAGTCGACCTCTCGCGACTTCGTCGCTCGCTCGGCCGCTTCGCGGCCTAACATATTCTACCCTGAAATTCATGAGGTCGACTTGTGGCAAGTCTAGGTCGCAACGTGATCAAGTCACCAGTACTAACCGACTTATGTACATAGTTCCTTTTTCTCCCCTACATCACCACAGACTTCTTAGTGAAATACGTCAATTGAAAGCTAGGTGAATGCAGATTCCGCAGTACCTTATTATTAAGAGGCCACTAGATGTTAAACAGCTTAAAAACATGCCGCACCGTAGTCCACTCTACTTTCCGTTGAATTGCAACACGATACATTTATCTTTCAACCGGTCACAGTGCTAACCAACGAAAGAAAAAATATTTCCTCAACTGCATCTCCACAGATTTCTAGGTGAAATATGCCATTTCAAAGCTAGGTAAATGTAGATTCCGCAGTACGTAATGATTTAGAGGCCACGATACGTAAAACAGCCCAGAAAGTCGTGCCGTATTTCACTCTACTTGCCGTCGAATTGCAATACCATTCATCTCTCTTTCAACTCCACACGGCTAACCGACTCATGTAAGTATTTTTTTTTTCCTCCATTACATCTCCACAGACTTTTAAGTTAAATACGCCATTTGAAAGCTAAATGAAAGCAGATTCAGCAGTACGTGAAGATTTAGAGGCCATGATACGATAAATAGCCAAAATCATCATGCCGTTTTAAACCAAATTTACAAACAAATTGCAACAGGATTCATGCATCTTTCAAATATGATGTTATGTTAAATTACCCAAGTCGTTTGGCCCAAATCAAAGTCGTTTCGCCCCAACTGAAAAAAGATAAAGACAAACAACTTACAGATATTTCCTCCTGTTGACGTGAACTGGTCAGTAGACTAAGGTAACTGATGAACTAAACTGAAACTGGATGCAATCTTACGCAAAAAATCACATGATGATCGACAAGTTAAATTTAAAACAAGTGTAACGCACGTAGAGGAAATTTCACGCACGTTTAAAACCTACATACTGGCCCCTAAATGCGAACTAAAAGATTTAAACCTAGCTGGGTGATTCAAACGGAAAAACTTGAGTAATACATTGTCACTAAATCTATTCGAAATAGTTCATCACAATCAAGCCAATAACAAAACAACTGTTCTCTGACGTTACAGGCAAACGTCTTGGTTGAGGACATAGCAGTCTGCGAGCAGTCTCTCTTTTGCTCGAAAATCCGTGGGGAAGAACGTAAAGAACGCAGCGGGTCGTGAGCGTGCGAGCGTGATATACGAAGCCGCTCGCCACCCGCGCTACTGGCAGCTCGCGTCTTCGCCGCTCGCCACTCGCATGTCACGCTCACAGTCACACTTGTTTTGCTTTCTTTATTGCGTTCTTGCCCACGGATTTCCGAGCAAAAGAGAGACTGCTCGCAGTCTATTGAGGACATCAAGATTAACAATGTTTAGCGGCTCTCGTAGAGTCTAGGAGCCTCTAAAACAACGATTTTGTAGATGGGACGTTCTAGGACCGCGGACTTGTTTTTCAGCGGGACATCTTAAAAAGACTCTCTTTAACACGGCATATAAATATCCAAATATAAATTTGGTTCAAGTTTATTAAAATCTAGGTTGCATTCGTATACATCGTTGTGTCAATGATTCATCATTTTTTAATTGTACATCTTAAAATTTATTTCAATTAAATGATTTCTTTGTAGATAAAAATTATAACATATCTTAAAATTAAAAATGAAAAAATAAACAGAATGAGCCTGATTGCTGAAACATTTTCTCATATAGTTCTTTCTCATCGAAAAACTGTAACACTAAATATTTTCCTTTCCGTGCTCATGAGATCTACAATTCTAATTTATAACATGGGTCATTTAATGGTTAGCCTCCTGAAGGAAACTCGTCAGGGCTCCGACAACTACGCTCATCGTTTGCGTTTGTTGTTCCTGTACTTTGGTGAATTTTTCCATAAAAGAGTTCATGTCTGTTCTTTGTTTTTCGATTCCAGTCAAAGATGTCCGAGCAGTTCTATTTCCTCGTCATCCTGCTCTTTATTTCTTGCCCTTTTCCGCGGTTTCTTTCACTCCGTTCGCCCTTCATGGCTTGTTTCTTGTCCAGCTGCGACGGTTTCACTGGCCTCACTCATGGTGGCCGCAGAACTTGAACTTGCTCCCTCTTCTGCTTCATTACGTAGAATTACCGCATCCCTACAACCAAGGACTATGTCTATCTCCTCGTAGAAAGTGGACTCCCTCCTATGACCTCCATTTTGGTAACTATTCCAGTCCTTAGGGCTTTTGTATCTTTCATTCAGATATTTCATCTTCTTGTTGATTTGTCGTCTGAGCGCATGGTCCCGAATCTCCGATTCATCTCCCGTGCAATTTCGTCCCACACTTTGCGTGTGAGTCTTTGCTCTCTAGCCGCTCATGATGTTTAGCCCACAAGCTAACCAGCGTCTTCTGTTGGGCGTCATTGGACCATTTATCATAATTTTTCTTCGACTGAGCAGTGTTTCCCTTGATCGTAGCCGCTGCCATTTCATGAGATCTCAGACTATCAGAACAGACAGAGCTCTAGCTGACTGTTATAGCTGGACTGCTTGGAGTAGCGGCTTAACTCACGCTCGGAACAGGCAAGGACTGATGTTGAAGGTATTGACAATTCATCGGGAAAGAACCCGGCGTATAGTAAAAGGGAAATCGCCCATCCATGATGAGAAGCCACTCGTGTTTAGATGAAATTCCCGCCGATTCCAAATTGCATACAGATCAAATCCATTAGCGCGACATCTCCAGAAGCGGCTTCTTTTGTTTTCTTGCATTTCTTCAAAATCCGCCTTCCCCACCCATACTTACGACGACGTCTTCGAAGTTTTGCCGGAGTTTCTAATTTTTTGCTAACCTGTAAATCACCGGTCGCAGTAGAAATAGCGCTATAGTGACAGAATTTCAACCTTAAGTAAACAAAAACAAAAAAATGATCAAAATTCCCCTAGTGCGCGCTAGTTTCTGATTGGTGAACCTGTTGACAGTAATTGACAGTTGACGAAAGCGAATTGCATCGAAGTTGGTGTGCGTAGTGCGAAAAACCCGGTTCTTATAGCAGGCGTTCCTTCCGCTTCTTCCTCGCGTTTTAATTCTTGCCTCCCTACGTACCCCTTCCCCGTTTACGCCTGCAACGCAGGCCACATGTAAAACTCCAGGCTGACCTGGGGCGAATTCGTGACGACGCGCGTGATAGTTAAGTATTCCGATTTCTATTGGCTATAAAAGATTGGTGTCAATCAAGAACACAGTTGCGCTTTACCATGACAATGGCCCTTTAACAGCCAATAACCCACGACTTGTTCTCATCTGGGCGCGGAGCTCAGTGGGGAGAGCAACGATGATTTTTTCGTAGTTCGTTCGCTCTAGTTTTCTGGAGGTCAAAGACTTTCTCATTGCGTAATGTGGTTCTCTCTAACTCTCAGGAATAAACTCTTGCGTCGTCATTTCAAGTACTTAAAATTACCTCAGAGTTTAATCTGTACATTGATTTACTTTTTTTGTCCTTCTCAGGATATTTACAATATTTCAATTTTATTCAGGGATGTTTGATGACCAGCTGTCTAAATGGCGGTTCTTGTTTGCCTGACAACGAAAAACAAACCGGCTTTTCCTGTTCATGTCAGCTACCCTGGACTGGAGACAGATGTGAAGGTAGAATGGTAGAATTGAAGAGTTTTCTAACTTATTCTTTTTGAAGTAGCAGCAAACAGTTATTATCATGCGAGCCTGATATGGCATTTTAACTCTCCTCGTTGTATAAGAAAACACGACTTGTTTCTGTCCAGACTGCGGCGTTGTTAGTCAGATACCTTGCTAATTATGAACTTCAAGTTATTGATTAACAAAGCTTCTCCTTGCAAAACGGGTAACTCGATTTGCAAACGTAGTCAAACAGGGTGAGCTGTTAAAGAAAAAAACATATGAATATATTATTACCAAAGGAAAATTGTGAAGTACTGAATTGGAAATTTCTACGGTTGGAATAGGCCATTTCCAAGTTAATTTTATCTCTGTGACAAAACGAGTCTTCGTGCGAAACAATTTATACGAAAGTGTGTTCCGCCTACAGGTTCATTTTCATACAAATCAAACTCATTTTCAAAGGTTTTGCACGAGGATTCGTTTTGGCACAGAGCCACAAGGTAACTCGGAAATGGCCTAATGTATTTACACACCTTATTTCATAGTTAAACGCGTAAATGCTTACACGTCCGGATAGTTTTTGCATTTGACGTATTTTTTAACTCCGAGTGAAGACACTGCCAAACAGTAAACGACAAATATATCATGTCTCTTTTAGATCTTGCAGACTTGAACAGTTCAACGTGCAAGGAAATTTATGACAAGAACTTGTAAGTAATTTGTTCTCACCAAGTCGATGAAGAAAACTAATACACAAGCCCATGCCCAAACCCCGATCGTATCGCAAACAATGCGTTTGAGAGCTTAAAAAACCTTTACCCTGCTACTAGAGAAAAACCTCGGAACAGTTCATTAAAGTAATGAAAAACAAAGTAAAAAAAAAAAGAAAAGAAAACAAATACAAAATGTAGTTACAATATAGCAAAAAGACAATTTAGTTGCAATTCATTAGTTGATTCCATTCATAAGTTGATTCCATGCAATTTAGACACTTAGAACGATCTGTTTTTTTCAACATTGTCGTTCCCAGAGGCCGCACTTCTTTTGGTCAGCACCAAGAATCGCGACCTCTGGAAGGTCCAACAACGGAAGTACGCGATTCATGGACTTCCCGTCACTCTGCGCATGCTCAGAATCAAGTATGGCAAATTTGATCGGCTGAGAATACGAAACGATTACTCTGAGCATGCTCAGACCAGAGGTCGTGATTCTTGGTGCTGATCAAAACTAGCGCAGCCTTTGGGAACGAGAATGTTTTTTCAAGTAACTTCTCTCCTGCAAATATTTCACTGGCCAGGAAATCAAATCCAGCTACAGTAAGGGTACTGATCCCCCACGCCGGCCCGCCCTTCCGCTGAAAACACCCACCCCCACTCCCCAGATAAAGTATAGATATGGTCCCGAAAGCACGCACCTCAAGTAGGTTCAGTGTGGTCTGAGATCAACATTTTGACAAGGAATCGTTTGCTGAGAAGAGAAAGTTGAGATATTTCTGCCGGAAAACCGAAGCAGATATAGACTATAGCCAGCATCTGGAAGAATTGTTTTAAAAATGCTTGTTTGTTGGTTACTTCATAGCCGTCATCTATGGACCCAGATTAGCTCCTTGTGTGCCCCTGAAGATATAATTGGACATGCATCAAAGGCTGTCCTCAAAGATTTATGTAAATAATTCTTAAGTCCTTAATTAACCCTCTAATTATAACTAAGTGTTAATTAATCCCTGTGATTGAATATATACGGAACAACTTTTTGCAAAACGAATTCTGGGTCCCATTTGAATTCACTTGCATTTGACGCATGGCAATGAGCTGAGAGGCGTTCCACATAGCTGGAGCCTTTGAGAGATACTACTTATGGTCATTGCAGTCTAACTTTCACTGTTATGATATTAATAAATTATTTTTTCAGGTCTAAACAAAACAGCGCCTACTTACTCAAAATAGGTTCTGTGAAGACTGCTGTGTTTTGTCACATGACCAGTCTTGGCGCATGTGGTGGAGGTGGATGGACGCTGGTCATAAAGATGAATGGCGCACAGGTATATCTCACTTCTGTTGTACTGTCCGTTAGTCCCCCACTTGCCAGATTCAAACCTGGGGTGTAGCATCCTTGCATATTTTAGATGCCATTAATTTGGATCGTGATTTTGTTTGATAGATTTACCTAATGCAGTAAGGCTAATTTCCAGCGATTTCATTTATAGTAAAACGTGTGATAAGATCTTTTTATTATTATTATTATTAAAACATAGAAAACTTTTCACTACGATTCTAAACTCTGGAGCAACAAGGAATCATTCAACCTTGAAGCAGGGGAGACTGGGTTTGACTTACAAGAGACCAAGTTACCGACCTATTGGAACACTCCCTTCTCCAGGATATGTCTTGGAATGAAGTTCGACCATGAGAATAGGTTCATTGCTCTCACCAAGGCTGCCAGCTCTCTGTACTCATTGATTGCTGACGGGAAATATCGTAGCACCTCACTGGGTCGTGATACGTGGAAGTCGCTGATTGGTTCACAGGCTTCCTTACAGACCAATTGTAACAAGGAAGGGTTCAATGTTGTAAGCGACTCCGGCGATGAATATTGGCCTAAAGCAAGGATTGGCATTGTTGGTAACGAAGGAAATGACTGTTACACTTGTGATTCAAGAATCGGATTCGGTACAGGAGGTTACCCTGACAACGCCACTAGTTGTGGAAACAGCGCTAACGGCTTATACACGGCAGTAGCTGCAAACATCAATGCAACGGGATACATTTTGGTGCAATGAGACCAACAACTAGAATCGGGAACAGAACCTAACGATTACAACTACGGGAATGACAGTGATAAAACTGATGCTAGTTAACGATAACAAAGCTGATAATGACACTGGATTATCTCGATAGCGCTAATCTTAACGTCTCACTTTAATTTAGTTTCCACTGAACAGTACACTTCCTTCAATGATGAGAGTTCTAACCTCTTTTTGATAAGCCCCCCCCCCCCCACCTCCCCCCTCTTAACAATTGCCTTCAATAAAAAGTAATTTCCTAAGCAAGCGCTCCTTTCACAACCAGGGCACCTACTCTTCTAAACACCCTCTAGTCCAAAATCTTTCTAAAATAAACGAATTGACAACCCCCACCCCCTCCAAGTATGCTAAAATTAGTAACCTGGACGCCAAATGAAAATTTTTCCTCGGTAGTTATGGTAACGGTGAGCCCAGCGGATTCAATGAGCCGATCAGTATGGAAGTACCATAAAGTACCATCAAGTTGACAAGTGCATCGTGAAATACAAATAACCAAAAAAAAAAAAACTTCATTCAAGTTATTAATAATTATCATAGTAAATGGTTTGAACCCAGGAGTATCAGTAGTCTGTATAGTGTGACCGTCGGGGTGAGGGTAGTTCTGAAAAGAACAGTTCTTTTTAGAACTACCCTCACCTGGACGATCACACTATACGAACTATTAATAATTATTGTAAAAAATACGGTTGAATTCAGATATGGATTTTCATTGAACCACGACTTATTTATTTACTTATTAATTTATTAATGTACTGATTGATTGATTGATTGATTGATTGATTGATTAATTGATTGATTACTAAGTATATAAATAACTAACGAATTGACGGAAACTTAATAACCAACTGATAAATATATTAATCAACTATAAAAGTCATTGCATGTAAGGGCCATGATACTAGGTTTGGCCACAAAGACGCAGCTTAACACCTTTTAAATTTCGAAAGGGAATTTTCTCTCCTAAAGTCTTTGGGTAATTCGTCCCACGCTTAAGGTAATTCCCTTGAAATTGTTCTACTATCAAACTTTTTTTGAAACTTGGCATAATTCACATTTATCATATGAACATTAAAAAAATGCAATAAAAAAATGGGGTCACCGTGCTTGTTTACGCGTCAGCAGGATCTTAAAATGAGGTATTTTTACCGGTTGCGCGTTAAAAATTCGAATCACCTTCATACAGAATTAAGTCTTGGTTACTTGAAAGACACAAAATTATATCTTGAAAGTAAAGCTTCTTTTATTCACATAAGCAGTATTGCTTCATTTAAGCCGTTTTCGATTGCCTTGTTGTGGGAATATTGCACTTTTTCGGACAGTTCCGTGGTTAGCTTGAAGTCCTCGCCTTGACCATTGAGGTACTTAAATACCATAAAATCCCACGTTAAAGCCTTCCCGGCCCCCTCGCTTATAAGCCCCATCGGATATAAGCCCATCTAATGTATAAGTGCGTTCCTTTTGCGTTTCTTTACAAAGAGCTCAATTTTTAATCGAAAGTTTTAGGCTAATAAGGTAATAGGTTAATAATAAGGTAATAGGGTAGAAGGATAATGACTCTAAATGTAATGGTATGTTAGCTTTAAGAGTGCGTGCCTGTAAAAATCAGGCAAATTCTTAATTTCGCGGCAAGGGTCGAAAATTCGATTTCGCTCATATTCTTATGGTAGATAGGCTAGGGCATGACAAAAACTACTGGGTAGTTTTTTTTTGGCAAAATATCCTTTTATTTCAAAGAAATATGTAAATAACCAAATTCCGTTAAAATCGTCTTTTGACGCACCATTTTATTACGCAAGTTTGAGAACCTCGCATGCAAAACCACATCATTCGTCCGTCTTGAAAACACTCAAACATTTTAGCGCAATGTTTAAATGTGTACTTGGTCGATTTTAGGCAATGTTGCGTTGTTTTTTTCGGTGCAAAATAGTTAAATTTCGAAGACATGTATTTCAGTCACTTAAAAGTACTTCGTGAATATAATTAATTTTCACCATGTGCGAAACCTTCAAATGGATTAAGCTTCTGGTGGTTAAATCGAAGAAGGATGGTCTACAGATTCCTGTAAAAAGTTCTTTGGGCAAATGGTTGTGAGCGACGCGAGAGCTTTTCAAAGTACGTTAAAAATACAAATATTTGACCATCCCTCGTCAAATTTCAATTTACGGGTTAGACGTATATTTTAGCATGCGCCACATGACTTGACCTATGTTAAGTTGAAATAGACACAGAGCTGATAATTTCGAATTGTTCTAACCTCATTTGCTGTAAAAGGCAGGTCCAAAGCCGATTTGACGTGTTTCTCTCACCATTCGTCGCACATAAAGCAGAAGTTTGCTTTTGTTTACATAACGTCCGATGTAAATCGCCAACTGTCAACTTATTTAATGGTCGAATACCATGAATCTGTGACCCTCTTTCGACACATCTGATCACCACTGCATCTAAGTCAAAAACGGCTGAGTCGTTTGTAGATAGTTGCTTGCTTTGCACTACACCAAAAGATTACGTTTGATCCCAGGGGGTTTGATCATCATGGTTTGATGGCTTGAATCCTTGCTCGCAGCGGTTTCTTGCTCGTCACGCAATGCTGTCATCCCATATTAGGGGGTAGGGGTTGGACAATTACTATCCTAATACGTAAGGCTCCGTAAGGCGTGGAACCACTGGGAGCACGCAATCGTGTTGAGTAGGAAGAGATTAAATTAGGAAATGAAAAGAATGAATAGTTTACCATTACCCCTGTTGTTATCTTTTTAATTTACTCAACCACCGCTACCTACATGCCCTGTGTAATACTGTAACGCTAAACTCATCGCGATGTGCAATTATTTTTGGTTTACATGTAGTACAATGGGCTACCCTCCGGGAAATGGGTGGTGACCGCTTAATGGGGCTAGCCGCTTAAATCAGCAGGGGTTGGTGTACCTTGAATATTTAATTTTTCACTATCGGGCTATAAATTTCTTATTGAACATGGAGTCAGTTCAAGACAATCATGATAGACGTGTGTTTGAATTATCACTCGTCATGCACCTTCAATTTCAGACTCTTATCTGCCATCGCCCTTTCCAAAACAAAGTTTTTAAATTTTGGGTGGCCGCTTAATAGGGGTAAAGACAATACCGAAAAAGACAACGCAACATTGCTTAAAATCAACCCAGTACACATTTAAACATTACAAAAAAATATTTGAGTGTTTTAAAGACGGAAGAATGATGTGGTTTTACATGCGAGGCTCTCAAACTTGCTTAATAAAATGGTACGTCAAATGACGATTTTAACGGCATTTGGTAATTTGCATATTTCTTTGAAATAAAAGGATATTTTGCCAAAAAATGTATCCAGTAGTTTTTGTCATGCCCTAGCCTATCTACCATGAAAAGATGAGCGAAATCGAATTTTCGACCCTTGCCGAGTTATTTCCCATTTTTACGGACAGGGACTCTTAAGTCGTTTCTCAGATACAATTTATCGCGTCGTTCCCGAACACTTTTTATATTTCACTTATATGTCCCCCCCCCCCGGATATAAGCCTCCTCCGTTCATAAGCCCACCCAAAACCCCTTATGAAGGTATATAAGCCCAGGGCTTTAACGTAGGATTCTATGGTATCTGAAGCACATCTGATTCTTCAGGCATGATTCGATTCTAATGCTGGCCAACTAAGAGTGCAGTCTATTTCGTGTTGTTGTATTTTGCGACCCTCGAAGATGAAATGATGGAACAAGGAAAACAAAATCATAATTCAAGTGAGTACATGAAAGACCGTATATTTGAATTGCGGAGAAAGATATGAGGATATGATCGATCATCGCAGTTATACACACAACCTAAGCAGTTGTGAAATTAAAGCCTGAAAAAAATTCAGGCCTGAAAGGGATTCGAACCCATGACCTCTGCGATACCGGCGCAGTGCTCATAATTCATAATTCAGGTCTATGGAGAAGACATGTTAACATTATAACTTAAAGCGACCTGAAGTAAGAAGTACTACTAAACACTTCCAATGCCCAGGCTCCCAATAACTTTACCACGGAGTTTCCCGTAATGAAGACGAGCTTCTTAATATTCGTAATAAATTATTATACTACATCACGTTTTGCTTTACTTATTGTTTTTTGTTTTGTTTTGTTTTTCACTGTGAAAAACTAAGGTTGGAGGATGGGGAGCAAAGACTCCCCAAGTCCCTCCCCCTACGCCGTCAGTGTTGCAACACTTCCTTCTGAGAAAAGTTCAAACCGTCAGTTACATGCTGCCTACTTTAGTTAATGAGTTCTTTATAAAGAGCTTCTCTGAAAACTGCTGTTAAGCAGGCGAAGTAGGACACGGTTCACGTGATAGTATTCTACCAATCATGTGTCGTCTCAACGGGGCAATGGCGGACACATTTTTCGTTGCGTGTTGAGAGTAGATTGCCTTTTCTCGACCGATTTCTGCACTCATTCATGAGAATCAAACGAACCTTTTCTAGAAGCTGCTAGTGTAATATCTAGGCCAGTTATCTGCCAAGTCTCAATTGCAGGTAGGTATTTTTTGCATCAAAACTAGTTAATGGAAATCATGCTAAAATATGCTGCAAATGCTTGTTTAATTAGCACCCGCGCTTGACATGGATATTCTTATGGTCGTTTGCGGGGTAACAGGGATCAGTATTGTGGATCATTTTTGCATGAAACTTTAGTTCGATAGTTGAACTTTAACAAAAACTCGGCGGGCTCAGCAGGTTCCGCCGTTTTAACGGTCAAAATCGAACTTGAAGTTGAGGCTTTTTCCTTGTTTTGTCAGATGTTCGCGGGGTTTCGGGGGAGTTGATGTTGTGATTTCTACCCTCGTTTTATAAGTGTATAATTTTGTGGCTCGGCTTTTTCCCTTTATATCTTAGTGTTTTCTCGTTATTATTGTTTTTTTTTTGTAATGCGTGTTTCATCCGTTTGTTTGGCCGATGTTCAAGATTTTTGGATCCCGCCTTAGATACTAGTCCATTAAAGATACCATCTCAATGACAGTGAGTTTTCACTATCATGATCACTGCCTGTCTTGAATTGTTATCTCAAACATAATTTTACTTCTCTTGGATGTTATTGTTCAGTCATCTATGGCTGCCTATTTTGATCTTCCATTTCTTTATACTTGTCTTCATATCAAATTTTATGTTGGTAGTAGTGGGAGACTAAAAGGCTTTAAATCAATGTAATAAATAAGAAGTGTTTTTTGTATGTATTTACACATACCTGTCAATCCTCCTGGAGGCATCTTCAACAACAGGACTAAGGGAAACTTTGTATTGTCACACGCGCACTGAGATAATTTATACCAGAAGCAGCCAATATGTTTGAAGCAAATGCTAAATTTCCAACTTTGCTAAATAATATTCCCAAGAACTAAATTTATCCACCTACCCTGTAATTATAAAATAAGTAAAGCTACAACATACTGCTGTTTACGACATCAAAATTTAAAATGGAATTGACCAAAACAGAATACTTAATGACATAATGCAACTGACTATTTATAAAGCTGCATGGCAATCCCAAGTGTCCAATATAGTGCATCTACTTTTATTTCAAACTGTTGTTACAATTTAGCTATATCTCAGTCAAAACATGTCAGTATAAATGATCTTGGATACAGCTATATACCCTACTTGATTATTCTGAATTCAGTTGGTTACAGTCATCATGACTCAACCAGAGGAAGTGCTGTTGACCACAAGACTTGCAGTGAATAATAAATTTTAAACTGACAGATACTTCAAACGGACCTGCATAGTACTGTTCTGGGTAAAGAGTTCTCTATACACAAGTTACATTGAGCCTTAAACTTCAGCACAGGTGTAATATGAGGACACGCAATGAAACCAAGAGCTATTCATTCATTGCTAATTCACTGTGCCTATCAGAGATGATATTCCAGTGTAAAAACATATACTTGTTAGTAAATCACGACCAAATAGGCCAAATATAATTTACAAGGCCAGGAAACTTAATGTTGGCTGTTGGTTCCAGAATATGGTTTTTGTGCTGTCGTGCTGTTTTTTAATTATTATTATTATTATTATTATTATTCTTTTATTTTATTTTTTTTTTTTTTTGGTGCTTGTCAGTACTACTTTTTATGAAGCTCTGTGTGATTAGACGCCCGACCAGGTGTCTGTAGGCCGTAAAGTGGTTTCTTCAGTAAGTTGGTACCTGAAGCAGTGCCGTGTGCGTATCGCATGATCGTACCGTACCGTATAAAGTGTACCATTTGTAACTGCTGCTGATCTTGAGTGCGCACCGAAAACGACACGGAAGCCCGAACGAGGAACACCCGGAAAAATTGGGCGGAGGTGTGCGGCCCGCTTCCCAAAACCCTTACCCTATTTATGACCAAAATCTGCCATATTGCCTACCCTATTAATGACCTGACCATAAATTCGAAACCCTGTTTATGACTTGACCCTTAAATCAAAATCCTGTTTCAGACCTGCGTTACAATTAGTTCCCTAGTTCAGACCACTGTTAAATTACCGTTAACATAATTTGTGAAGGGCTTTTGCTCATTTTCTTTTCGATAATGATGAAAAGGTGGCTTCTTCTTTAAAACATACCCATATCAAGGCTAGAGTGCAAAATCCAAACCCTATTTATGACCAAAATGGTTAAAATCAGCTAAAATCGATACCCTATTTATGACAAAACGCTGAAAAACCATACCCTTTGGGGCCAGACATACCTCAGTATAGCCCATGTAAGGGAGTACCCCCCCCCCCCGGGAACGGTAGTCAGCGGGACAGCGTTTCCGGCCGTTCCCTCTAGTATTTAAGGCTTGTAAGCTACTTTCTCTGAAATTTACCCCGTGAAGGTTTGGGGTAACCTAATATAATTCTGTAAGTTATTTGCGTGCGAACGAGGTCGAGACAATGGAAAAATATTTTTGTCCTCAAGGGGTTGTAGGTGGAACAAGTTATGTGGTAACAAAACTGATAACGCGCTCTTCCCCGTTTTTCTTTTGTTTTTTCTTTTTTTTTTAACCTGGTACCCAATGCCGACCGCGTATAATTATGTGGTCCATCTTATGGCTGAGGAATTCATGATTTTTGTGGAGCTGCTAATTCCTTAAAGAAACAAGGTATGGGCAATTTTATTTTACAGAAATGTTATTAAACTCTTTCGCTACGAGGACGATGAAGAAGAATGGCAGCGGAAGCCGTTTTTTTGCCAAAATCCGAGCGATTACGCTGCAACTTCATATCGACTCGACGTCTTTCCTAAATGTACCTGCCTCAAAATTATACGTGATAAAATATATTCACGAAAAAGCGCTCAAATGATCTATAAACACAACGCAGCGATAGAAAACGACACCAGATAGAGTTTTGGAAACTTTATTTCGTGATTAGGACATTATTTTTTAGCAGAAGTCTCAATTCAAATTCTATAGTAACTATTAAACTATCAAAATATCATTAATATGCAAATATTATAAAAACAATGAGTTACCAATATTGAGGGTCTCAGTGGAAAAAAAAAACCTCGCTGTTTCCCTTGGGGCCAGTCATTATAAGTGCTTATTGCCCTCGGCGTTGCCGTCGTGATAACTAAAATTCCCTAATTCAACGCTTATCTCTCTGAGTATTCTCGTAAAATTAAGTAGGAGATGTTATTTCTTACCGAAGCAAAATTCGTGCTGTTTCGCTTCTGTTTCATTCATTACAGTGCGACTGCTCGAACCATGCAAAATAGAATAGCAGAGACATCAGTGACGTCAACAATTGTTATTAATATGCGAACCAGAGAATTATTGACTGGTCAAACAAAGAATTCTTTTGTTTAACGCTTTGAACATTGAAATAACAAAAACAACGTTTGTAAACAAAAATCTTCCCTATAAAACTAACCAATCAAAACGTAACCTGAAAACAATGGACTGGTAGCTTCTCGAAACGGCAAGTAACGGTCTGTTTGACGTGAAAACAAAAACACTACCGACTCCTCTGCGTTTTATACACTCTAAGAGATTCAGTTCTTGACGTCCAAATAAGGAGCTTAAGCAACGACGCCGGGGACGCCGGCGCGCGCCGCGGACGACGCAAAGTATAAAAATTGAATCTATATTTTGCCAGCGAAATTCGCAACTGTCTAGATCTGTATGGTACGCCAATGTTTTAAAAACGTGCTCAGGATAAATATTCAAAGACAGCATTCAATTCCAAATGGAAATACGAAAAATTAGCCGTTGCTTTTCGCGTTCCTATAACAACGCAAAAATTACTCATTTCACGTTCTTGTTTTGCAGAGGACGACCATGAACTGTGCAAAGAATTATAACGCACGTACACAGCGATTGTTTTTCTCATTTTTTTTTGTGACGTTCTCGTTGCCGTCGTCGTCGTGGTTTCCTCAAGCTTCCTATTATCATAAATATAAATCTCACTCGAAAAATTTAGCTTAAAACTCATTTTCCGAGAACTTATCCAAAACCATTTATTTTTTTGTGTGTGCAGAATTTAACTAACTAACTAACTAGCCTGACAGGTTCGCAACACTTCGCACTTTGCTGGGTTAGGGTTAGGGTTAGGGTTTTTTTAAGATCTGTTGTTCGTATTTTTCAATGTACGTTTTTGAATTATTTGAGAAAAAGGTCACTAACCTTTGTTTCTTAAGCAACGTTCTGATTGGTTAGCTCTTTTCCAAGTGGCCCGGTTCGAGTGGTCGCATACACGGCAATTTAGTTTTCTTAGAGCTTAGAGCGTTTTCCGAAGGTTTTCTCTATTGGCTGACCGTGATTCAAAACTTGAAATGGCATAACGCAGGCAACAACAATACAACTGGAGAGAAGCCTGCATGGGATGAAGTTTACAGAATACACTATAAGCTGCAGTGTTTCAATCTCGTGCACGCGAAACTGATTGCGCCCAATGAAACCAGCCAATCATGGCGTCGCACATATATCAACACAGCCTCCCTGCCTACATGCCTATCTGTCTGTCTGTCTGCTTGCTTAGTCTACTTGCTTGCTTGCTTATTTACACACCTTGTGACTTAATGGCTTAAACCAGTAACGACAAACTAAGATAATTGCTGTAACTTAAAAAGTAAGAAGAATCTAGTTGCACAAGACTTTCGGGAATACTAAAATTAATAGCCGAGTAAAACAATGAATGTTTCCCCAACAAACATTCCACTGAACATAAGCTGGAAACCAAGGAGCTGATTTGAACGGCTGCGCTTGATTGAAATTCAAATTAAGCTTCTGTTAAATTCAGTTTGGCTAAGTCAAGTCATGTTTCCCGAATGTTATGATTGCGTTCCTATTTTTTTCCCTTAAGGTCAACACAGGCTGTAATGCAAGTGTTCATGCAATGGTTAATCCTGTTCTCGTATCTGCCCGTCATCTTCCTTTATTCTCACCTGAACTCGTGCTGGTTTGCCTAGTTTAAAGTTTCTTTTTTTTTTCTTTTTTCATTTTACGCGTCCAAGCCAAAATGGCGCTGGCCCGTTCAAATAATGCGCTCGCTCGCTCTGGATAGTAAGCTTATTTCAACGTCGGTTTAAACGCTTGCGTTTCATTCACAGGCTTTAAATTCAAAAAAGTCAGAATCGCCTTAAGCACCACAATAAATACACTCTTTATTATAAGAATATATTCTATAAGAATATTAAGGCTGAAGTTTGCGAAATTTTAAAAATTTTTTAAGAATAAACGTGAGGCTGGGATTTTGAAAAGAATATCACTTTTTCTGTTGAAAATGTGTAAATACAATACCATTGTAGGTTTTTTAACTAAAACGTATAAAATTCTCTAAACGGAAAAACTAGCCAAAAAATAACAAACTTAGCACTAGACGGTATGTTCGACGCTAAAAGGAATTCTGCGAGTAATTATGTGTGTCTTATCAGGTTTTATTGCCTGTAATCTGGCTTCAAAATTACCTCAACGCAATCAAAGTCATGATAGGACAGATTATCCGACGTTGTGTCAGCATAGTTCACTTTATGTTCCTTCAGTCTAACCTGAGATTAATATTTAAAAGAAAATTTTCAGCCTAAAATTGGCAGAAAAATAGGAATATTCAGCCCGGACCAAAATTTAATGCTGGGAACTCCTTATGTACTGCTTATAGTAAACAGCATCGCATGAAAGCTCCCCTCAGTAGTTTTCATTTGAATGGTCACACACCAGGATTTCATCCGGAGATATATTCAAAAGTTGAGAACATCTAGTACAGCACGGTAACCGTTCGACAGCTTTTTTTGGAAGAAAGTTAATGTTTGAACATCTTGATGACCTACAGTACACAGGAGATTCAATGAACTAAATAACAATCAGCAACGAAAATTACTAGTCATTACCACTTTTTCTTAAACTGTAAATTTCAAGTTTTCCGTTGCTAAGGAACATAAAGTAGCCTATCTTATTATAGGGTAGCACAACATTTAATATAAACAAAATGTCTATTTGCAAATTTGGAGCCATGGTGAATGAATTAGATTTAATTTTTAATTTCTGAAAGGCTTTATGAGGCAATGCACTGCCGGGAAACCAACTCCTTTAAGATTCCTTCAATTAACAGCGGAAAATGGAGCGATATCTCAAGCGGCGTTTTGTGAGTATATATAATTCTATTTTGCGGATTGATTAAAATGCCGTTTTGGGTATCAAAAAAGTTCAGCTATGATTTTCGGAAAGGCAATAAAACCTAAGGTTTTCGGTAAATGGACAAAAAACTCTTATAACTTCGAGAGGCCTCAAGTTCCCTATGACCGAACAGATATTAATTTTCTAGCAGAGTTTATAATTTATCTAAAATCACTTATTATTGATCTTAGTGTTCCCACAAAATCTAGGGGGGCATATTACTTTCTTAGCATTTACGTGTTGTATAAAGCTGAAATCTTCAAGTTGAAGTGGTCGGTACTTAGGACTAAAATACACGAAAGGCAAAACAACATGCTCAAAATTTGATGATTTCTAAGTTTTTTTTTTTTTTTTAATAATAAATATTTACAGCTTTCTACTGAGCAGGAACATTTGAATACTGGTACTTGTTCAAATTTATGACAATATTTCTTCATTTTTCATACAGATCGCCTTGTTTGTTGTTGGGGTGACATCGTTCACTGTGATATTTGTGCAATTGCACGTGCAGTTTAAACCTTCATTACAAGGATGTGTAGGTGAGATTCTTTCGTGTTTGTGGCTCATTGCTGGTTATATGTTTTAGAAGAGCGGTATTGCTATAAATTGCCTCTCACGACTGACTAAATACATCTGTCCACCTTTCGGACCTTCCACGTCTCTTAAGAGTCCCGTCCATAAATATGAAAATAACTCGGCAAGGGTCGAAAATTCGATTTCGCTCATATTTTTATGGTAGATAGGCTAGGGCGTGACAAAAACTACTGGGTAGTTTTTTTGGCAAAATATCCTTTTATTTCAAAGAAATATGCAAATTACCAAATTCCGTTTAAATCGTCATTTGACGCACCATTTCATTAAACAAGTTTGAGAACCTCGCATGCAAAACTACATTATTCTTCCGTCTTTAAAACACTCAAATATTTTTGTGCAGTATTTAAATGTGTACTGGGCTAATTTTAGGGAATGTCGCATTTTCTCTTTGGGTACAAAATAATTAAATTTCGAAGATATGTATTTCATTCACTTAAAAGTACTTCGCGAATATAATTAATTTTCACCATGTGCAAAACCTTCAAATAGATTAAGCTTCTGGTGGTTGAATCGCAGAAGGATGGTCTACAGATTCCTGTAAAAATTTCTTTGGGCAAATGAGCGACGCGAGAGCTTTTCAAAGTACGTTAAAAATGCAAATATTTGACCATCCCTCGTCAAATTTCAATTTACGGGTTAGGCGTATATTCTAGCATGCGCCACATGACTTGACCTATATTAAGTTGAAATAGACACAGAGCTGATAATTTGCTGTAAAAGGCAGGTCCAAAAGCCGATTTGCCTGCGATTTCAGGCAGGCACTCTTAAGATCGCCGAAGACGGAACCAACATATATGACAACGCGAGGAACTGAACCGTTTTTTTTTCTTTGTCCGCGCTTGTTCTCGTCCGTTACATATACAGACATAAACATTTGTAGGTTACTCCTAAGCCATAAGAACGTTAGGGCCGTAGACGTATTAGAGAAGAGCAGATCCTTCACAGTTCACAGGGATTGCAATTCGTATTTTAATGACGCTTCCGTCCCAAGACCCTTTAATTCTAAAATTAACATCTTGAGAATTCGTCCGACGGAACAGGACAGAAATTCGACTTATTAGAAAGAATCATTAGCTCTTTGGGGGTGAAAATAAATTTAAACCACGCAAAGATGGAAACAAATACGCAGCAAATATAAATGCGGAAAAAAATGTAACGTTGTAAATGCATACAACGACCAAATTTATTTGTATAAACTTGTGAATAATGTAAACGTGTCAGTTTGCGTGATATAACGTGGCCCTTTACGATACTGAGTTGAATCAACGGCAGAAGAGATAGAAAAAAATATTTGTCACAAGAGGAGATGCCCCTTAGCCAATTAGAAGAAAAAGGTATATAGCCAGAGAGCAGTACTAAATGACTTTCGCCTGTGTAATATGTCTTGCAAAAATAAAACGTGATATGGGAACTTGAAGCGCGAACATCTGGATTCCTCGCACAATAGAATATGACAGAACAGTACAAGGTACAAGTTACAATACAAATTTGCTTGTGAAAAGAATGTCTGTTACAGTTAGCAAACATAATTGTTCAAGTGAGCCAATGTAACAATCTGCTACCCATCGCATGCGTTTTGAATTTCACACCTCATGCAATGAAAGAAAGAGTTCCGTTTCCCTTTGGCATCTCACTCTTTTCAAATTGACTATAGAAGCGAACTTGTTGTGACGGTCTTTCTATCTAGAACCCCACTTGCCCCAGAAACAGAAATGCATTTGTTTGTTGTGAGAATGAGATTATAATCCAGTAGCTTTCCATGCTACATAACTCTGCGCTCAACATGACTTCTTCATTACAAAGTTTCTTGTCTTTCTCTCGCGATGGCAGCGGCGAGATTTAATTTGCTGCTCTTCGATCATGGTGTTTAACATGAATTGCCTTCGAGTAGTAGTATTGCACAGTGTTAGGTACAGTGAGGCTTACACAAAAAAGGGGTTTTCTGAGTTCCAACTAAGACCAAATAAGTCTATTGGTTGCTTTTATTTGTTGCTGAATAAAGCGAAGAAAAAAGTTCCCTCTACCCGTATATATGATCTATTATTACATAGCTGTGTCTCACAAAGACTGGGAGCTACCGTATTCACGGATTTGATTGGTTGAAATCGATATTGACCGCGGTCTAGATTTTCCCATCTAGACCGGCATCTAGCTAGACCGGTTTCATTTTACGTTGAAAAAGTAGCAAACTAAAATACAAAAATGTTCACCATTTTCTTTTATTTTCTTCTCAATCATTTATGGAAGTGCCAAAAAGCCTGGAAGGAAAGAGGACGAGCAAATTTCGGCAGGTTTAAGTTAAGCTCATCGCCGTTCGCAAGCAAACTGTCACCAAACCAGTTACATTAAACAATTAAAGTTTTCTTCTTTGCCATATAATAAACATCTTATTAACCGAGCTAAGTCCGTCTGCATGGGAGAATCTTGACCTCGGTCGTGTGTACAGACCTCACTGCGTTCGGTCTGTACTCACGACCGAGGTCAAGATTCTCCCATACTGACCTCCAGCTCGGTTAATAAGAGCTAATTATTATATGGCTTTGGCTTGCGGCCGATATAACGTGCGCTCTGATTGGCTAAGAGCGAGATCTGAGCGGTCATTATGCAGCCGTAATGCCCACGGGCCGATTACGGATTATGCAAATTAGGAAGAGCCCGGTTCTGAAAATTCAAGCGCACTGAAGCGATGAAAGCCGATTAGAATCAGTAAGCGAATGTAAGTAGCTAAAAGTTTAGAGATATTTCCTTAATAAAATTTATATAGATGACTTACCAGCCGGTAACCTTGGCGGGCACTAGTGAAAAACAATCAAAGTTTACCGAGTCTTAAGTAAAGCTAAAATCGCTAAGTGAAAAACACCATCGGCAGATCTGTCATGCATCCTGAGCAGAACACCACAGACCACCACTTATAAGTTATCATCTTAGTCACAACAATTACCGAAGTATTGAACTCCGTCAAAGTTCTCATCAAAGCAAAGAGTAAATCAACTTCCAGGATCATCAGATCTAAACAATCGGGCGGTTTCTGTCGGTAGCAGTGTTTCTGATAACTGCAGACGTTCACAAGGCTTGAGAAGTTCATCCATAAATCCCAGAATGAAGAAGGCGAAGATATGTTGCCGAAAGCGAATGCGAAGATCGAGGTAAGCTTATTTGAGCAGTGCATTCTGAAGCATTAGTATTTTCTTTCACCAAAAGACCGTTGGTTTGGACAATTTTCCGCTGGAATGATTTTTTTTCTTTATTCATGAGCCATATAACAAACAACTTAATAACCTCGACCGTTCGGTCGTTACGGGAAAATCTCAAACCTCGGGCTACCGTATTGACCTCGCTATCGCTCGGTCAATACGGCAAGGCCTCAGTTTGAGATTTTCCCGTAACGACCTCACTCTCGGTTATTAAGTAGTTGGTACGGCCCTCGAACTTGGTTAGTAAGAGGCATGTAACAAGTGTCGGCAATTGGCTCAGAACCGAGACATTTTTTCATAAACGTTAACATAATAAATTTTACCAGATGCAAGTTTATTGGGGAAACAAACGCAGAAATTATAATTTAAAAAATGGGACAAGAGTGTTTTAGACATGACGGAAGAGGAAAACGAAAATTCAGGCCAGATTTTTCAGTATATAACCATTTAGAGACATAATTCATTTAAGGGATTGGAGAGCTGAGCAAGGAATTTAACTGACAGGTTTAGAAGCTACATATTATTAAACGTCATTATGTTTGTATCAATTCCCAGAAAAATCTTTGAAATGTCAGAAACGTCTTGTCACAGAAAACGGTACAATCGCTCAAAGACAAATTTCAGACTCTTCACGATGCAATATGGAAGATCCCGCCAATCACGGCAGACTACATTTCACGACAACTGTAAGCGAGGCAAGAGCTTGGGTAGCTGTTACAACAGACGCTGAACAATGGCTTCAAGTTGATGTAGGTGCCGAGTACATGATTGCTAGAGTTACACGAATAAAAACTCAGGGACGAAGAGGAGTCTATAGCCAGTGGGTAACCAAATACAAAATACAGTACAGCCATGATGAGGGAGAGACTCAGCAGTACTACAGAGATCACGGACAAACTACAGAAAAGGTGAACTATAAATATAATTACACATTTGTTTTATAAAAATATATTTTATAAGAACGTCGAGGCTGAAATGTTAAGAATCTTTAAGAATAAATCGGAGGCTGAGATTTTGAAAAGAATATAATTTTGTGTGTTGAAAATTTGTAAATGCAATTCAATTATATGTTTATGTCTAAGCCGTATAAAGTAATTCTTATCTCTAAACGACAAAACTAGCCAAAAAGTAACAAAACAGCACTAGCAGTATGTTCGATACTTATAACATTTCTGCAAGAAGTTATGTGCGTCATATCAAGCTTTAATTCCTGCAGGCGGGCTCTAAAATTACTTTAACACCGTCCAGATACCAAACACAGTCGAAAAAAGAAATGCCATACGCTATATATAATCTAAGAATATTCACAAGAATATTTTCCGCCGGAAAAACAATTTTCTTCTGTAAAAAAGAGTTCCTTACTAGTTCTCATGCCATCGTTAACCAAATGCGAGGATCGTACCGAGAGACTAGTATCGGCCTAGTCTAAAGTGCTGGCATTACGAATCAAACACAGCGAGGTCGATACAGAAACCGACCGTTGCAATTGGCCGATACTTTCTCAGTACGTTGAAAGCAAGGTTGGTTATTTGAATAACAGATTTTTTACGCTTTCTTGTGATAAAGTAAAAGCCTGTAGAAACGTAGCCCGTTTAGCGCTTTGCAAATATTGGACTGGTAATAAAACAATCTGACTGGTTAGTTTTCTCTGTTAGCCCTCTCAGCTGTCTTATAATACAAAGTTGACCAACTTACGGTATTGGTATTGATCTATTTTCAATACATTGCTTTCGATGTGTTAAAATTCAGCTTGGCAGCGAGGCCCAGAGACCACAAACGAAGGAAATTGAATAAGCACGTTTAGTATGTGTTACCTAGATTTCGCTATCAAGCTGAATTTAAATTTATTGTACACATAGCGAGAATTTTAGGCAATAAACCTTACAAATAGAATTCTATTTGTGCTATATTTCCACATGTGAAAAAAGCGATACGTCCAATCAGCTTCGCGTATAGCGTTCTTCCCATGTGAAAATATAACCAATCATCGTTCAGAGTAGAATCACTTAACCAATTAGAGTTAAGCACACAAATGGCTTCCGAGAAGTGCGGTCTTGAAATCAGCGCCCGCTTGAACTTTGTGTTTCGAGAACATGGCTTCGGCTTCCCGTTTTAGTTCACTATCGGAAAAACAGCAGCGGAATATATCCAATATCTTGAGCGCTAGAACTTCAGTTTGAGAATCAATGGCCATTTAAGAAACCAAGGAAGTAAATTTAGCATCACAAAGCCAACAACATCCAAGGAAGAACATTCAAATTTAAACAGTGTGAGTCAAAGAGTCCGAATTTGTCTTTGCACAGGGCGAAGCGCGGCCATTACATAATTAAATCTGAGAGTGATAAGGGACAAGCGAAAAAATTTCACTCTATGTATTTACGAGTTCTCCCGTATTATATTTAAGTAGCTAGCACTACAATAACAATAAAATATAAGTCTTGTTTATGTTTATGTTAAACATGAACAAAACTTGCAACATAGTGATTTTCAGCTCGCGCTCACCGCTTACCATCGGCGTGGCTGCATTAACGCGAGATGAGTGAAAGTGTGACATATTTTGTTGTTATTGTAGTGCTAGCTCGACAACTTTTAGCACGCCTCGGGAAAATCGCTGGAAAGCAATCGCGCGTTTTATGAAACCACGATATACAGAAACGTACAAAAGCATGGGGATTTGAGACAAAAGAAAATTATAATGAAGACAACAAACAATATGAGTGAAAATCAGCGCAATATTTTCCTGAGTTGACGCTGAAAATTAGCAGCCTTAAAATGTTTCAATGTTTTTGAAACTCCGGTATTACGTTGAATATGGATTAGAGTCAGGTCTAAAAAAAATTCAGCGAGTGGTTTAAAATTCCTGCCCAATTTAAGAATTTTAGGGGCAATTTTTGATAAAAAGCAAAGTAACAGCCTACACCAGTTGATATTCAGGCCAATGTTAATGAAGTCAAACGGAGCGATTTCTCTGAGATTCTCACTCGAGGTAATTAGATGTTATAAGATTCATTTAAGGCCAGAATACCACCGAGTCAAGTCTTGTGGACATAGTGTGCAATAACATTTAAAACAGCTTTGTTTTTGTTGTATTTTGACACCTTGAAACTTCATTCGTAATTTTCTCGAAAACGCTCTTATAATTTTTTTAAAAATTTCGCCATCAATAAGACAACTATGTCAAGTCCGAGATCCCGACGTCGTAGTTCCGAAATTATCCCTGGTGGCAAGTTATGCGGTCTTATGTAAAATGGGGTATGGCGTCATTTCGTTGCTATGGTAACTCAGATCTTGGTGAAATGTAACCCATTTGAAACTTTCGTATTTCTCTAGCACGGCACTAAAGTTTGATTTTCTGTTGGATTGATAATGCTGGTGCTCTAGTCCCTCAAAGCTGAACGGTATCGTTACTCAAAAATCCGATCAAGCCACCTGAAAGGCCCATTTTTTTCATTCTGGATGTTTTCAACTCGGTTTCCTGAAAGAAATGACGACCCTAGATAGATCGATTGTTTTTTTTGTTGTTGTTTTTGTTTTCTTTTTTTTTTTTTTTTTCAAAGCCTTACAAAACAAGACTGAAGAATGTGAAACTTTTCAAACATCGTCATTGATTAAGCAAAGGCTATATATAATAGGCTTCATTAAAAACTGGATCACTGTATAATGCAATCCAAGAGTTTTCATTGGCTTAGCCATCATGATATATTAACCATTAATTAAAACATGCTCTACGAATTTGGTAGGAGTAAACGCGTAATCATTGGGGGCGTTTTTACTTTTATTTTATTTCAGTTTTTTTATCGTTGGTACGTTCTTAATAAAACAATTATTCCACCAGCGCTTGTTGGATATGAGATGGTAATAGCCAACTCGGCTCCTAGCGCCTCGTTGGCTATCTATCATTTCATATCCAACGCGTGCTCGTTAAATGCATAATAGATCAATACAAGAAAATTATCATTTAGCATTCAAATTGACTGTCGTCTTACTCACAATCAATAAATACAAGAGATGATCATCCTCTCTTTCTATATATGTGAAACAGTTCTTCATTCTATTCGTTTTACATACAGGTAATTCATTTGCTTCTTAGTACGCGTATTCTACAGAATTAACCCCTTTCCCATCTCACTGATCTAGGAGTTTGCTGGAAACACAGACGATGACACTGTTGTGTCACATGATCTTAATCCACCAATCATCACACGTTACATCCGTTTTCGACCGATCACTTGGCATGGTTGGATAGCAATGAGAGTGGAGCTTTATGGATGTTTAGAAGGTACTGAAAGAGCTTTCCAGCAATCAATCAATTAATCACTCAATCATGCTGTCAGTCAGTCATTCAGTCAGTCAATCAATCAATGAATCAACTGAACGATCATTCAGTCCGTCAGTCAGTCATTCCACCAGTAAATCAGTCAGTCAATCAATTTGTCAATCAATCAGTCAGTCAGTTGATCAATAAATCAATCAATCACTATCAAGCAAGGATCACGAGTATCACTACTGTAGAATTTATAATTTCCAGGATATGTAACGTTAGATCAATCAATCACTCAATAAATCGAACTTTATTTAAAGAGGGTTACACTTAATACTTATACAACTAATAAACCTGTGGCCCTCGATTAAGATTTGTTATTAATATTTTAAGACCTAAATCAAAAGTCTACAAATACAAATATAAGAACATGATTTAAAAACGTTAAGAAGTTAAGAAGTAACTACTCGAGATTAACAGTTCTCAGTCTAAAAATAATTGACTCCATCTAAAATGTTTATGTAATAAATTCTTTAAAAATATTTACAGTTTGAGAGGTGCGTATTTTAAGGGGGAGGTGATTCCAACAGTTTGAAGTTCTTACAGAAAACGTGCGGCCACCCTCTTAGACCCTATTATTTCTAGCAGGTAGTATCGATAAATGCTAGTTCCACATGGCAAAAAAATTACGGTTATGTTTTTCTGCGTTGCAGCCAGGGCCATTGTTCTCTGGCACATAAACACTGTATTTAGACAGAAAAACCGTTAATAACAGAGCCAATCATCGAGACGGTACCAAATGCCTTGAGCCAATGAGAACCCAAATTAAACACGTGATCGCTGTAAAGCGCGGAAAAATTTCCATCACCCAAATAACATTTAGTGTGTTCTGGAAAGCTTTTTCAGAAGAGGCCAAGTGGTCTCATCCGAAAGTTCTTCAGATTGGTAGACAATGAATACATTTATAACCGTGTCAAACTAGAATACAGTAAAAATCCCATTGTAAATGAGATCAAGAAATAAAATTACTTTTTCGTTTTCAGAGATCGCGTGTCCTTATCTCGGTCTGCAGAACACCTCAGATGTTGACGAAGCATTGCCATCTGCAATCAAATGCAAACTACACAGGTATATCAATTAAATTCGGCAGAATTAGCTAGATTAGCAAATTTAGAGTGATATTTGAAACATATACCTTAGTCTCACCCTTTCTAAACCGTTATCTTCCCCAGGAAAGTGCCACTCCAATCATTGTTTTTCGATATACATAATCTAGGAGCCTGGAACTAGATATTTGCCTACCTGTGATATCCAACTTTATCCGAGAAGAAAAAAATATATATGCACTGATTTTACCTTTAGTTGCTAATAATATAGAGCGCAAGCTTCACTCACTTGGCCAACAGCAATACAAATATATTAGAACAAAAGAAATTGCTTACATAAGAAAAGAGTTCAACTCCCACAGGACTCAACTCCCGCCGTTTCATTGTTTTGGAACGCCGATATGGCTGCCGTGACGACATGTGAAAACGCTTCATAACTTTTCACTTCACTCTTGTTATCAGCAAGCGAAAATGCAGCACATACTTTTAGTGCCAGCTTTTAACAACCTCTTTCTATATACCCTCTCTTCAGACCAGACAAAGTTGGTTGTGCGCATGCCTATCAATATTACGGGTATCCGGGACATGTCGAGCCGGAACGAAAATGCGACGAAACTCAATACCTAGATATCTGCTCCTTCCAAGTAGCAGAGTCAGGAGATCATGAACTGACTTGTGACGCTGAGGTTTGTGGATCATCACACCCTAAAATAGGCTCTATCAATCCGGACGTGGGAAAAATAACGAACTGGAAGGTTTCACCAAAAGAAACAATAACAGCTGCGGTGAAAGAGGCCGTGAAAACCAACCGGAAAAACGGGTTTGGTTTCCTGTTCATCAAATGCGGGGATATTCTTCAAGTGCTCACCTTCCCGCCGCAGTTGAAAAAGATTCAAGATGGCGTCAACAGAAGCAGTATCAACATAAACATTATCATGTTAGACTCTATTTCCAGACCGCATTTTTATCGAATTCTTCCCAGAGCTTCCGCGGCACTCCGGAAAATTTTACATGATCCTAACATCAAGGCCACTGCGATGGACTTTGAACTGTTCCAGAGTGTAGGTCAACAAACATTTGACAACTTACGACCATTTTTCTCCGGTATAATGAAAGGTGAGCTCTGCAATAAAGAGATGAATTAGCCTTTTGTGCGTAAAATAAAATACCTTATCCTGGGGAGTAGGGATGACGCAGTGGTGAGAGCGCTCGCCTCCCACCAATGTGGCCCGGTTTCGATTCCGGCCCGGTGCCATATGGGGATTAAGTTTGTTGTTGGTTCTCGCATTGCTCAGAGGGGTTTTCTTCGGGTTCGCCGTTTTTCCTCCCTCCACAAAAACCAACACCTCCAGATTCCAATTCCACCAGAGTAGAGGACCGCATGAAAACCACCTAAGGCTGGTATGGCTTGCTCTCTGTTATTATTTTTTTTTTTTTATCCTTACCTTATCGTTTAGTTATGTCTCGACAGGGGGAAGGAGTTGGTGGCAGGGAGGTGGCAGGGAGAGACTGCAATAGGATGAAAGAATTGACGCTTGTGTATTGTCTGCATTTTTTTTGTTTTTTCAGATGACAACACAATTGGTGACACAGCAAAGACCGTGAAGGCTCCACTAGGTGTAGAGGTATTGTTTGGGACCTTCAAGGAATGGGGCTATCAGACACTTTATCAAGAGGACCTTTGTTGGTATGACTGGTGGGGAATTGGCTTAACGGACCTTGAAGTAAGAAGAATTCCAGAAGGACATACAGAATTCAGAAAAAGGTACAGACGCCAGAGCAGTGAAAGTAGAAGTTGATTTAATTTACTTAGAATAGTAGGTACACTCTTATTTAGGGATAACGTAATTTGACCTAAAGGGTAAAGTCGTGCTATCTGCAGCCGTATTTTCGAAATACAGTAAAACTTGCTCTGCTGCAGAAACTAGATGGTCTTAGTAACTAAATGGTCTTAACCCAAACAAACATCAGTAGTTTCCCAGTTTCAGTCTATGTGACGGCGTCTCTGAAAGAAACTGTCGTTGGTGATTGTCATTTTGCACTAAAGTGAGTAAACGTTATCATTAATTAAAAAATAACTCCACCAATGAAAGTGCGCGTCACTGTAGGTTTAAAAAATTGAATTTTGTCTCAGGTGGAGTGAGTTCCAAAACAAGGTGCGTAAGAAACACATTGATGATTTTGGCTTGTTACATTTCTCCGGTACGGTGCTAGACAAGTACCACAAGACAAACCCCTACGAATCTCCAGCTCAAGTGTGCTTAAATGGTCAGTTCTTTAGCCAGTATTTCATGGACTACATCAACATGATGTACAACGCGGTTGCACGTGACCGCAGAGCGAAACCTTTGCTGTCGTTCATGCACTTTAACACTGGACATGAGCACACTGGAAAACGAATAGTCAACATGGACGCTAACATAGCCAAGTTTTTGATCAACATGGTTACCTTTCCAGACACTCTTACTATAATATTTTCCGACCATGGTAACAAAAATACTCAGTACAGCTTCAACTCCGTGGAAGGAAGGAGAGAGGTATTCGACCCAGTCTTCTTTTTGATTGTTCCTGATGGCGTCGCTGAAAGACTGGGTCGCAAGCAGATGTCTGCTTTGGTCGCAAATCAAAAACGCCTCTTTACCTTGCTTGATGTACACAGAGCTCTTATGAGTGTGAACGACCCCGAGAAAATGAAATCCCAGAATTCTTTAGTTACAGGCATTTTTGCAGTTTTACCGGAAAACCGCACATGCGCAGATTTGAATCTCATGCCGCTGACCAGGTGCAAGTGTGAGGGTTTCGACGATTATAATCCAGCCAGAGACAACTCGGATAGTCACAAGTGGCTGGCAGAATTTGCCCTTGGAACTTTAAACGACGCTATACAGAAACAACACATGGGAGGTAAATAATTACTTAAATTGTTCGTCTCCATCCTTGTCACGTGACGTATGGGAGGTGCAGTGACCTCATGGTTAGTACGCCCGACTCCGGATTGAGCGGTCTGGGTTCGAGCCCTGGCTGGGGACATCGTGTTGTGTTCTTGAGCAAGACCCTTTACCCTCACGGTTCCTCTCGCCACCCAGACGTGCAAATGGGTTCCTGCGAACTTAATGCCGGGGTTACCCTGCGGTGGACTAGCATCCCATCCAGGGGGGAGTAGTACCCCCAGTCGCCACTTGGCTTGTTTGCATACTTTATTTTACCACGTGACATGGGCACTCGCTACACAACAAGCAACTTGAATTTGTTTCCAGATATCTTAGTTAAGTTTGAGTCCGCTGCGCGTGGCGCACTATTTTAGTACAGTACAGATTTTATTAGCACTCCCCAAAGGGGGCTTTTCAGTACTAAGTTACATTAACACTGCTTCACTACTCCAAGAGACCATCTTAATTAGAAAGGAAGGGGGTTTAATTATTGCTGAATTCGCACCTCTCCGTCAGTCAGGGAGATTCCCTTGTGCCCATTGTAAACAATGGTAAACGTTGGCTTAATTTCACCTACTTTTTCCAATTAGGTGGGGGAAACTCAACTAAAAAATACGGGTATGGTAACTGCCAACGCTTAATAGGCAAATCGTTTACAAATATTGTGCAACGCTCTCAAGGAGAATACATAATGACGTCAATGAACTTACACGTGATACCGCCAACCGGATATAACGAGGATGAAGTTTTCAAAGTCTCTCTTAAACAGTACGCTCGAGATATAGACAAAGTTTGGTTGACAAGCTACGTGCGGCAGTCAAAGTACAGCAAGTTTAAGTCATGCGCAGATAACTCAGTTGACGTCAAGTTGTGCACATGCGCTAAAGATGAAACTGCAAGAGTTATGAAGAGTGGTGAAACGACTGCAAATGGTGTTCCACGTAAAATGTTTGGCTCAGAAACGATTGTAAAAGACTTGGACTCAGGCTGTCTTTTATTCTTGAGACGGAATTACGCTAGAGTTGCTCTTGCGTTAGAAGTAACGAATGTGTGCAGCGATCGCACTTACAAGTTTGAATTTTCCGGTTCGCCGGGTGAAAGAGTTTATTCGAATACGCTGCCTATTAAACTTGAATTAGCCCCAAAGACCTTTTATTTTTTAACATCAGTGAATAGGTATTCCACTAAAGACAGTTTCCCTTTGAATTTTGAAGCGAGTGTACAAGTGAGGGAAGAACATTTACAGGAATTCTCAGAGTTAGGAAAAATCAAAGTTTCGTGAGAGTAACATAAAAATAAAACGACAATACAATATTTTCAAGATTTTCAATCTTCATGTGGTAAAGCAGGTTTATATTGCGACCCATTCAATTTGATTTTAAACAAAAGAAGAAGAAAAATATTACCCCAGCAATTTTTTTTCTGATATATGCTCGATTGCTTTGACAAAGAATAAAAAGAAAGATCTCTAGAAAAGTTTGATTATGTTCACGTTAACAAATTGGGTCTATTTGACAATATTTTGAACTTCATGTTATTTTTTCACTTAGGAGAAGTTCCGCAGAACGTAACTGTGGTTCATGCACAACTGAAGAAGGAGAATATTTCGACTTCATGATGGGATATATTTTGGTGCATTGAGAGTACAAAATATAAGGAAAAAAGCAGCTTCAAGTAAAAAGATATGAAATTTAGGGAACCCTAGTGACAATAGAAATTAAAAAACGGTCGACGTAAAGAGGAAGAATGATCTTGTCTCTTCTCTCAGGCTATTCTAAGGAAAACGTCAAGTATTCTAGACGGAATGGGATTTGGGGGGGGGGGGGGGGAGAAGATCCATCGCCTTCCACACGCTAAATAAAACAATTCTTTTTTGGTGATGGTGGGGTTTATTTGTACAAGTGAGGCCAGCAATTAAAAATACAATTCACTTGTTAGACTTAACTCCCCATGTTAAATCGAGAATCGTGCTTAAATAAGGTAGATTAGATTATTTATTGACTTTTTATTATTTCTTGTGTTGGCTGAACGGTCAGCGGCGACTCTCTTTTGCTGCGAGTTTCACAATGATTAGATAGACCTGTAACGCAGCTTTTGAGCAATATTTAAAATAGGCAAAATTTCACATTTTCTTAGTTTGCAACTCAGTAGACCTTTTTCGCTTGGGCAGTTTGTTGCTCCATTTCAGACCATGTGATGATTCTTCTGGGAATTCTTGCTTCAAATTTTTAAATAGTGGCGTGTATATGAATAAATAATTTTGACATGGATGAAAGAACAAGGTATCCAGAAAAAGTACATGACGTAAGTTTCTCCAGTCGAGTTCCGCTCCGCTCCGTAGCAAGGAGTCAACCTGTCATAACATTCCATGTCTGTCGTTTTGAATCCGATGAAGCTGGTTCCGTCCGACACGCCATATCTGATGTCACTATCTGCCATCTGTCCAATGCTGATGTCATTAGCTACTGTCATCACAACGGTCAGCGGAGTTCCATCCTCCAAAACATCAGCAGCCACCAAAAGAACTTTTAAGAGTGCTGCATCTTTTTTTGGGCCTTCGCTGAAAGCTAACTGGTCAGTGGTTATGGAATGATTGCTATCGATGTAAGACGCATGCGTCTTGAGCCACGAGGGGGTCATGACGTACTCTTTAAATGATACCTGCCAATCACAAATTAAAGTCAATCTCGCGTTTTTCATTTATTCATTATCGAGGAAATTCAAAAACGAAAAAGAAGGAAAATTTGAATGTTTAAAATCGTCTTTTTTTTCTTTGCTTACTTGATAATAGAAGCTTAATGGCACACAAACTTTGACGGGGTATTCACTGTAGGCGTGGTCCTTTATCAGCACATAATCCCAGGGGTGTGTGTACCATCCAGCCTTTTTAACATTGCGTAACCGATAGCAACTTAAGGCGACTTTAGGCGACTTAGGGTGACTTAAGGCGACTTAAGGTGACTTCAGGCGACTTTTAAAAGGCCCAGAGTAGGCCTCGACATCAACGCCCACTCTTTCACGGTCCGGTCTTCAAACAGGATTTTAACAGTTTTATGGCCGTAACGGACTAATTAAACCTTCTAAATTAAAGCTAGGCAGTCAGATACAACTTTCATCGGTAGTTAAATGTTGAGACACATTGTCTCTGACACCAAGAAAAAATCATGGCACATGGACGTTTTATTCATTGTTGCTAGTCTTGCCTTGTTTTCCAGTTTGTTCCGTGTAGTATACTCTTTCTGAAACATTCAGGTGTAACGATTTTAAATCACTTAAGTTTTTGAGCCAACCTTGTTTCTGTGATGGGCAATAAAAAAGAGCTGAGTGCTGTATTAATTTCATTCTGAAAGGTTAACTAACCATTGTGCGATGAGGTAACTCTGAAGAAGGAAGTAAAACAAGTGTAAAATTTGCTATCAACACACTTTGAAAAAAACAAAAAAAACTGCTAGCTATGAATGGAAGTTACAATTCCTCTACCAGTGATCTTTCTGATTGTCTCAGTTTTATACCAAAAAGTTTAACTTAAAACTAGTTGACGGACGGGTTAACCTGAATAACTTAAATAAAAGTACCTTTGGTCTTGAAGCCTTGACCAACCGACATCTGTTCAGAGATGTACGGGTCCGCAAATGATCCCAGGACCGCGAATGATCCCGGACCGCAAATGATCCGCAAATTGAACCGCAAATGATCGCGGACCGGAAATGATCTCCATATTGGACCGCAAATGATCCCGATCAAAAAATAAGGAATGGCATGGATTTATATCAGAGGAAGGTGAGAACATGTACAACAATTATGAACCAAAAAACATGTTTTATCATTTTACAAAAAAATTTCCCACAGTTACTGTTTTGTTCTTCGAAGGGTACAGATCGTTTTCACTGTCACGCAATAAAAAAATAATAATAAATCGAAAACCAACCAATGGAAAAAGCTAAGAAATTGTGATGTACGCTATAGAAGGTAACTAAATAAGACACTTCTCCAAGTTTTAGGCCTGTGCGTTTCCCCAAACTTCAGATATTCGTCGTAAATGTTTCCCAGAAATTTACAGAGCCCAGTAAGAAAACGCCCTGTTGGTGTACATCCCGGGTACGCCAATATGGCGGCCGGAATAAAGTGTAAACATCTGGAACTTACTTTGGCTTTCTAGGCGACTGATTATCAGTACTAAACAAACAAGCATTTACATAAGCACTTTTCCTAATGCTTTAACTTCTAAAAAGGCTCAAAATCATGAGATAAGTATATATTTTTCAACAAACTCTATCGTAGCCTTGTGTCACGCAACCTCCATAACCCTGAAATTCAAAATGCTCTGGTTTTCAAACGAAGCACGCTAATTGTAAACAAATATAAATATACCGCCTCTTATGCCTGATGAGGATAAAAACACGTCATGCATGTGAAGACGATCTTTTGAATTAGAAGTCTTAGAAAAACACATAGTTGTAAACATTCTCGAAATCCCGGTGGCGATAGTAACAAACATCCATCAAACAGTTAACTGTCAAAACGAAGCGTAAGCCTTGGTCTTGCTTGCATAGTCATGAAGCTGAACTTCATAACTATAGCTTGGAATTTTGGCTTCTTATAATACTCAAGTAGTCATTTCCGAGGAATTAAAGCCCAAATACGACCAAGGAAAAATTACAAAATAAATTTGTTCAAATTTCCAGTGCTACACACTAGGTGTTTTACAGAATAGACGAACACTAATAAGAGTCAATCTTCTTTTATTCTGCTAACAACAGAACACTCGAACCACAACAACTTGCTCAAAGGGCACGTGTTTACAATTGGGGGGGAATTGATAAATCCCCCTCTTAGAACTAAATGTCATGTGATAACGCAAGAATGGTCTAGAAATATCACGCAAGGAATGTTGAATGTGATGAAGCGTTGTAGGCTTGTGGGTCTACTCAGGTGACAGCGTCTTCTGTAATAGGTGCTTCATGGTTAGAGTTTAGTTTAAAACTTTAGACGAATGGCGTTGACAGATAAAATGTGATTTAACAATAACACCGAATATCAATGTTTAACAAAGGAGGATATGTAGCGTATGTTGCACTGATCATAATTTTACTGAGTTGGAAAGTAATGCAAGCCAAGTCGTGTTTTGATAATTGAGTGGTGATATTCATAACATTGTAGTTAGCAACAAATTTAAGTCGAAAGTATGAAAAAAAAGCAAGTTGTAAGCCACTATAATTACAAGATGGCTTTAATAAAAACATCGGTATTCACGTACGCCAATTCCCTATCCACACCATCCCACCATCCATGCCATTCCTTATTTTTTAGTCGGGATCATTTGCGGTCCCTATCGAGGATCATTTCCGGTCCGGGATAATTTGCGGTCCAATTTGGGGATCATTTGCGGTTCGGGATCATTTGCGGGCCTGGGATCATTTGCGGACCCATACATCTGTAATGATCTGGCTTATTAAAAAGCGTTTAGACACTGTGTAGTAATCTACCAACGTCTACAACTATAAATATGAATTGAATTGGGTCGAAAGAAGTAAAAAATATTGTGAAACTCGATTAAATATTAAAACTATTTGTAGATAGCATTTGTACTTTTCATATTATGTTTAAGCTGAATATTGTGTATTGCTTTAGTACCCAAATGTTTCAACATACGTAGATTTCCCCCCTATTCTATTTAAAGCGCAAGAGAGCTTTTGTTGAATTTACAGTACGTGAAAACATTGTAGACGGATTAGCTAATTTAGTTAGCTCTTCCAGATTTATGAAAGTGGCTTTCGATGAAAGCAAGTTGTCAGGACAATACATTAAGCCCAGGGAGTCCATAAATTTAAAAAGGGAAAGTCTTAATTATAATAAAGACCTGTTTAAAAATTGATGGCTAGTTTTCAGTGAATGTGGCATCATAGTGATTTGCTTTTCATATGAATATTTCGCGGCATGATCACCTCTCTGTTGGAATTATTACTAAAACAAAATATATATATTTTAATTGGAACGTTTCGTTTTCTGCGAGAGTGGCTTGAATAAAAAGAGGATTTTGACAGCCTTTCAGAAGCAGTGCGAACTTGGTGGTAACCTCTACCAGATGCTCAAAAAGCATGACGTTCGATACGAATCCAGAGGCAGAGTACTTTAAAATAACTTGCTATCCTTTTCAGTGAATGCTGGAGCACAGCTCACAAAGGAACTTCCATTGTAAAGTTTATTATTAATTATAAATTGGTTGCTAAGGAAGTCGTACTCGTTATGGAGGCATTGAATTCGAAATGCGGTACACTTACAAGCTTGAATTGCAATGTACCATTTTTTGCAACATTTCTCTAACAGCTATACTTTGAAGGATGAATACTACCACTGTGTAACAAGTGATGCAACAATAATGGTATCATAAAAATGCCCAATCATTGGTAAACAGGTTGTCATGTGAATGTGATCATTCTTTTCATATAACAAGTTACCATGGCAACAATACAACCTGATAAAAACAACCTTAATTTTAGTTTTAAGCGCTTATAACTCTAAAGCGAACTCGGTGACCCCCATTTTTTACTGTTGAATTGTAATAAACATGATAAGATGCGACTAGATTTCAGAGCCACCTTAAATTTTCGAAAAACTAAGGTGGCTCTAAACCCTCTACACAGAATTTTTTTCAGTTTTGTAAAAATTTGTATCTCATCGTGTTTATTACAATTCAACAATAAAAGATGGGGTCACCAAGATCGTTTTTGAGTTATCAGCGCTCAAAGCTAAAATTAAGGGTGTTTTAGCGAGCCATGCTGTTGCTATGGTAACCTGTTATGCTTCGAAATTGACACAAACATGTTCACCAATGACTGGGCAAAGTTTGTACACTGATACAGAGTGCATATAATGACCTGTCAAAGTCTACATCTTGGAAAGTGCTGGAAACTGTTTTGAGCCACCTTAATACCCCGTCAGGATTACACGTAACACATAAACAAACTTCTTCTGAGAAGTAAAGACCATTAAAAGAGGAGAGAAAGAAAAGCGGGAAAGAAGAGAGCCAAGGGGGCAGGCAGTGGAATGTGCTTTGAAAGGAAAAACCGAGGTAAGAGAGGCACAAAACGTTGAAAGGTGTGGAGAAATAGCGAAACAAATGCCGTAATAGTTAAAAATTAAGAAGGAATCCACCAGAGGTTGGAATAACAAGAGGTCAAAAACTTTGTACCAAGATTATTTGCATCATATTGCAAACCTCTGTGCGACGGTTTTAAATATCTTCTATCAAAAAAAGAAATCATTCCTAACAACACCAAATGTCGAAAACAAATTTTGAACTTAATATGAAACACTTGAAAGTATCAGTGAAATAACACTGTTGATGTAATTTTACCTGAACTTTGAATTTACTTTCTCGAGTTCCTATGGGAAATTGTTTTTGGTGTTATTTCAGGCAATTATTTATAGCTTTAGCTTTTAGGAAATGCATAATGGATTTCAATATACTTGGCATTATTCTGGTACGAGGTCTTTTTCCAATAAAAACTCAAATCTGCCTGATTTGCTATCGGATTTCGTCTTAAGTTGTTGCCACTGGGGCAGGGGAACTTTCCGATTTTGGGCTTGCAAAGAATTCAAGCTAGTGAAACTTGATAGAGTACCATCTATCAAGGCATCAACGTGTTCGTTGGAACCTGATAACATTTTGCTGGAAATAACATTTCCAAGTCAATTTGAAACCCAAGATAATTTACGTGTGTCAGTACGGTCAGTCATTAATACTGCCACGGAAAAAAAACTACGAAGTACTATAGTTCTTAATCCTTCTTGTTATCATGCATTTTCTCTTTACTATGATCAATATACTGTGCTTTGGTTACAGGATGAGAAAACCTTTTGGACATATTTTTTCAGCTGCAAGTGATCAGTTTTGCATCATCGGCATCATCAAAGCTACTGTTTCCAGACCTGCTTCAGCCTCGCAAAGGTTGTTCTTGCCTTGCTGTGCCTACTGCTGATGTCACTACTGGCGCCTCCATCATAACAAATGGTGCTTCTAAGATAGTAGAAAGTGTCCACAAACTCTAAGTTGTGCTCCCCAACTCTTACAGGCTATGCTACTCTGTTCCCAACGTACATAGCCCTCGATTTATCACAGTTAATTGCCAGTCCATAATATAAAGATAAAAGGAAATACACGAAAGTAAAACCGACAGCTTGTTTCTAACCATCGTTAATCGTAACAGTGATACTAATGTACTTGATACCAACAAGCTCTCTCCTGTCAGTTTTATAAACCTCCAGAGTAAGACCATGACTGAGCAGCAGTCTTTTCGTGTATTCAGCCGTCTTAATGAAGCCTCCGCCATGTGGAGTGAAACATGAGCCCCTTGACTGATCCAGCTTAAGAGTGAAGACAAACTGATCAGGATAAAAGTTTTTATTTGGGAGAGGAATAAACCTATCAAGCCTTTGTACTTCTGTCAGAGTTTCTCCAGACTTGCCCTCCGCTGCAAAGCAAGGAGACAACTGGTAATAATTTAACTTGTCTACCGTTTCGAATCCGATGAAGCTGGTACCGTCCGACACGCCATATCTAATGTCACTATCTTTCTTTTTTCCGATGCTGACGTCATTAGCCACTGTTATCTTAACGGTCAGCACAGCTCCATCTTCAAGGACGCCAGCGGCCACCAAAGGAACTTTTAAAAGGGCTGCGTTCATTATTGGGCCTGCGCTGAATGTTATCTTGTCATTGGTGATGCTATGATTCCTATTGATGTAAGATGCATGCGTCTCGAACCACGAGGGGGTCATGACGTACTCTTTAAATGGCACCTGCCAATCACAAATCAAAAAGGTTCTCTCGCGTTTCACTCTATTGATTATCGAGGTGATTTCATCGAGAAAGAAGGAACAATTAAAATTGTCACTATTTCTTTTACTTCATATTACATGTAGTATAAATCTTCTAACGTTCTATTACGAATGCCGTTTTCTTATTGGCTAAGCTACTTCGGCCAGCAAAATCTATTCTGTTGAAGATAGTGAGTACCCCAGCAGTGAACGGTTGTTAATAAAATGGCGACCTCTTCTTTGCGTTTTTGAAGTATCGATGAGGAGGATTTAGATAGTTTTCTAGTTAAGTGTTTATCAACTAGCCGATTTATACTAAAGCAATTAGATCACCCTCTCAATTTCTATGCGTGATAGTTAAGTCTGACTGCGCACTCATCAACTATCACGCGATAGAAATCTCGAGCTCATAATCTAATTGTTAAATAGAAACATGACGGACACAAACCTTGCCGGGGTTATCACTGTAGGCGTGGTCCTTTTTCGGCACATAATCCCAAGAGTGTGTGAACCGATCAGCATCGTTCAGCTCACAAAGCAAGTTGTCAAGGTGGAAATTGATGCTCTTGCAGCGTTGATCCTTTGAGCACCTGACGTAACACAAGCCAATATTTGCCACATTTTCTGACGAAATCACATGACCTTTGAGATAACGCCCCCATACCGTGTGTGTGGATCTGCATTGTTGAGTTGACTGGATGACAGTAAATACAAGAGACGACATAAGCAGTTCTGTCCAAAACATCTCTGAAATAATGAAAAAAGGCTTGCATGGTGTAACAGCGGACCGCCATGAAATTTACCTACGATTACAATATGCTCGTTCCGAACAAAACTGCACCAAACTGTGGATAAAATTCTTTGACTTTTGTCTGACTTTTACGAGAAATTAAGACATTCCTTTGGGTCAGAAAAACGTCCTCCGACCTCACTGCCTAGCAGAGCCCCGTACAACGGTTACACGTTACATCGGCATTGTAGAGGACGAACGAAAGAATTACTGATTTATAACGAGTACGGAAGAGAGACGAGTTTTTACAGATTAACAAGAGTTTTCTTTAAGCTTTCCACTGATCCAAGAATGCTCGAAAAAAATTAGGAAAATTTTCCCGACAAACCAGAAAAAAACACCTTGCGTTCATAAAAAACTTAAGCACTCGTGCACGGGTTCAGATTGCATATGAATCGTTACGAGTGTATCGACAGGGCATTGAATGTAACTCGAATGACGAGATGGTAGTGGTCTGTCTCGACTTTCGTCGTTGTAGTAGGCCCGAGATCAACTCCCATTTGTCCTGTCCTCAAACAGGATTTTAACAGCTTTATGATCGTAACGGAACATTAAAACCTTCTCAATATAATGCTAGTACGAACTCAAACATAACGTTTATCTGAAGTTAAATGTCAAGGCACATTGAATGGCAATTTTCAGTTGTTTTGTTTTCCTCTGACATCAAGAATTGACATGACACACGGACTTTTTATTCATAGTTTCTAGTTTTGTCTTGTTTTTCCAGTTTGCCAGCGAATTCCGTGCACGTATAATATAAATGTAAATTTTAGCCGTACAACCATTAGTATACAGTACACTTAAGTTTTCGTACCAACCTTGTTTCCTTGTACGGGAATAAAAATCGTAGTGCTCTGTCATTTCAACCTCGAAGGTCACCCAGCCGTTGTCCGATAGGGCAACTCTTAAAGAAGGAAGTAAAACAAGTGTGAAATTTGCTATCGACAAAGACAAAAAAAATGCTAGCTATAAATGGAAGTTACAATTCCTCCGGACCAATGATCTTTCCGATGGTCACAGTTTTAGACCAAAAAGTTTAACCTAAAACTAGTTGACGGACATTCAAGTTAACCTGAGTAAATTAAATGATGATACCTTTGGTCTTGAAGCCTCGACCAACCAAAACCCTGTCTTATTAAAAAGCGTTTATACACTGCCCACTAATCTATGAACGTCTACTGACAACTCTAAATATGAATTGAACTGGGTCGAAAGGAGTGAAATATATTGAGAAACTCGATTAAATATTAAAACTATCTGTGGAGAGAAATTGTACTTTATACATTATGTTCAATTTCAATGTTTTTTTTTTTTTTCGTAAACAAAAGTTTCAATATGCGTCAATTTTCCTATTACCTTTTCAAAGCGCAAGGCAAGCTTTCGTTGAAGTCTTAACGAAAACAGTGTAGGCTGGTTAGTTAATTATCTCTTCCAACTTTATGAAAGTGGCTTTTGATGAAAACAAGTTATCAGAACAATAATACAGCAGCGTGTCATTGAATTTATGAAAGGAAAGAGAGAAAAGATTTTTTGTGGCTGGTTTTCACTGGATGTTTGTTGTCACATTTGTTTGCTTTTCGCTTGAGAGTTTCGAGTTTTTCACTTTCATAAGCGTCCTTTTTCAACGAAGATGGTTTCAACACAAAAATTATTTCTATAATATGGGACTTTGCGGTAATGTCTACCGCAGATGAGTTACTGGCATGACAATGCTGCAAGCTGAAGAACTACGCGGGTCTCTGTAAACGGGGATCCAACGGCGGTGGATGGCGGATGGCGGGTGCCGGATGGAAAAATGAGAATGATAAAATGTAGGTGGAAAAATGAGGATGACAAAATGCGGATGATAAAATGTGGATGAAAAAATGCAGATGGTAAAATGCGGATCGAAAAATTTAAATGCGGATGGCAAAACGCTAAAAATTCTTATGAGGGGAAAGTAACTTACGATGTCTTCTGACAGTCTTGGTTGTAAATAAATCAGACCATCTTAAAGAATTTAGGCCGGGAGACGTCCAGAATTATTTTATTCAATCACAAAACAAATCAAAACATTTTTACGCCGACTAGATCCAAAAAAAAAGATAATAAAAAAAAACGGGAAAACCTTGATTGAATAATGGCAGACTATTCCTTTTATCATCGAAGGACTTCCACTGTCTAATCCTAAGCAAATTTCTACAGCAGAAAACAAGCATTGTCAAATTAAATGAAACACCACTGCAGTAACCGATCGCGTCCCACTAGTACTGTACCCTAGTTGAAAAGTTTGCAAGGCACATGGAGCGTTTGCATCTGCACAAGACTCCATCCGCCATCCGCCGTCATCCGGTCCGCGTTTTACAGATACCCGAACGACACAGAGGTATCGCGAAGAAATCTGTAAATGCGTGTATGCGGAATGAAATTTCAAATTCGTTGCTAAGGAAGTCTTCCCATTATTTAATTGTACTCCTTCTGTAATATAATCTATCCCATCACCCACCGCCTTCCACAATGATAAAATCACACGCAAGCATAGCAATACGCAATTACAATTCGCCGTCCTCATTGCATAATTCTAATTAATTCTGATAGAAAAAGAGTAAATAGTTCATTATTTCTTGGATGGACGCTTAATCAAAGGCTCCCTGAACCAGCTCATGGATGAATATAGGCCAATTCCAAGTTAACTTTTGCCTCTGTGGCAGAACGAGTGTTTGTGCGAAACTGTTCGTATTAAAATGTATGCCACAAGTACGTTCATTCTCATGAAAATCAAGTCATTTTCATGTGAAACGTTTTGCACGAGCACTCGTTTTAAACAAGAGGCAAACGGCAACTCTGAAGTGAAGGTTAAGTCTGCATATGAGCCAAGTGCCCCATCAGGCCAGCGCTTATTCCGGATTCTGTAGCGTGAAGCGACTAGGAGTATTTCTACTACCCCCTTGGTAGGATGCTGGTCCATCGCAGGGTTACCCCCTAACATTAAACTTGCCAGTACCTATTTATAAACCTGAGTCGAGAGAGGCACTGTGAGAGTAAACTGTCTTGCCCAAGAACACAAAACAGTGTTCCCAGCCAGAGATCGAACTCAGACTGCTCGAAATAGAAAAGAAATACAGAAATCAAATAACAGGTGTTTTACACAGACTGCTTATAACCTTTAAAACGGATTATTAATTTTGATTGGAACTGGAACATTGTTATTACATTAACTTGTACATGCTGTAGTGTCAAAGAATAACAGTCTGTTTCAAAATGAAATCCTTAAATGACCTTCACCATATTCACCAGTCAGTCCAAAATTGACACCAAGTCACTAAAGTTGGTTATAATATATGTATAATATTTTAGAAAACAGTCCTAAGAAAAAACGCGCGCTGATTGGTTAAAAATCGTGTTTCTATAACTGGATAGAAACACAGGACTAGCACGAGCTGTCGACGTAATGATGGCGCGAGCAAAGAGAAGTTACATTTTGATAATCAAAGTTAACAAGTTGTTTTCCTTTTTTTCGTCGTGGTGTTTTCTAAAAGAAATAAAAAAACATGTTCTCCGTGTTTTTATCGAGTTACAGAAACACTCGTGAAAGTTTGGGAAACTGCGGCTCGTGTTCCCACAGCATTTCTCGTTCTCCCAAACTTCCATTCGTGTTTCTTTTTAACAATTAGATTATGAGCCGAAGGCCGAATCAACTATCACCTCATGGAAATCGAGAGCGAATAATCTAATTGTTTTAGTAGAATTCTAACTGAAATTTCCTTCAAATAACGGTTTCCAATGATTTTCTTGACGTATTCTTAAACCTTGCGCCTGAAAAAGATCGCTCGGATTGACTTGTCATTTAAAATTGAAGTTGTGTGCTCGCGCGCATCAGTTTTTTCGATAATTTCAACTTTTTTAACAGTCAAGAAACCCTAAATCTCCCTCGTTTAGACTTCTCGGGAATTTAATTATCCATTTGCATCGAAATTTTCCTCCAAAACTTCGGAAGAACGAAAAAAACCTCGTCATTTCCTAGACAACCTCCAGCCACTGCACACTCATGGTTGATAGTGTTCAATGGCTCAGCCAATCAGATTACAGCATTTGCATTAGTATACCAGCAGAATTCTACTAAAACTCGATAGAAACACGCAACATGTTTTCTATTTCTTAAAGAGAGTTTACAGTACATTTTGGGTCAAGGTAAATTGGTTATGGTCCTTGTTCAGTTAACATTATGAAACAGCTGTGTAACAATTATGCAAAAATTATACTACATGATTTTGACATTTATTTTACGCAATCAACTTGAGAATTCCAAGGCTGCCAAGAGTATTTTGCCCAATTTCACTTAAGTGAGACATGGATATTGGCAAAATCTTGTTTACTTTAAGCTATGTCAAACAAAAGTTATTTGATTTTAGTTTGCTGGTGAATGGGAAATCTATAGAAAGAAAAGTATTTCCTTCAATATTATAAGAATAATTTGAGACAGTTTTGTTTCAATCTTAAACCCGAAGTGAAGGGGATGTTTTTATTCACAATTTATAAGTTCTTTTACTATATAACTATGTCCATGGGGAGGGGGAAGGGAAATAACAAACTTTTATACAAGGAGGCTCTGCCCCAAGGTCAAAACCCTATCCATTTTACATAGTGTTTTGATAGGAAAGGCTTCTCTTTCATATGCATGTAGCTTCTAGCTTGAAACCCCTTTCACAAATGTAATGTGGCCTCACTATATCTTATTTCTTGGATAAATAATCAATAAATGTTTGAAATCCCTGTCCTGTTAAGTCTTATAATGCCTCCAGTCTGAAAGAAGTGCACTTTTAGTCAACCATAGGGAGAAGCCCCAGCTTGGTGTAATCAATAATAAGGGTACTACATATTGTAGTGTATGCAAGTAACTCGAGTAGAATAACAATAATTTCCTTTCTTGGAAACAAAAATTAAGGTGTTTCGGTCCTAAATATCTTGGTAATTGTTTGTGCTAATCTCACTAGCAATGCAGTAATATTCAAAAGGCTTGCAGATATGTTTCTCTTAATAGATTTTTGCAATGATTACAGAACATACTTATACAAGTGAATGTATGAAATATCATACACACTTATGTTGACAAGTACGAAGCATTCTCTTCTCCATAATTGTTTCATTTCTAGAAGTAAAAAAAAAAAAATCTACATCACCAGCCACCATGCGTCCGGCTTATGTTTGACACAATTGGACAGCATATCTCTCTCGCAAAAAGTAGATCTACACAGTCTCTTGGACTTAATTTGTCCATCCTAATGATCACTAAAATATTTTGGAGTATATTTACTCGATCTTACATGTAGGTTGACTTGCATACCATCTGTGAAGAAATTTTCACTCCGGTCGAACTGCATGGAATACAAAAGAAATGCAGTGTGAACGACAACAAATGTAAGATTAGGCAATTCGAATTTCTTACTTGAAGTATTTTAAAATAAGCTTACAAATTTCGAACTAACACAGGCAGAATTTCAATGTGTGGTTACAAAATAAAACAATAAGAAACAATGAAACCAAAACTTAACAAGAACTAAAGCTTACCTTGGACTCCACAAGGATAGAAAGCGAGTGGAAACCATTAAATTCTCCTGCCAAGAAAAAAAGCTACGAGCAGTTTCGCCCATATGCTAAGTTAACACGATCCCACTTTCCGGCTTTCATTTGTCTTCGGGTTTCTTGTATCAATTCTATGAACTCGCCGACCGTGCTGTTGGGACCGATACATCACAACAGTCGTAAATACCTCTACCAGCTTTCATCTACTTGTGAGCAAAAGCCGATAGGCAAAAAACAACATATTTACGAAAGAAAAACACATAAACCCAAAATTTCTCACAAAATTTCTACAAACTTCAATCTTTGATGTGCTCGACAAGTTCGTACCCAGGCTCTCCATTTTTCAGGCAAAAATGTGCGCCTTTCTAGTTTCCCCTCGTCAAAAACCTTCCTGAAGACGACTGAACACTCTTGGACAAAAACAATACTTAGTAGGGGCGGTAGGAGAAAATTCATTAATTCAAGTTTAACAGGAAGATCTGTTAGATCTGATAACCGCCCTTTTAAAATTAAACTGTTTTCTTAGTACTCCAGTCGCAACGCAGTGCATATTCCAAAACAGTCCTTGATGATTCATGGATTACTGTAGACACCACATCACTTGATCCACACAAACTGTGTTATTGCACCATCGGACTTAGCCTTTGTGAAATCTATGATGACGTAATGGTCTTAATCTGGAAGTTCGCTCGGGACATGCCAATGAATGATACGAAAACGAAACGAGGGTCACGCTATTAATAACGCTATTAATAACGCTATTAATAAACAGCTTTCTTCCTTAAAAGTCAAAATTTAATTTGTTTCTGCTATGTGTAAAGGACAAGCAAAGTAGTCACGCGAGTCAAACAATCCGAGGTTTACGCTGTCCATGGCTAATTTTAGAAGGGTTGTGTTTTTCCCCTAGCATTGACATAAACGCTGCAAGTTCTGGCAAACTCCTGCTTACCTCAGCAAATATCTAATCTTCCTTCAGATCTCTTAATTCGCTGCGATGAAACAGCCAAAAAGATTCACTTCATTTGCCTAAACCCACACGAAATACTCGAAAAATTGCAAATGAATTAATGAAAAACAACAACAACAACAAGAAGCTATTTCTCAGAGAGAAATGGTGTTTCGTTGCCGGAAAGGTATTCAAAGTCTGAGAAAGGCCGGGGTTTTGATATCTTGTGCATGAGAAGTCCTGGGGTGAGTGGGAGATGTGCTAATACGCCGCTTTGCACCGCACTGATCTGCTCAGTTGTCAGAGCCTGGGGTTTTTCGGCCAGGTGAGGTTTAGTACTGAACCTATTGTAAAAGAGAAAGGGCCAATTAATTTAAGTTGTCTACACATGTATCAGTTATTACAGTCAACGCGCTTCGAAATGTATTTACATGTGATACTTCACTTTGACTCTGCTCTAGGGGAGGGGGGGGTGCTCCCTTACATCGACTATAGAGGTATGTCCAACGTCAGAGGGACATGATTTTTTTTAAGATATTTTAGTCAGAAGTAGAGTATCGATTTTGGTCATTTTGGTCTCAAACTGGGTATGGTGTTTGCACTCTAGTCTTGAATTAAGTATGTTTTTTAGAAGAAGCTATTTTTTTCATCATTATCGATAAGACCAGCAACTAAAGCCATTCACAATACCTTTAACATCATTTTGAACTAGAGAACTACGGCAGGTCTGAAACAGGGCATTAATTTAAGGGTCAGGCCATAAATAGGTTAGGAAAATCGCAGACTTTGGTCTTAAATAGGGTAAGTGCTTTGGGAAGCGGGCCGCACAACCTCGCCAAATTTTTCAGAAATTCAAAGTATTCTGTGTGAGACTAAATAAAGCTAAGAGGCAAAAGCATTTGACGAATGATTTTTCCATTTCTGTGCCGGGCAGTCCTTGATTCGAATGGATGCGGCACTCTGCGTTTCGTCGTCAGTGACGCAGTATATTTTTCTTTTCAAAAAGGACGCCTCATGTGTGACGACAGTTGTGCAATTATTCCTCCACTTTCGCTTGAATATTATGAAGCTAAAATAAAAATGCTATCGGCGTTTTCATAGAAACCAGCTCTTGAAATACTGCGGTATGTCGAAATACAAATTTTCATATTTTTAAAAGCGCGCTCTAAGAAGTAAAGCTACTGGAATTGTGGCGGAAAATTCGAGAAATTCAACTATTAAATTCTGGAAAATGTCGACACCTACGATATGAAGAAAACCTCATAAAAAAAGCCATATTGTGGCTATTGTGCAATACACCAACGTTAATTAACTTACAATATGATGAACTAGTTACCTTCCACAATATATCGCATCTGTAGTATCGTCCAAATGCACCAAGTGCGTGTTCTTTTCCCGTAAACAGCCACAGAAAAGGGGTGGGATTGTTATTCCTGACAAGTGTTCTGATTGACCAAAATTATTTCGCCGCAGTTGTAATCTTAATCACATTTTAGTCAAGCACGGAAACAGATATCTTCGTTTCTCTAGAATACATCGTTTCAATAAGACTTAGGAACATTTAAGTCGCCAATTATTTCTACCTGTATGACATTTTAATTTCCTTTTCTTTCCGTGTCACGAAATAAAATTTAGTTTCGAGGAGGTATTTTTGCTGAACATGTTTACCTTGTGAATTAAAAGCGTTTACCCTGATAACATTTATACTCACTATGTCAATAAATCACTCTGAAACGGAAAATACCATTTCTTTGTTGAACTAAACAAAACTAACTGCTTCCATCGGCTTAGAATATCGCATTGCATTTGGTGGACAAATTGCGCGGTGTGGCGGTGTCTCTACTTCGAAAATGTATGTCTTTTTCACTATCACTATCAAGTCCAGTTCGCAGTTTTCTTGTGTAAGAAAATACCGAGAAACGAGAGCCGGAGTGTCACTGAAATGTTGCAAATGACACATTTTGTTGCGATGCACCGAGTTTTGGCTGAAATTTTGCCGCCGTATTTACTATAACAATTACGAACTTTACTCTGATTGGATATTGTAAAACACTATGTAAATAGTTCACCCCTGAACCGAAAACAATACCGTTTCGTTTCTGAGGAAACGAAACAAAAATTAAACCCCGTGCAGAACATGAAGCGCGCTCGGCCCATGGCCGCGCGGTTAATGAATAAATTAATGAGTAAGTGCCATTGGACTGTCCCCTGAGCTCATGGATGACGTCGTCCATGAGCAAAAAGCAAACAAGTTATGTCAAGACTGTCAAACTTCTAATTCTTTGTGGATCGAGAGCTTAATCGGCCTTTCGAATTCGTGGGTACTTACCATTTACATGGGAAAACCGGAAACTCCAGTTGGAAAATCAAATGGTTCGCGCCATTCCGTTTGGGAAGCTTCTGAAAATATGGGCTGTGATTTGAGGTGATGCTATTTTTCTGCTCTTTTAAGTCTCTCTAGCTGATGTGGATACAGTTTATAGCGATTCCCTCTCCCGCAACGTTGCATTCAACTGTTTAATGTTTATGCCTGAAATTTCCAACCGGACGGTTTTGTAAATGGTAAGCACCCCGTGTTTCCAGTAGCAAGACATTAGCGGAGCTGTAAGAAGCGGGATATATAGAAAAGGTGAGCTGTCTGAGGTGTTTTTTATAGTTCTATTGACAACTTGGAAGCAACATTTAGAAACATCCTTGGCTTTCGTCTATTTTAAACCTTTTCGTCAAAACAATGCGTCCGTGCGGATCGCTGTTAGAGTTTATCCGGTCAGTAGTGCTCGATAACCCAAAAAAGATTATTCTGGAGACGATCAAGTATCTCCCGTATATTGCAACAGAAAATGTATAATATAGATAACATGAGTAATCGAAATTGTTGTACCAAGCGACGGTATTATTCCCTCAATCGGCCCGTTCAGAACGAAATTTTGAACTCCACGACACATTTGGCGACGTTTCCTGAAAAGGAGCATTGTATTTCAAACGCAAGAAAGTTTGATATAATCTGCAGGGATTTATCATCGAGAATTTGCTTAGAAAAACACGCGCGCTTGTTAGTTCATTAATATCACAAACAACAGGGACTGAACTTTTCAAAGCCCGGTGTGATATTTTTATCGTTTTGAAAGCAAATTCCATCTAAAATGGGCTCCAAATTTTGAACTCTGGGAGCCAAAGAAGAATTTGGTTATACAATGACCCGTGACCGAAAGTTTCGTTGTCACACAACTAAGGCATGTCTAAACCTGCTTCGCATTGATGAAGAGGTTTACAGCACCACTGAATTCTGCGTCAACAACAGAAACAGGCGACCCCATGGCTGTTCCATGCAACTGCTTGTACTGTTTACAGTAGGGTTTTACTGAAAGTAACTCGACGTAAGGAGCTTTAAGGAGGCGGCATTGGGATTGTCGGTTTTGCGGTTTTAGCTATTTTTTAGAATAGTTTTTCGGTTTTTGTGCCAAAAGACTCCAGTTTTTCGGTTTTGGTGTTCATTGCGGTTTGCAAATTTTTCGGGTTTTTTTTTTTAGCATCTGGTTTTCGGTTTTCTTAAAAAAAATACCAGCGGTTTTTCGGTTTTGGTATCCGATTTAGTTTTTGGTTTTTCCTATTTTGTCCTATTTGGGTTCCGGTTCCTCTTCTTGCTGATCTCTGTTTGACAGGTCTTCAAATTTCAACCAATTAGCGCGCGACTCGCAAACAGCTTTGGGGGTCCATTCATTCGAGAGCGATTGAACATTGGCGGCTTTTATCGTGTTTAGGTCAGCATTTATTTTATTTCACTTGTTGACAATTTTGCGATACTCCAGGCCAGTTTAAAGACATCGGATTTATTAAGTTAAACATGTTATTTATGCTGATACAGCGGCGGATAAAGCTGTTCAAAGCTCCGGACAAGATAAAACTCTTACCGCGTAATGGTCATTCTTCCTTCTCGACGCGACTATCAGAGCTCGTGATTTATACGATTTATCTTCAAGCTGGGGAGTAGTATACCTGCTTTACTCTTTTAAAATTGTAAGACAGTCTATTTAAAGCCCAAAGTTCAAGCTTAAGTAAGAGAAAAAAAGGATATTTTTCCCTGGCGGACGACATAGCGAACAATGAAAACAAATCGACGCCATTTTTTCCGAGCGTGTTTTTTATAATGGACTGGAGCTAGTTTCCCCCAATTTTTAACCCAGCATGCCCCGCAACTCCCGGGTAGAAATCAGCTGATTCGATTTGAGCGGCAATTGAACTCGAATAGCCACGAAACGCCTAAGTTATTGAGAGGAACGCGTGACAAACTAAATGTCATGGTAGGAGATCACGGGTCACGATTGACGCCAGAGACTTTGACCTCACAGACCAGGGCCATCATTTGGTCAGTTCGCGAGCTATGGCAATAGCGATTGTGTGGCGTTTTGTTACGAGGAGGGAAACGGCACTGAGAATTTTCAAAAGCAAAAACACGTTTAGATGTACAGTGAAAAGGGAAGAGAGAAGCCTGCTGAAGCTAAAAGATGCTAGAAGATACGAAGGCTTCAGACAAGTCCATGACATTCACAAATAGTTTGATAAAATTAGTGTTAGTGTAGTTTGCTCTGTATGCCCCACTTGTCACCATTGTATCGGTTTTTGACGGTTTTGTATGAGGTTTTCGGTTTTGACCGAATTTTTTTGCGGTTTTGGATGATTTTTCTTCTTTTTTGCGGTTTCTTATATAGCCCAATGCCCCCCTCTTTAAGGCAAAGGTTCAGTAAGTCCAGACGATAGACGGATCGAAACTTACTAGAACCGACCAATGACTGCTGACCAACTTTACACAAGTCTTTCAGCCTATACCATCCTGGTGTTTTTAATAAACTCACCAATCACTCTTAACGGACCAAACTTATGACATCATCGACTGACTAACACCCTTCACTTCATTCTAAAAATAACTTCCGCTCAGGTTGTCGACACGTCAGTCACCAACAACAGTTCTTTTCAGAACTACCTTCACCCATATGATCACACTATACGAACTATCGACAGTGTTTCTTATATATACTACACGAGTCCTGTTTTCAGCGCAAAATCAGTTCACACCACACAAAATAATATCGTCAACTGAACCAAGATCGACTGGAATGGAACGTACAGTGCTCCCCGTAGAGGAAATTAAACTTTCAACGCTGTGGGGATGCCTTATTTGATATTAAAACAAAGGAACTTTGGCACCCACTAGATTTTAATACATTTCGGAACTTTAATAGGAGTTGAAATAAGAGACTGAAGTCCTCGGTTGGGAGGGGGGGAAACTACTTCCTATAATGACCTATACGGGGAAGCTACGCCCGAAAGAGGTAGATCTATCATTATAGTTATTTTAAAGGGTCTTTAATTAAAATATTTCGAACAGACTCACATTATGGCTGTATCATTTCATTTATCTGGCACAACACGAAAGTATTAAGGAGGTTTACTACAGTTTTTCCGAGACTCAGTAGTGACGCAAGTAACCCAAAGGAGAAACAAAAACAACCTCAGCATTTGAATCGCGTTAGACCACTTTGATGTATGTAGCGATAGTTTCAAACTGCTTTCAAACATGTGTTTAACCCTAGGAGCAATAAGATTATCGCAAAAAAGGTCGATAGCCAGCCAGATGGAAGAGTTCTAATTTACTCTTGCTTTTTGGCACGCGATACGTGGCGTCACATGAGCGTGCGCTTAAATAAAGTTCAATTCTCGTCCAAGGTTATAAAAGCTAGTCTTTGATCCAAGATTGCTCGAAAACCTACCGTGCAACCCACGATGAAATTTTCACAGTTGATTTGTAGTGGTGAATCGCGTTTAGAGCCAAAGTTTAAAAAAAAAAAAACCTACAACGCAGACTTTGAGCAATATTTTGAAATGTGAAATTTGCAAAATTTCACATTTTCTTAGTTTGCGAAAAATCTGTATTACAGACTATTATTTTACTTTTCATGGATGTTTAATCACAGCCAATTTCTAATTTCTGAAATTTTGGGGTGGGGTCATACGGGCAGATTTTGAGCGAAAAACGTCATTAAACCTACTAGTGCCCAGTCTCTCCTTAAGCACTCGGTCGTTCATTTTGGCCATTTATTTAGGTTTAAATTGTTCAAGTTTTAGATAAAATGGTAAATAACATTAGCAAACAGTAAAAAGAGAAAGGAAAAACAACGCGGAGCATTTTTTCAAAAGGATCAAAAGTTGTGCTCTTATACTCCATCAAAACAGTAGTAAGCCACCTTAAGAAGACTTCCTGTTTTGGCAAGCTATTCACAATATGGGTCAGTTATGAAAGTATGTGAAAGGGCTACCTTTTTTCAATTAAAGGTATACGAAAGTTGTACCTTTTCTTTCAAAATATGCTTACAAAAGCGTAAGGGGTAGGACCTTGGGTCGGAGCTTCCCCGTATAGAACTTTGCAGGGTAACCCCGTCCCCCTCCGGGCAGATGCCCCCCGCCCAAGCAACAAAAACTGAATGACCGGGAAATTGAATAGACCTTTTTAGCTTGGGCAGTTTGTTGCGCCATTTCAGACCATGTGATGATTCTCCTGGGAATTCTTGCTTCAAATTTTTAAATAGCTGCGTCTATATGAATAAATAATTTTGACATGGATGAAAGAACAATTCTCTAGAGAATATCACATGGACTGTAATGGAAAACAAACCGCCCAAGCTAAAAAGGTGTATTCCCATTTATTACCCAATCACAGGGCATTCTTATGTCATGTTTCTCGTGTTCTCTCTAGTTAGCAACAAATCAAACACAACTTATCACTTGTTAAATAGGGGAACTGACTGACTTCATAATTAACGACGATCACTGACAACGAATTCTCAGTAGAGAGTGTAAAACCTCATTTATTTGTTTTCTTCCTTATATTATAGACTTGAATTTTGTTTTCTATCGCCAGAGAATTCGAAGATTAAAGAGGGATGTTGCTTCTTCAAGTAACCACAGTCTTTGCGTATTTTCTTTGTTTCAGTGTCACCAACGGCTGTAAATTCCGTCAATTAAACATATCTATAATTTTCTGAATTGTTAATTGACGAGTATTTCATGCGTGTAGCCCGAGCACAAAAAATGAGGGTCCGTATATACAAAAATTTGAATATAAGGATTTGTATAAGGGAAAACAGTGTTATTCGTTCAAAAAGAAACTATATTAACGAGTCTTGGATAAAAATAAACCTACCTCGGCCCAGGTGTATGGTTCTCTGTTTCTTGTGAGATTTCTACGCCAAATTATACTGAGGCATTTCGGTGGATTTTTCTGTACTGTTTTTTCCTGTATAAAACAGTAAAACTAAAACCTACCTTAATGAAGGCACAACATTGGAAAAAGCCAGAAGTTGGGCGGACCCGGCCCATAAAAATCGCCGATGGACAGATTGGTTAACAGGCTCAACGGGATCATGGAATTAAAAAATGTGTTGATTTAGCCGATAGAATACCCAAACATCAAGGGACAGATTCTTGAACTATTAGACTCTGTTTATATCGAACGGTGAAAGGATCAGTATAAGAATGTAGGAGTATAACTAGCTCACCATCTTTTTTTTTTTTTTTTTCAGTGAACCCTGGAACAAAATTTACAAAGGAACCTCCAAGTACGTTGTATGTGCCATTAGGCTCTGCCGCCAGGTTTAAGTGGGAGTTCACGTTTGGTGATTCCAAAGATTGGGGTAATTTTGTCGTATTCATTTGGGGCAAAACAGACAACAGTTTCAGTTATATGATGACAAAATACATCACAGTTCACAAAGTGGAATTTCAATTTTGAATCCCGCACTTCACGCTTCAGTAAGATCCAGAGCTTTTTGGACTGGAAATATCTCTCAACAACAGGGATGTCAACTGGTGTTCATCTTAAAAAATGTGTCTTAGTCGGACCAAACTACATATGGTTGCACGGCTGACGTTTCTGGCATATCTATCAGAACTGGTCCAATAAATCTGGTCGTTAGTGGTGAGTGTGCATGGCGGATTATGTCGTTATCGATCTCGATATATAAACTAATTTTTTGCCAATTTTTAAATTTACCATTTAATTTAAGTCTCAAAATGACTGTGCACTAAGAAGCGGGTAAACTAAACAACAACAACAAAACTAACAATAGTGGCTTTGAATAGGGAAGATAGAGCGGGCAGATTATAAACAGCATTGTTGAAAAAGTAGACTCCCCTCCCGTGCTTGATCAAGGTCGAGGTGTCTCTCTCGAATTTAAAATTACTGTACCACAGACGCCGAAACAAACGCAAAAAGGAAAATTTACTTTGTTGTTGGACCCTAAAATTGGGTGCAGTCGAGCCTCCCTTAAGCGACCACACAAAACGTCAAGCCTAGGTTACCGCTTACGGGAGGTGGTCGCTCACAAGAGCTTAGGCCATAATGGGTCAAAATTTTGCCTCATTAACAAATGGTACTGCAGAGACTTACCTAATGCGTCAATACCCATCTAACCCATGTAATAACTTTTAGTAACCATAAAAATTTAAACTTTCCAAAGTATTCCGGCATTAGAATATGATGGTTCGCTTCTGATAAACGTCCTTATAAGGCGAACGGAACAAGTCTCACGATAGTTTAAAATTGAATCTTTAATGTTTTCTAAACGTAAGGGGGATTGAACATGAACTTATAAGGATTGGATTGAATTGGATTGGATTGCTAGCTTTAACGCCTTTTTATTGTTAGCTTTTTATCCAATTTCCGCTCTATTATCTGTGAAGTTGTCGCTTACGGGAGGTTAAAAATAAAAGAAAAGTTAAAAATTTTAGCCCTAAAAGTAGTAGCGGACGCTTACGAGAGGTGATCGCTTACAGGAGGTTCTAAATATAGTTATTGGAGTTGGAAAGTTTTTCAATATATACATGCTGATCTGTATAATCTGAAGAACTTTAATTAATTGCAATTACTTAACAGGTTAGAAAAGTCGAAATCAAATAATATTTACAGGCATTTCTTATAGCTAGTACATTTGTGGGTACCATTCAATCAATCAACAGGAAAAATACCTACATAACCGTTTGTTTGTTCGGATATTTATCCCAGTTTTAACTTTTAAGAACCACCAACCATAATTGCAAATCGGATTGCCATTCTTATCATTATACAATTCTTCAGTTTTCCATGGCACCTTTTAGGGGGCCATCCATTGAGGCTCATCAGTTGGAGGGCCTTTTAAAGGCCATTCATTGTTCTTCATTCGGAGAAAGTTATGATTGTCTATTTAGGTATTTACGTGACATTTATTCCAGTTTCTAATTATTTAGAACCACCAACCATAAGCAATGGAGCAAATCGGACTCTAGATGTTGAAGAAGGAGATGATGTACCTTTACATTGTGACGCAAATGGTGACCCTATGCCTTTGGTGACGTGGAAGAAGATGGTCAAATATTACAACAGAACAATACAACGACGAGCATTTTTATTACAAACATCGAGCTGAGAGACGCTGGTGCCTATATTTGCATTGCAAAAAACAGAGCTGGGTCGGTTTCTCAGAGTATTTTGGTGAGAGTTATACGATGTAAGTACTACCTTGTCCCATCTAGATTAGCCAGTATAGATTTTTAGTTTGACTTGTGAAACTACTCAGTCTTCGTCACTAATGTTACTATGAGTGACTAGTTGATAACCCATTTTGAGTAGATTAGACATGTATGACGGTACGCAGGGCCACAGATCAATCTTCTAACTGGTTGAAGGTTTATGAATCCAAGGTTTTAGACGTACATCTCAGAACTAGTAGATGCAACGTTGTCGAACGTTTACCCCGCTGGATGTCCGGAATTGATATCGATGTACAAATTCATATTTTCTTTACAATGTTTTGCAATTTTTGGCCTCGGACGCGGTTATGAGCACCGGTGCAGCTTTAGAATGCAATCAAATTAGATATATTAAAGCTAATAATAGGGGAACTCCACTTATTCACTTCCTTTAGACATTTGGATCCCCGGGCGGGGGAGGAGGAACTCCCATGTGAAACCGTCTTGCGTCTTAGGGTCAGGGTTTTGGGAAGCGGGCCGCACACCCCCACCCAATTTTTCTCGGAGTATCTCCCAGGCTCTGCAAGTTCCTTTTAGACACGGTGTCCAACTCTCCCGTGGATGCATAGTGCTACCACACGCGTTGGATGGATGTTTTGGTGGAAGATGAAAGTCGCTTGTTGGCTATCCACCTGAGCGACATCCTCGTCACAGAATTGCCTATCTCTAGATCCTGATTAGATTTCCCAATTTATTAAAACCGGAGGTGATCTACCTCAGCAGTTAAGCCTATATGGAAGATTAACTCTCCTTCTAACTTCCATCCTCTTTTGATATCAAACAGAGCTATTCTTGGTGAGATTTGATTTGATTTCTTCCTTTTTTTAAAATAGCCCTCGGTTACAATACTAGCAATCTTAATTGCAAATATTGACCAGTGCATTGAGGCCCCGTCTACTCTACGTCAGAGGAATTTCAAAACGGAGCTTTATTTTGCGGTTAGGCCTACCGTCCACACTAATCCGTCACGACAACGAAACTTTTCGGAAACCCCTTTCAAACTGGAGGAATTTAAAGACGCCAGCTTTTCTTTTTTGTGTAGATGGAAAACGTTTTGAAAAGGGAGTTTTTCGAAAATGACGCGATAATCACGATAACCATGTGATTTTCCTGACCAAGTTTTCCTTAAACACAAATCCAAAATGTTTGGTGATTGTTGCGTTTTTAAATTCCTCCGCCGTAGTGTGGACAGAAAACATTTGATGCGTTTTCAAAGTGAAACCTACATGTTCAAATTTCTCCAGCGTAGTGTGGACAGTGCTAAATCAGTCTCTTGCAGTCTCTTGCGGTCGTTATCTCTTTAATATTCATCTGACTGTTTTGTCAAGCTATAGCAGAGAATGTGCCCGTCTTTATACTAGAGACGAATAACTAGACGAACTACAAATGTTTGCCCAACTTCGTCCAGACGGATAATGCGTCTTTAGTATTAAAGCGGCGAGGACGCATTATCCTTCTGGACGGATAATGCGTCCTCTGGTATAAAAACGGCCAATTTGGTTTTTCTTTTTTTCAGATACTGACGAGTGCTCTGCATCAAATGGTGGCTGCAGTCACAAGTGTGTTAATACTGTGGGAGGCTACAGATGTGAATGTCCAGAGCCGGGACTTAGCTTAGCATTGGACAACAAGACATGTCATGGTAAGTATCAATTAATTTCAACTACAGTAATACTTCAACGCATGTTACTGTTTTGACACGGCAGAGAATGGCCGTTTTTATACTAAAGACGCTTTATCCGTCTGGACGAACTTGGGCAAACATGTGTAGTTCATCTGGTTATTCGTCTCTAGTAAAAAGACGGGCAGGAGAGGTATTATGCTTCTAGACGAACTCTCTCTCCTAGTGCGTCGTTCAAGACGAATTTCGTAGTATAGTTCGTCTAGAAGCATAATACGTCTTGTGCCCACATTTTTTTTTTTTTTTTCAGATACTGACGAATGCTCTGCATCAAATGGCGGCTGCAGTCACAGGTGTGTTAATACTGCAGGGAGCTACAGATGTGAATGTCCAGGCCAAGAACTCAGATTAGCATCAGATAACAAAACATGCGAAGAGAAGCACACTACGAGCGGTATGTTTGCGGATTGTAGCTATAAATAAACTTACATCACCACGCAACAAAGAAGGGGCTAACGAGAACCAGCCCAATCCATGTATAGAGCAATCCTAATATATATCTTCTAAGAACAATTATTTTCCTTTGCTATTTCGTCAGCTACGCAAAAAAAATACCCAACAAGACTGTTATTGCAGGTCAATCTTAAACTATATTGCTAAATTTCGAAGTAAACTCGCAGGCTTAGAGCCAGTTAGGCCTGAGGAGCTCTGACACTCAAATGAGAATTCGTTTTGGCATTCTTCAATTCTATGTAAGCGCTCGACCTTTATTACTTATTTAAATGGTGAACTACAACTCAGACATTGCAGCTCACTTTCCTCTCAAACTGGGGATCTTACAATTAATCGGTTAATTAATCGGTTTACGTCGCCTAGAAAGTACGGTGGTTGAAATAAGAACTCCAGCCGATTCTAGGCCATTTGAGACCTGTATTCAGAAAGTATGTGACATAAACGTTAAATATTCCAAATTGACGCTCCGCAGAAACCAAACTACAAAACAAATTTAATGAAAATACTTATAATGTTTTTCGTCCTCATGTAAGCCAGCGTTTACAATTTCCTCCGGTTTGAAGAGCGTTTTCGAAAAGATCCGTTTCCATGACGGATTAGTGAGGACGGTAGGCCTAACTGTAGAAATAAAGCTGCGTTTTCAAATTCCTCCGGCGTAGTGTGGACGGAGCCTAACACTGAACAAAGAAAACAACGAAGCGCTAACATAGCGCGGTTTGTTCTGTACATGACCACCACGTGATACCTCTTGCTTTAAGTATACTCCTGTATCACTCCTTATACCCCTGTATCACTACCAGAGATTGATGGCTCTTCCGTACGTATCTCGTGACAACAAAGTATTTAATTCTGTCATTTCAGCGTTCCTGCAAGCTCATTTTGTCAAATTATAGCCTTAACGTCAGTCATTTGGTGTCACCTTATATGAGTTTTACTGTTGTGTTTTCCAGGCTGCAGCTCTATCTTCTTGATGGATGTGTTTGTGATTTGCGTTGCTTGCTTGGGAGGTCTTCAAGTATTCATATGAGGAGCCTGCTGGGTGTGCTCTGCTTTTCAGCGGTGTCCAAGAAAGAGAGTATGCTCAGTGAGTTGACTGCTGGCTCATTTTAGGGTCAGCTCGAACTTGAGATATATACTGAACTGTTGATTTTCGACTCTACTTTCATTTGTTTTAGCATAGTATGGTTAAACGGGCAAAACTTTGGCGATTTTCTGGTATAAGCTGACTGCTAGAAGCTAGCATAACTCAGCACCATTTTGCCTTTTTCTGCGGCCGGGAACATAAATTTAACTGTAGACTGGTGTTAAAATCCAAAAATACTCAAGATTCTCTTTATTTCTAGGTGAATTGAGTACCTTAAACATCATATAATCTTGTTAAATCAAGCAGAGTACTAGGAGAACCTAGGAACGACCGAAAGTATGCCTTGGTTCTCTGAGAAGTAAAAAATAATGGAGTGAAAGATAAACTAAAAGGGTGGGTTGTATGTGCACCGCTAAATGGTATGGATTTGATTAGCATTGCCCTGAAAAAGGATATAGATTTTCAACATTTTGGTTTAAAATAAGGTATGTTTTGCACTGTGGCTTGACTTAGGTATTTTGTTTATATGGAAGTTTTTCTGTATCAAGATTGGCAAAGTTCAGCGTTTCACTCAATCGAGTTCGTCCGACTGAAGCTGTAAGCAGATAGAACATGCTGGTCGATTGATGTTCGACATTTGACCCAACGGGGGAGCTTTAGCCGTTTTGGATCGACTCAAATTGCAATTAAGTTCGTCTCTTGTGAACGTCGACGTTTGGCCTGAGTGTTAGTATCCTATCCTTAGTTAAAACCGAGTTTAAATCTATTATCTAAATTTATTAGTTTCCACCTTGTTGGTTTTAACTGGTTAAATAGGTTAGTATATTTTTATAGCAGTTTTTGACGTTTTTCTCTCTTTATCTTAACTAGGTATAGCTTAGTATATTTTATTAAAATTTTTTAACTTTTTGCTCCGTAGTTAATTTGTTCATGAGCCCGAGTTTCATGCTCATTACTAAACAGGTGTTATCAATAAATATCCTGCAAGGTTTTGTGCTGTTTAAAATGAGATCGTTAAATTCTCAATTCCATTTCAGGCAATGAAAAAACGATCACGATTCGTATCCGTGGGCTTTCTACTCATTTAGTGTACACCCTTCTTTCATTTTGGCCTAACAAGCGCGCTAAGCGACAGAAAAGAACTAGTGAAATTGAGAATAGGCAATCACAAAATAAGGATTGAAACTGGTAGATATGATCAAAATCCAAGAGTTAAAAGACTCTGCCCTATAATATTTGTGAATGTAATCAAATTTAAGATGAATCTCATCGTCTTAAATATTGCAATAAATACTCTATTCTAACTGATAAAGTTTATAGAAAAAATAGAAAATATCGTTCAGATTAGATCTTCATTACAAGCCATCGGCGAACATTGCAGGTACCCCTGCAAATCATCATGTTACGCAAAGTATTCAATTAGCAAAATTAATTTCAGCTTGCTTTGATCTACGCAACAGTCTTCTTTCAAATCAAACCAATGTAACTTGATTACTATATCATAACCTTATTATATGTTCAGGATAATCATTGCTGTTTTAGTTTTAGTTTACAAAAGCTTTTGCAACACTGTATGCATTAATGGTCATGCAAATAAAGCCAGTTGTTGTTGTTAGTGTGGAGGCCTCACTTAGCGATTCTCACTAAGGCCCTATTTTTTGGGCGAAATAAAAGTGTCCTAGGTAGTTATCAGGTAGCTACCCTCTATCCCCCCGGACCGAGCTTTTATGGAAAGCAGGTTGCCCGTGCTGACCGAACCAAAGGTTGACCCTCCCGGTTTCGCGCATGCCCTACATGTGTCGACACATCCCGGGTTGACAACAACTGTTCACGTGGGAGAACGTTGGCTCCCTTCTCAACTATCCAACTTTCACATAAGTCACCCTTTCTCAATCTGACACACGTCCCTCGGCTCCAACAATGTGATTTAAAGCACACTCTCTCCCGGTGTCAGTTGCGAATAGAATTTTTATTTTTTCCAACTTGGGTTGTTTGACCCAGTTTATAGTTATGTAATTACTGTAGGTGGCATGTAACAATGCGTGTCACATGTCGTAGGGATCGGAGGAATGTGAAATCTTGGCAAAGTTCTTGCTTAGTAACCTCTCCAAAATACGCGTCTATTCACTCGTATTTCTCATCCTGTGAAGACGATTCTATTTGAATTCTGTTAAGGTAAGAATTGTTCCATTTTTCTCTACTCTTTGTTCTGGCTAGTTTTTTGACACCCCTTTTTGATCCACGGTTGGGTTTTTTATTTCTCAGTTAGAAGCGCATGGTTCGTTTGCAACTTCAATTCGTTTTCAAACGTTTTTCAACGTGGCGGTAACCTGCGAGCAGGTTCACGTTGGAGCACAAGCGCGCGCAGCGTAGCCGAGAGCGCGAAATCGAGCGCGAACACCTCTTCACCAGACTCCTTCCCGCCGGATCGCTTTGCTCTTCACTGCTCGCGCGCTTGACTCAAAAGGAGAGCCTGCTCACAGGCTAACATGGCGGATACTGTTTCGAGTGTCCCTGTTCTTGGGCATTCATTCATGACACGTCTGCAATGTGACTTAACATCGATTCCTGGAAAGGGACTTTTGCATATCAGGACTACTCCTAGATTGGGTATATAGATTATTGACCAAGCTTGTTCGGTCATGGATTGTTCACAGTCCCCTATTTTTCCGTGAGATCATAGAAGTCGATCGTTGAGTTCGACAGGCCGCCATCTTGGTCTCTTGATGCGAACGAACCTGGGGAGAGTAAAAAAATACCCGTGGGTAGGGGTGGTGGAGAGCACGGAGGGCAAAAAAATAGGGAGACTGTAACAAATTCACTGTCTCGTGTTCAAGGGAAAAAGAGAAGCCATTCACTTCAAGATCGAACTCGTTTGAGTTGATCTGCTCCTCAATGATGCTAGATAGCGGCACAATTACCAGGCAGGAAGGACTGCCTGAAGAACAACCAACGGAGCTTTTATCCATTTCCTTCGCCAAAACGAAATTTTGATAGATTAAACTCTTTCCAAACCCAGTTGGAAGAACCGCCAAAACATGTTTTCCTTCCAGTGAATGAGAAACAGCCTCTTTTACGTTTTAACACCAACCGTCGAAGACAAGAAGCAGACAGACGATCCAAATCAAACTCACAGAATTCCTCTGAAATCGACGCCATTTTTGCCTGAGCCGCGAAGTGATGAATGTCATTTTCTTCAACGTCTGCTACGCTCTAATGAACCCTATTGTCCCTTCGACCAATCAGGTGTTGCCGTTGCTGGAGGAACTAACGTCACTAACATGAGACGAAGAGAAGCTGTTACAGGCTCCCTATTTTTTCCGCCCATCCACCCCCACGCTATTTACCCCACCGCCTCTACCCACGGGCAGTTTGTGCTTTCCCCAGTTTCGCTCGCATCAAGAGACCAAGATGGCGGCCCCTCGAACTAAACCATCAACATCTACGATCTCACGGAAAAATAAGCGACTGTAAACAGTCTAGTTCGGTCAAGATGGCTAGATATTGGCCAGGTTCTTTTCTTTGCGTGTTTATGGACAGAGACGGAGTCGAAGTCCATAAACTCGCAAAACTAAGAACGAGACCAATATCCAGTCATCTTGACCGAACAAGCTAGGACAATAAAGGATTTATTATATGGCTTTTAGTGAAATTTTTCTCGCGGTACACGGCAGGTAGCCTGCCCGGGTACTCAATCACAGTGCAAGATTCGGCTCATCTTACCCGCTCGCGTACCATTCGAAATTCCTTGAGGATCTGTCATGGGACCAACACCTTTTACCCTGTTTACAAATGACCTACCAACTTCTGTAAGAGCCGAATCAGTCTATATGTTTGCTGACGACAATACGATTTACGAGTTATACCGCAGAAAAGGCTATTGCGCAACTAACACGGCACTCCACGAACTATATGATTGGTGCTTAATAAATAGGCTCTCTCCCTACCCGGGCAAAAGTGAGGCGATGTTAAACGCCAGAAGCCCTCCGGATCTTATCCCTTGGATCTTCATTGGTAGTTCTCTCACGCCCGCTAGGGATGACGGTTGATGAGAAGCTCACTTAGCTTCTGCTCTTGTTGGAATTGAAAAAGTCCTTCGCTAAAAGATTAGACCTAATCAAAACGTTAGATCATTTTAATTTTTTTTTTTTCTCATTTCAGGTTTTTGTTACTTTGCACTATTCTGATTTTTCAAAATACTATACATCACAAGAAAAAATGTAGAAATGAAAAAAAACGATAAAATAATAATAATGATAATAATAATATGCTATTATTATATATTATATCATATTATTATTATTATTATTACACAGAATTAAGGGTTTTAACTATAGTCAACGGTTACGCTCGCACGCGCCGTCATACTATGTAATGACTGAACATAGCATGTATACGTTTTTACGGCTGTATAATAACAAATTATCCACATGATCATTTAGGCTTTCGAGTTGGTCACTGACAAACAACTGACCAGCATATTGAGAGAATCATGTGGTTTTCTTTCCTTCTTGGGGGTATGGGGCCCTTTAAAGACTTAATATGTCTATTGTGCGAAACAATTGGGTTAGTAAATGGGCGAGGACAATTTATTGAATACATACAGAGGCATCGAACATGATTATTCATTAACTAGACGATTTCAGCTACCGTGACAGAAAACCAAACAGCGACTATACTTTGGGACATGCCAATCCAAACCGACAAAGAGATAAAGCAAACAGACCAGACATAGTGGTGAAAGACAAGAAGGAAAGAACCTGTCTGCTTATCAATATTTCCACCCCACAGAAAGGAACACCTCCTTGAAAACAATGGGAAAACTCAAAAAGTACAAAGATCTTGAGATTGAAATCGAGAAAACGTGGGGAATGAAAACAACTGTCCCAGTGATCATTGGAGCTTTCGGGCTTGTCAAGAAGGGAACGGAAAACTACATCGGCAAGATCCCAGGCAATATTAGAATAACAGAGCTACAGAAGACCGTCCTCCTTGGAACTGCTCACATACTTAGGACTCTATCCATCAAGTAATCCAGCAGACTTACGACTGCCCTAGGCTCACGGATTGAACTCGGCACCATAAGTTAAAAGCGACAAGACTTATAATAATAATAATAATAATAATAATAATAATAATAATATTTATAACAATAATAAAATAATATTTTAAGAGGAAGCCTCCAATCACCTAGAGTTTCAGGAGGGTCCTCTAAAAAGTGCAATTATAAAATATATCTTAAATGTCGAAAATACATAATAGTAATAAAAGGTAAACATATTTGACTACAACCAAGGTATAAAACTAGAACTAAGATTGAAAAATACTACTACTAATTAAGGTTAAAAAAGATTAAGTAAAAATTAAGTTTCTTGAACTCACTTGGCAGTGAGGCCCAAAATTCGCCATTACCTGAAATTAAGCCGGCTGAAATGAGCCAATCACGGCGTAGTTAATATATCAATCTTCAAAGACAATGGTAAACCGTGCGTTCAAACTCTCCTCGAATTGGCAGTTCTCCCGTCAAGAATGTGAAAGTCGTAAAATTGTTTTTGCTCGCCTGCATTATCCTGAAACCCTCGTAGAGAACACCATCAGGCATTTTATTGAAATGAAAGTTACTGAGAATGTGCGTTCTAATTATCCGATGATGGGATGAGATGGGATGGATGAGATGCTCCCGACCAGAAATCGGCAAATGCGGTAAGACACCAACTCGGTGATCTCAGTCGAAAGATTGATACCGTTGTCCAGCCTGTTTACACAAGTCAGAAGATCAAAAGACAATTCAAACCAAAAAAACATAAACCTCCAATTGTGAATCAACAAAACATTGTTTATTATTACAAGTGTGGTCTGTGTGATGCAGACTTCGCGAGTCGACACCTACATCAACGTGTGGAGGAACATAAGCGATCAACAATCGGCAACCACGTAAAGGATCAGCACGGAAAGGATTCAGAGACCATTAATAACAATTTCCAGATTTTCAAAAAAATGTCAGAGTAACCTCGACTGTTTGATTTTTGAAGTGTGTTTTATTCGTAAACTTAAACCAAAACTGAACAAACAAAGTGACTCTGGTGGCTTGCTGGGGGCCAGCTGTCAGAAGCAGGGGGGAGGGGAGGGTGTCTTTTACTGACACCCCTAACTAGCTATAATTTGTGTTTTCAGTGTTAAATAAGCTTGATATTGACTGTGTTTCTGGATATTTTACTCAGTTGTTTGGCCTTGTTTGAGGCTTCTCTGTTGACATGGCACCCTGCTGGAGTGGTCCATGCCACGTGCATGCGTGAGGGGCCAATCTCCGAGCCAGGGGGGTGGTCAGAGGACTTCTGGTCGCTGGGATTGTCTTTGAGTCAATGCAGGCATGTTTTTGCGAATTCGGTTAGTTATATTTGAGCGCATACAAAAATTTTACTTTCAACTTGAAAATGACCGTCGAACGGTCGAAACGTCGTTGTTTCTCAACGTTAAATTTTATAGTAAAATCCGTTTCAAAAAATTGGTTGATTCGAATTATTATTATTATTATTATTATTATTTTATTTACATATTTTTATGTGTAGTTTTCTATTACATTCGACATTTTGACCAGTACTAATTCTTATGTTAAAGTTAGCGTGATAACTGTACATAGTTTCTGCTGACTCAATAAATGTGGATGTAGATGTTACTAGATGCATACTTCCCTCAATGATTAGAATTATAACCCTTTTCCCAATAAGCTCCTCCCTCTTTATTAATTGCCCTCACTGTGAAGTATTCTCTTAAGGATGCGCCCCTTTTACAATTAGGGTCCACTCTTATAAACGCCCACTATTCCAGACGTTCCCTGATACTAAAACATGTGTCTAGCTTTCAACTGGAATTCGTATTGGGCCCAATTTAGTCATTTTGGCTTTGAATTGCAGTTTGCTTTCAAAGTTTGGAAATTAAAAACTTGAAATGGTTGTCACAGCTGAAACAAATCTACCGCATCGTAAAAGCAGTGCAGCTGGAGGGGAGACTGGTAAGAATTTACGGAATACATATGAAACAACGGCTGTAGTGCTTCACCAACGCACGCCTCTAATAATCACCGAATGAAATTAGCCAATCATGTTATCGTACATGTATAAACAATGCGGGTTCAAGTAAAATAACCTTACCATTAGATAAAAGGGATCAACATTTCATTAAAAGCTAGCAGTTTCTTACGAGTCCGATCAGCAATGGCAGATGAAAAAGTTTTAATATTTTTCCTGTTTCAAGCTCATTTCGTTTTCTCTGCCGAAGAAGCTCCTACGTTTTCTCGTTCATCATACTTCACAACCCGGGAAAATAAGCAGCTTAAGGGATACGTTGTCAAACGGTTTGATTCTCCCAGTTTGTTATCGTGCGGCCAACAATGTATGAGAAACGCTTGGTGTACTTCTACAAACTACAAGATGTCATCCAAGAAGGACGGCAAAGGAACTTGTGAACTGAACAAGCACGACATCTCACTCATCAACGAAAAGGCCAACTTTCATGATCAGCAGGGAGTTACTTTCTCCATTTTGCTCAAGGTATATTTAGGTTTAAATTTAAGCAGTTTAAATGGCACTTTATAAATACCTGACTTTGTAAGTGCTAGCTGTAGTCCAAAAGTCTTTGTTTGTCACGGCTCGGCCTGGTATCAGGCGAAAGGACCGGAATTTGTACACTCAGATTCGTTTGGCTTAAATAACCCCAAAATTTGCACACAAATATATTTTCGTTATCACTTAGAGCAGCCCATTTCGTTGAATGATATTTAAAATAGAGTGATCATGTTTTCTTTGTCATAAGTTGAATCAACCAAAATAGACAAGTGTGTGGTCATCTTGGATCGCACATATTTCGTTATTATCAACCTTCTCTTTGCCATTCTCAGCTTTTTTATTTTCGTAATGTTTTCTGAGATGTTTGAGGTATTTTTCGTGCGATTGCATGGAATCTCAAACGTATGAAAATTATCGCATTCAAATGCAGTCGTTATCCCTGACACCTGCTTAATACAACAGCAGATAGAGGTCAGTTTCCACTGCTAGCGTATAGTCCTGAAGGAGGCGTGACGAAAACCAAAATGTTCTATCGATCTAATTGCCGAATCTTGCTTTCTTCAAGGAGGTGTTCGATGTTTAACTATAGTTTGAGGCAAATTTAACAAGTTAAATTGCACCAAATTCATTGCAAGGTTAGCACACTCAGTATGACAGACTGGCAAAGTTGTATTTATTAGCTAATATAATTTTAACCAAGAGAGCTTTTCTTCTAGAGAGGACAAAATCATGATATAACTGAGAAAACAGCGCGGGCTTGATTAACACCAAGACTTGCGACTGTTACTGTGCGTGCATTTCTAAACTAATTTATTATTCAATGCAAGGTTCTCTGCATCCGAAAGTTTGATTTTATTTTATTTGGACAAGTTTACCTACAGCAAGTCTTCTCTGGGGAAATTTCCTCGACCAAAACGGTAACCATGAACTTGACGAAAAGAGCGATCAACTTTTGCCACTTAACAAGTTCAGTCCCTTGTTCAAATGAAAAATTGTGCATTATAAACGAATCCAAAGCGTCTGACAAGAAAAAAAACATGTTTTCTCTGTCGGTTAAACATAAACCACCATGCATTGTAGCAGCTGGTCATCAAACATACCTGAATAAAATTAACAAAATAGAATCAAAACGCTGTGGACGCAGGTTAAAAAACTGTTTCTTTTTTTCAATTTTTTAAATTACAATACATTTAGTTTGTGGTACAAGCTATATTTAAATATTTTCGTTTTAGCGAGGAGCTTACTTTGGTGTATTTATTGCGTGGGCTAAATGTGGGTCGTTAATGGTTCATGAAAATTTAACACAGCTTTATAAATTAATGTCATTCACGCGCGCGTCTACTTATCACATATCACAATTTTGAAAACTCTGGCGAATTTCTTTTTTAAAAATCACGTGACCTAGTAAAGGTCTATAACAACGGCTACAGATAGATTAAAGCTTATAAAATATCACCAACGGCAATACAGAGTGCGTTGATGAGCAAGGTGTTACTTTCACACTTGAACTCATGAAGGGAAAGATTAAGTAACTAAGGAGGGAAGGAATGAGGGAATTAATGAATAAACTCGGAATTAAAATGTCGGTGCTACTTTCGCCAAATTCCTTGGCAAGCCTGTCTTTTCATCCAGAGAGAACTACTAAAAAGTTAATGTCACCAGCGACATCGACTCCAAAATGTGTTTTATTTTTCGTGGGTTTGTTAAATTTTTGTCATTATCTCTTTCGCACAATAATGCGAAAATAGGGGGGAAAAATGTTCACGAAAATCTATTGCAATGGCAGCTGTTTTTAACACTAAAACTCTATTTTTTAGGAATGGAGAACTTGCGTTGTACTTTACTCAAAATATATTTGCGAAATTTAAATTTCACCAGGCAGTTTTGCATATTTTTCGCGAATTCTAAGTTATTGAGGTATTTTGAAACAACAGAGGAATTAACATTTAACTGTTTGTTTTTCGTCGGCGAGCAGACAAGAACCACCGTTGAAGCAGCAGGTGTTTAAATCTCCCAGAAAATAGTTAAATAAAATGCTGTTGACGAAGATGAAAAGATGAACTTTTTTTACAAATATATAAATTTAAGTGTATTTTGATTATGACAGAAAGCTATATTTCCTGGCTCAAGGAAGAACCCCCCCCCCCAAAAAAAAACAAAAAAACAAAAAAAAAAAGCTATGGAAGGTTGCATGGTTGAAATTTTAAATAAACGATAGTGAAAACTGGATCGCAATCGTACACGTAGTCGGATCGTAGAGTAGACAAGATGATATTTGAAATGTACCATCTTTGCTTCTAGTCATATCCCTTCTAAACGACTCAAACAGACCCCAGAAGCACCGGTAAGTCTGAATTTTTTTAAAATCTACATTTTACATGAATGTAAATGATTATGTTATTGCTGATACAGTGTTCGGGGCCCCTGTGCTTTGGGCGAGCGAGAAGATTTTCATGAACGCAAATTGAATGGGAGCTTTAAAGGGACAGTATCACGAGCTGCGCATGTGTAAAACTGCCTTTTCATATCGGCTAAGTAAAGCTATTTGTTTTTTGATATGATCTTTAAAGTAATGTTTTATTTTGTAGCTAAAGGAATGCAGATTTGTCAAAAGTAAGCTATTTTGAGGCCTGTTTGAATTTTTCAAAAATAACTCGTAACTCTTGCCGTGTTTCCCGCCTGTCGGGTCGCAACTAGACTTTCTCAAAAGTCCTTCGTCTTGTTTATTCAGTACCCGCCGGACGAAGGACTTTTCCTGCTTGATTGCCGCCAATTTTAGCGACCCAAAAACGGGTCGCTGCGCTTCAACCAATCAGAGGTCCCCTGGATATCCCTTGGGGACCGAATTGTCAAACTATGCGCAACGAAACTGACTTGCGGTTAAATTCAATATGGGGTCGATTGCGAAAGCCATTAACGAAGCTTCAAAGGCCACGGGATATCATGTATTGCGTGACTACCAGAAGAAAACAGTGGAAGTATATCTGTCTGGAAGAGATGTGTTTGTTTCTGCACCAACTGGAGCTGGGAAAAGTTTGACTTTCGAGCTAGCTCCGTATGCGTTTGATTGTTTGAATGGAGATCATGCGAATAGCAACTCCATCGTCTTGGTGGTGGTTCCGCTTATTTCCCTGATGAAAGATCAGGGAGACGACTGTTCTGAACAACAGTTACAGGGCATTTTAGATCTTAAAGTTAAACTGGTATTTGGAAGTCCAGAGACGATTCTCAACAACTATCGCCACATTGTTGTTCCGCCTTTCTCGGCTTCAATGGACTTCCTCGATGACTTGAAGCTCTCTCTTACTTCAAGAATCTTCCGAACTAAGGTTTCGTTTTTGTCTGCGCAATTTCGGCACAAAATGTTTGTCAAAAGTGAACCTTCGCCACTGGATATCTCCTTTCCGGCGATCAATTCAAGATTCAAACAAGCTTTGGTCTTTTTTTGGCCACCCGATATCGTCAATTTTCGTTTAAAATCTTTGTTCGTGATCACTTTAGTATAGAGTAAACAAATTTGCTCTTTCGACGCAGGAGAAACGCACACACGTTCGATTGTTTTGGTCGGAGTGGAACCGATACTTTCCGCCATTCAACTCATGCCGTGTTTAGACTTGAACGGTTTACCGAGGTACCAGAGTCTACTTACCTAGGTAAACATTTTCCGTGTGTAAACGCCAATTGATACTTTGGTAAGTGCCGCAGAAGACAAAAGAAATTTAACCGAGGTAAAAGTTGTAATTACCCTGTGATCAGGCATGGTTACAGTTGGTAACCAAAGTAACTGATGAACTAAACTGAAACTGGATGCAATTTTACGCAAAAAATTTTAAATCAAGTGTAACGCACGTAGGGGAAATTTCACGCACATTTAAAACCTACATACTGGCCCCTAAATGCGAACTAAAAGATTTAAACCTAGCTGAGTGATTCAAACGGAAAAACTTGAGTAATACATTGTCACTAATTCTATTCGAAATAGTTCATCACAATCAAGCCAATAAAGAAACAACGGTTCTCTGACCTTACAAGCAACTTCTTGGTTGAGGACATAGCAGTCTGCGAGCAGTCTCTCTTTTGCTCGAAAATCCGTGGAGAAGAACGTAAAGAACGCAGCGGGTCGTGAGCGTGCGAGCGTGATATGCGAAGCCGCGAGCCACCCGCGCTACTGGCAGCCGCGCGTCTTCGCCGCTCGCCATTCGCATGTCACGCTCACAGTCACACTTGTTTTGCTTTCTTTATTGCGTTCTTGCCCACGGATTTGCGAGCAAAAGAGAGACTGCTCGCAGTCTATTGAGGACATCAAGATCAACAATGTTTAGCGGCTCTCGTGGAGTCTAGGAGCCTCTAAAACAACGATTTTGTAGATGGGACGTTCTAGGACCGCGGACTTGTTTTTCAGCGGGACTTCTCAAACTCATTAATTATTCATGAGCTGATGACCCAATCAGCTCGCATCAATTGGGTCAGGTGCATGTATGTTGATACCCAATGAACATACCGATCAACACACGGTAGATTAGTTCAAAAACTGATCAAGACACTGATCAAGAAACTTGAATTTTAATCAGTCTTAATTATAATTCTAAATACAGCATTTTTCCCGCTTAAATCATTGCTTACAACAACAATACAGCAACATATTATTCCTTCTTAGACATTGTTACATTAATTGTACAGTTTTTGAATTTTCCTTTCTGGAAAACAACATCCGTTAAAGATTGATCCTGTTTCTCTGTGGTAAAACATGTAGTTGTACTAACAACACTTGGACCTAGGATCTTTGAAACTTTAGACACATTTTCTTCTGTAGGCTTTTCGTACTGCAACAATGCATTAGAACGATGCCCCGACCTTTCGCGAATCAGTTTTTCTTCAACCCCAGAATTGAACAGGGAGGAAACACAAGTAACGCGCAAACTGTGAGCGGTTTTGCGTTTAAAGCCTGCCGCGTCGCACATGTCAGGCAAAATCTTGTTCAAGCTGTTGATGCCTACGGGCGCTTTATCGAATGCGAACCTAGTTTTTGATGGCTTAAAGTAAAATGCAGTAACTTCCTTTGCATGAGTCTCAACTAACCCTACATACAATCTGAATATCTCAACAAGGCACGGCTCGTGCTTTTCCTCAATAGAATGACAAACGTGCTTGACCACTCGCGGCACATACTTTAGATCACAAAGACCTCCATGATAAGTTTTAGAGGCATTTTCTTCAAACTTAATAAAATTTGGACCAATTTCAAAGTTGTTTACAACAATATTTCTGTGATCTCCCCCCCGCAACCCAAAAACTTTTCCGTTGTAGAAATAGATCGTGTTCAATAACGACTTAGCTGATGTAGTTCCCAGCAATTTCTTTTGCCAGAATACTGCTTCTTCTTGCTCGCTCACAAACTCCTTTTCCTCTTTCTTACACTTAATGTGAAGCCCTTCTCGAACGCCATTCTTCATCTCGGCATCTAAGCAACGTCGGAAAAGGACAAACCTTCAAAAAATAACACACAAAATTAAAGTCCTGAAACAGTGCATTTTAAATTACTAACCAATTCGGTCTAAAAGTTGTCAAGTACCTTTTGTCACTAGCGTCCAGAGGATTCAAAGCTTCTGATCCATTTTTCTCCTCCAAATAACGCTTGAGGGCACAAATGATACCATAAACAGACTTCGGAGGGTATCTTTCACCGGACTTTTTAGCTACCTCCATCACAAATTTTGACAACCAATAGTTCAGCGACAGAGCGTCCATTCCAGCAATATCTGCACTCACAGCGGTAACATTGTGTAAATCGTAGTCCTTGAAGAGACCGCCACAATCTAATACCGGAACTTTAACCTCTCTCAACCTCTGCCATTCGGCAAAAATGTTCACAGCCCACTTGTTTTTATACTTAGTTGAAACTGGAACAGCATCATTCACCAAAACATTTTCTTGAGAAGAGGTTTTTGGAACTCGAAAACGTTCTGATCTCCACTCGATCTCCATCACGCGGCATAATGTTAATTTATTAAAAATTCAACCTTTAAAACTTGCCCACATGGCCGCATATAAAAGATTCATTTCATTTACCATATGAATAAAAAACAGACAATAGCCTATTGAGCACGCCTGCTAATTACCTATTCTTCGAAAAAAATTCTCATGCTACTTTGAGAAGCCAGCTCAAAAACTCGTGCTTCGTTTTTCATCAGGGGTTCCAAACACCGAGAAACAATAAAAGCACTCCGCCTTCGGCGTCGTGCTTTCATCTGTTTCTCGGTGTTTGGAACCCCTGATGAAAAACTCGCACTCGTTTTTGATCTATTACATCTTAAAAAGACTCTCTTTAACACGGCATATAAATATCCAAATATAAATTTGGTTCAAGTTTATTAAAATCTAGGTTGCATTCGTGTACGTCGTTGTGTCAATGATTCATCATTTTTTAATTGTACATCTTAAAATTTATTTCAATTAAATGATTTCTTTGTAGATAAAAATTATAACATATCTTAAAATTAAAACTGAAAAAATAAACAGAATGAGCCTGATTGCTGAAACATTTTCTCATATAGTTCTTTCTCATCGAAAAACTGTAACACTAAATATTTTCCTTTCCGTGCTCATGAGATCTACAATCCTAATTTATAACATGGGTCATTTAATGGTTAGCCTCCTGAAGGAAACTCGTCAGGGCTCCGACAACTACGCTCATCGTTTGCGTTTGTTGTTCCTGTACTTTGGTGAATTTTTCCATAAAAGAGTTCATGTCTGTTCTTTGTTTTTCGATTCCAGTCAAAGATGTCCGAGCAGTTCTATTTCCTCGTCATCCTGCTCTTTATTTCTTGCCCTTTTCCGCGGTTTCTTTCACTCCGTTCGCCCTTCATGGCTTGTTTCTTGTGCAGCTGCGACGGTTTCACTGGCCTCACTCATGGTGGCAGCAGAACTTGAACTTGCTCCCTCTTCTGCTTCATTACGTAGAATTACCGCATCCCTACAACCAAGGACTATGTCTATCTCCTCGTAGAAAGTGGACTCCCTCCTATGACCTCCATTTTGGTAACTATTCCAGTCCTTAGGGCTTTCGTATCTTTCATTCAGATATTTCATCTTCTTGTTGATTTGTCGTCTGAGCGCATGGTCCCGAATCTCCGATTCATCTCCCGTGCAATTTCGTCCCACACTTTGCGTGTGAGTCTTTGCTCTCTAGCCGCTCATGATGTTTAGCCCACAAGCTAACCAGCGTCTTCTGTTCGGCGTCATTGGACCATTTATCATAATTTTTCTTCGACTGAGCAGTGTTTCCCTTGATCGTAGCCGCTGCCATTTCATGAGATCTCAGACTATCAGAACAGACAGAGCTCTAGCTGACTGTTATAGCTGGACTGCTTGGAGTAGCGGCTTAACTCACGCTCGGAACAGGCAAGGACTGATGTTGAAGGTATTGACAATTCATCGGGAAAGAACCCGGCGTATAGTAAAAGGGAAATCGCCCATCCATGATGAGAAGCCACTCGTGTTTAGATGAAATTCCCGCCGATTCCAAATTGCATACAGATCAAATCCATTAGCGCGACATCTCCAGAAGCGGCTTCTTTTGTTTTCTTGCATTTCTTCAAAATCCGCCTGCCCCACCCATACGTACGACGACGTCTTCGAAGTTTTGCCGGAGTTTCTAATTTTTTGCTAACCTGTAAATCACCGGTCGCATTAGAAATAGCGCTATAGTGACAGAATTTCAACCTTAAGTAAACAAAACAACAACAAAAAAAATGATCAAAACTCCCCTAGTGCGCGCTAGTTTCTGATTGGTGAACCTGTTGACAGTAATTGACAGTTGACGAAATCGGATTGCATCGAAGTTGGTGGGCGTAGTGCGAAAAACCCGGTTCTTATAGCAGGCGTTCCTTCCCCTTCTTCCTCGCGTTTTAATTCTTGCCTCCCTACGTACCCTTCCCCGTTTACGCCTGCAACGCAGGCCACATGTAAAACTCCAGGCTGACCTGGGGCGAATTCGTGACGACGCGCGTGATAGTTAACTATTTCGATTTCTATTGGCTATAAAAGATTGGTGTCAATCAAGAACACACTTGCGCTTTACCATGACAATGGCCCTTTAACAGCCAATAACCCACGACTTGTTCTCATCTGGGCGCGGAGCTCAGTCGGGAGAGCAACGATGATTTTTTCGTAGTTCGTTCGCTCTAGTTTTCTGGAGGTCAAAGACTTTCTCATTGTGTAATCTGGTCCTCTCTAACCCTCAGGAATAAACTCTTGCGCCGTCATTTCAAGTACTTAAAATTACCTTAGAGTTTAATCTATACATTGATTTACTTTTTTTGTCCTTCTCAGGATATTTACAATATTTCAATTTTATTCAGGGATGTTTGATGACCAGCTGTCTAAATGGCGGTTCTTGTTTTCCTGACAACGAAAAACAAACCGGCTTTTCCTGTTCATGTCAGCTACCCTGGACTGGAGACAGATGTGAAGGTAGAATGGTAGAATTGAAGAGTTTTCTAACTTATTCTTTTTGAAGTAGCAGCAAGCAGTTATTATCATGCGAGCCTGATATGGCATTTTAACTCTCCTCGTTGTATAAGAAAACACGACTTGTTTCTGTCCAGACTGCGGCGTTGTTAGTCAGATACCTTGCTAATTATGAACTTCAAGTTATTGATTAACAAAGCTTCTCCTTGCAAAACGGGTAACTCGATTTGCAAACATAGTCAAACAGGGTGAGCTATTAAAGAAAAAAACATATGAAAATATTATTACCAAAGGAAAATTGTGAAGTACTGAATTGGAAATTTCTACGGTATGAATAGGCCATTTCCAAGTTAATCTTACCTCTGTGACAAAACGAGTCTTCGTGCGAAACAATTTATATGAAAGTGTGTTCCGCCTAGAGGTTCATTTTCATACAAATCAAACTCATTTTCAAAGGTTTTGCACGAGGATTCGTTTTGGCACAGAGCCACAAGGTAACTCGGAAATGGCCTAATGTATTTACACACCTTATTTCATAGTTAAAAGCGTAAATGCTTACACGTCCGGATAGTTTTTGCATTTGACGTATTTTTTAACTCCGAGTGAAGTTACTGCCAAACAGTAAACGACAAATATATCATGTATCTTTTAGATCTTACAGACTTGAACAGTTCAACGTGCAAGGAAATTTATGACAAGAACTTGTAAGTAATTTGTTCTCACCAAGTCGATGAAGAAAACTAATACACAAGCCCATGCCCAAACCCCGATCGTATCGCAAACAATGCGTTTGAGAGCTTGAAAAACCTTTACCCTGCTACTAGAGAAAAACCTCGGAACAGTTCATTAAAGTAATGAAAAAAGAGTGGAAAAAAAAAAGGAAACAAATACAAAATGTAGTTACAATATAGCAAAAAGACAATTTAGTTGCAATTCATTAGTTGATTTCATTCATAAGTTGATTCCATGCAATTTAGACACTTAGAACGATCTGTTTTTTCAACATTGTCGTTCCCAGAGGCCGCGCTTCTTTTGGTCAGCACCAAGAATCGCGACCTCTGGAGGGTCCAACAACGGAAATACGCGATTCATGGACTTCCCGTCACTCTGCGCATGCTCAGAATCAAGTATGGCAAATTTGATCGGCTGAGAATACGAAACGATTACTCTGAGCATGCTCAGACCAGAGGTCGTGATTCTTGGTGCTGACCAAAACTAGCGCAGCCTTTTTTCAAGTATCTTCTCTCCTGCAAATATTTCACTGGCCAGGAAATCAAATCCAGCTACAGTAACGGTACTGATCCCTCGCTAAAGCAACCCTAAGATGGGAACTGGGTGTTTGCCATTCTACTTTCCTGCCGACTGAAAATTGTCGATTCTCTGCCACCAACCCCCCTCCTCCCCCACGTCGGCCCGCCCTTCCGCTGAAAACACCCACCCCCACTCCCCATATAAAGTATAGATATGGTCCCGAAAGCACACACCTCAAGTAGGTTCAGTGTGGTCTGAGATCAACATTTTGACAAGGAATCGTTTGCTGAGAAGAGAAAGTTGAGATATTTCTGCCGGAAAACCGAAGCAGATATAGACTATAGCCAGCATCTGGAAGAATTGTTTTAAAAATGCTTGTTTGTTGGTTACTTCATAGCCGTCATCTATGGACCCAGATTAGCTCCTTGTGTGCCCCTGAAGATATAATTGGACATGCATCAAAGGGTGTCCTCAAAGATTTATGTAAATAATTCTTAAGACCTTAATTAACCCTCTAATTGTAACTAAGTGTTAATTAATCCCTGTGATTGAAAATATACGGAACAACTTTTTGCAAAACGAATTCTGGGTCCCATTTGAATTCAATTGCATTTGACGCATGGCAATGAGCTGAGAGGCGTTCCACATAGCTGGAGCCTTTGAGAGATACTACTTATGGTCATTGCAATCTAACTTTCACTGTTATGATATTAATAAATTATTTTTTCAGGTCTAAACAAGACAGCGCCTACTTACTCAAAATAGGTTCTGTGAAGACTGCTGTGTTTTGTCACATGACCAGTCTTGGCGCATGTGGTGGAGGTGGATGGACGCTGGTCATAAAGATGAATGGCGCACAGGTATAGCTCACTTCTGTTGTACTGTCCGTTAGTCCCCCACTTGCCAGATTCAAACCTGGGGTGTAGCATCCTTGCATATTTTAGATGCCATTAATTTGGATCTTGATTTTGTTTGATAGATTTACCTTATGCAGTAAAGCTAATTTCCAGCGATTTCATTTATAGTAAAACGTGTGATAAGATCTTTTTTTTTTTATTAAAACATAGAAAACTTTTCACTACGATTCTAAACTCTGGAGCAACAAGGAATCATTCAACCTTGAAGCAGGGGAGACTGGGCTTGACTTACAAGAGACCAAGTTACCGACCTATTGGAACACTCCCTTCTCCAGGATATGTCTTGGAATGAAGTTCGACCATGAGAATAGGTTCATTGCTCTCACCAAGGCTGCCAGCTCTCTGTACTCATTGATTGCTGATGGGAAATACCGTAACACCTCACTGGGTCGTGATACGTGGAAGTCGCTGATTGGTTCACAGGCTTCCTTACAGACCAATTGTAACAAGGAAGGGTTCAATGTTGTAAGCGACTCTGGCGATGATTATTGGCCTAAAGTAAGGATTGGCATTGTTGGTAACAACCAAAATGACTGTTACACTTGTGATTCAAGAATCGGATTCGGTACAGGAGGTTACCCTGACAACGCCACTAGTTGTGGAAACAGCGCTAACGGCTTATACACGGCAGTAGCTGCAAACATCAATGCAGTGGGATACATTTTGGTGCAATGAGACCAAGAACTAGAATCGGGAACAGCACCTAACGATTACAACAACGGGAATGACAGTGATAACACTGATGCTGGTTAATGATAACAAAGCTGATAATGTCACTGGATTATCTCGATAGCGCTAATCTTAACGTCGCACTTTAATTTAGTTTCCACTGAACAGTACACTTCCTTCAATGATGGGAGTTCTAACCCCTTTTCGATAAGCCCCCTCCCCCCCTCCCCCTCTTAACAATTGCCTTCAATATGAAGTATTTTCCTAAGCAAGCGCTCCTTTCACAACCAGGCCACCTACTCTTCTAAACACCCTCTAGTCCAAAAGCTTTCTAAAATAAACGAATTGACAACCCCCACCCCCTCCAAGTATGCTAAAATTAGTAACCTGGACGCCAAATGAAAATTTTTCCTCGGTAGTTATGGTAACGGTGAGCCCAGCGGATTCAATGAGCCGATCAGTATGGAAGTACCATAAAGTACCATCAAGTTGACAAGTGCATCGTAAAATACAAATAACCAAAAAAACAAAACCTTCATTCAAGTTATTAATAATTATCATAGTAAATGGTTTGAACCCAGGAGTATCAGTAGTCTGTATACTGTGACCGTCCGGGTGAGGGTAGTTCTGAAAAGAACAGTTCTTTTCAGAACTACCTTCACCCGGACGATCACACTATACGAATTAACTATTAATAATTATTGTAAAAAATACGGTTGTATTCAGATATGGATTTTCATTGAACCACGACTTATTTATTTACTTATTAATTTATTAATGTACTGATTGATTGATTGATTGATTGATTGATTGATTGATTAATTGATTGATTTCTAAGTAGATAAATGACTAACGAATTGACGGAAACTTAATAATCAACTGATAAATATATTAATCAACCATAAAAGTCATTACATGTAAGGGCCATGATACTAGGTTTGGCCACAAAGACGCAGCTTAATTAACACCTTTTAAATTTCGAAAGGGAATTTTCTCTCCTAAAGTCTTTGGGTAATTCGTCCCACGCTTAAGGTAATTCCCTTGAAATTGTTCTACTATCAAACTTTTTTTGAAACTTGGCATAATTAACATTCATAATATGAACATTAAAAAAATGCAATAAAAAAATGGGGTCACCGTGCTTGTTTACGCGTCAGCAGGATCTTAAAATGGGGTATTTTTACTGGTTGCGCGTTAAAAATTCGAATCACCTTCATACAGAATTAAGTCTTGGTTACTTGAAAGACACAAAATTATATCTTGAAAGTAAAGCTTCTTTTATTCACATAAACAGTATTGCTTCATTTAAGCCGTTTTTGATTGCCTTGTTCTGGGAATATTGCACTTTTTCGGACAGTTCCGTGGTTAGCTTGAAGTCCTCGCCTTGACCATTGAGGTACTTAAATACCATAAAATCCCACGTTAAAGCCTTCCCGGCCCCCTCGCTTATAAGCCCCATCGGATATAAGCCCATCTAATGTATAAGTGCGTTCCTTTTGCGTTTCTTTACAAAGAGCTCAATTTTTAATCGAACGTTTTAGGCTAATAAGGTAATAGGTTAATAATAAGGTAATAGGGTAGAAGGATAATGACTCTAAATGTAATGGTATGTTAGCTTTAAGAGTGCGTGCCTGTAAAAATCAGGCAAATTCTTAATTTCGCGGCAAGGGTCGAAAATTCGATTTCGCTCATATTCTTATGGTAGATAGGCTAGGGCATGACAAAAACTACTGGGTAGTTTTTTTTTGGCAAAATATCCTTTTATTTCAAAGAAATATGTAAATAACCAAATTCCGTTAAAATCGTCTTTTGACGCACCATTTTATTACGCAAGTTTGAGAACCTCGCATGCAAAACCACATCATTCGTCCGTCTTGAAAACACTCAAACATTTTAGCGCAATGTTTAAATGTGTACTTGGTCGATTTTAGGCAATGTTGCGTTGTTTTTTTCGGTGCAAAATAGTTAAATTTCGAAGACATGTATTTCAGTCACTTAAAAGTACTTCGTGAATATAATTAATTTTCACCATGTGCGAAACCTTCAAATGGATTAAGCTTCTGGTGGTTAAATCGAAGAAGGATGGTCTACAGATTCCTGTAAAAAGTTCTTTGGGCAAATGGTTGTGAGCGACGCGAGAGCTTTTCAAAGTACGTTAAAAATACAAATATTTGACCATCCCTCGTCAAATTTCAATTTACGGGTTAGACGTATATTTTAGCATGCGCCACATGACTTGACCTATGTTAAGTTGAAATAGACACAGAGCTGATAATTTCGAATTGTTCTAACCTCATTTGCTGTAAAAGGCAGGTCCAAAGCCGATTTGACGTGTTTCTCTCACCATTCGTCGCACATAAAGCAGAAGTTTGCTTTTGTTTACATAACGTCCGATGTAAATCGCCAACTGTCAACTTATTTAATGGTCGAATACCATGAATCTGTGACCCTCTTTCGACACATCTGATCACCACTGCATCTAAGTCAAAAACGGCTGAGTCGTTTGTAGATAGTTGCTTGCTTTGCACTACACCAAAAGATTACGTTTTATCCCAGGGGGTTTGATCATCATGGTTTGATGGCTTGAATCCTTGCTCGCAGCGGTTTCTTGCTCGTCACGCAATGCTGTCATCCCATATTAGGGGGTAGGGGTTGGACAATTACTATCCTAATACGTAAGGCTCCGTAAGGCGTGGAACCACTGGGAGCACGCAATCGTGTTGAGTAGGAAGAGATTAAATTAGGAAATGAAAAGAATGAATAGTTTACCATTACCCCTGTTGTTATCTTTTTAATTTACTCAACCACCGCTACCTACATGCCCTGTGTAATACTGTAACGCTAAACTCATCGCGATGTGCAATTATTTTTGGTTTACATGTAGTACAATGGGCTACCCTCCGGGAAATGGGTGGTGACCGCTTAATGGGGCTAGCCGCTTAAATCAGCAGGGGTTGGTGTACCTTGAATATTTAATTTTTCACTATCGGGCTATAAATTTCTTATTGAACATGGAGTCAGTTCAAGACAATCATGATAGACGTGTGTTTGAATTATCACTCGTCATGCACCTTCAATTTCAGACTCTTATCTGCCATCGCCCTTTCCAAAACAAAGTTTTTAAATTTTGGGTGGCCGCTTAATAGGGGTAAAGACAATACCGAAAAAGACAACGCAACATTGCTTAAAATCAACCCAGTACACATTTAAACATTACAAAAAAATATTTGAGTGTTTTAAAGACGGAAGAATGATGTGGTTTTACATGCGAGGCTCTCAAACTTGCTTAATAAAATGGTACGTCAAATGACGATTTTAACGGCATTTGGTAATTTGCATATTTCTTTGAAATAAAAGGATATTTTGCCAAAAAATGTATCCAGTAGTTTTTGTCATGCCCTAGCCTATCTACCATGAAAAGATGAGCGAAATCGAATTTTCGACCCTTGCCGAGTTATTTCCCATTTTTACGGACAGGGACTCTTAAGTCGTTTCTCAGATACAATTTATCGCGTCGTTCCCGAACACTTTTTATATTTCACTTATATGTCCCCCCCCCCCCGGATATAAGCCTCCTCCGTTCATAAGCCCACCCAAAACCCCTTATGAAGGTATATAAGCCCAGGGCTTTAACGTAGGATTCTATGGTATCTGAAGCACATCTGATTCTTCAGGCATGATTCGATTCTAATGCTGGCCAACTAAGAGTGCAGTCTATTTCGTGTTGTTGTATTTTGCGACCCTCGAAGATGAAATGATGGAACAAGGAAAACAAAATCATAATTCAAGTGAGTACATGAAAGACCGTATATTTGAATTGCGGAGAAAGATATGAGGATATGATCGATCATCGCAGTTATACACACAACCTAAGCAGTTGTGAAATTAAAGCCTGAAAAAAATTCAGGCCTGAAAGGGATTCGAACCCATGACCTCTGCGATACCGGCGCAGTGCTCATAATTCATAATTCAGGTCTATGGAGAAGACATGTTAACATTATAACTTAAAGCGACCTGAAGTAAGAAGTACTACTAAACACTTCCAATGCCCAGGCTCCCAATAACTTTACCACGGAGTTTCCCGTAATGAAGACGAGCTTCTTAATATTCGTAATAAATTATTATACTACATCACGTTTTGCTTTACTTATTGTTTTTTGTTTTGTTTTGTTTTTCACTGTGAAAAACTAAGGTTGGAGGATGGGGAGCAAAGACTCCCCAAGTCCCTCCCCCTACGCCGTCAGTGTTGCAACACTTCCTTCTGAGAAAAGTTCAAACCGTCAGTTACATGCTGCCTACTTTAGTTAATGAGTTCTTTATAAAGAGCTTCTCTGAAAACTGCTGTTAAGCAGGCGAAGTAGGACACGGTTCACGTGATAGTATTCTACCAATCATGTGTCGTCTCACCAGGGCAATGGCGGACACATTTTTCGTTGCGTGTTGAGAGTAGATTGCCTTTTCTCGACCGATTTCTGCACTCATTCATGAGAATCAAACGAACCTTTTCTAGAAGCTGCTAGTGTAATATCTAGGCCAGTTATCTGCCAAGTCTCAATTGCAGGTAGGTATTTTTTGCATCAAAACTAGTTAATGGAAATCATGCTAAAATATGCTGCAAATGCTTGTTTAATTAGCACCCGCGCTTGACATGGATATTCTTATGGTCGTTTGCGGGGTAACAGGGATCAGTATTGTGGATCATTTTTGCATGAAACTTTAGTTCGATAGTTGAACTTTAACAAAAACTCGGCGGGCTCAGCAGGTTCCGCCGTTTTAACGGTCAAAATCGAACTTGAAGTTGAGGCTTTTTCCTTGTTTTGTCAGATGTTCGCGGGGTTTCGGGGGAGTTGATGTTGTGATTTCTACCCTCGTTTTATAAGTGTATAATTTTGTGGCTCGGCTTTTTCCCTTTATATCTTAGTGTTTTCTCGTTATTATTGTTTTTTTTTTTTGTAATGCGTGTTTCATCCGTTTGTTTGGCCGATGTTCAAGATTTTTGGATCCCGCCTTAGATACTAGTCCATTAAAGATACCATCTCAATGACAGTGAGTTTTCACTATCATGATCACTGCCTGTCTTGAATTGTTATCTCAAACATAATTTTACTTCTCTTGGATGTTATTGTTCAGTCATCTATGGCTGCCTATTTTGATCTTCCATTTCTTTATACTTGTCTTCATATCAAATTTTATGTTGGTAGTAGTGGGAGACTAGTAGGCTTTAAATCAATGTAATAAATAAGAAGTGTTTTGTATGTATTTACACATACCTGTCAATCCTCCTGGAGGCATCTTCAACAACAGGACTAAGGGAAACTTTGTATTGTCACACGCGCACTGAGATAATTTATACCAGAAGCAGCCAATATGTTTGAAGCAAATGCTAAATTTCCAACTTTGCTAAATAATATTCCCAAGAACTAAATTTATCCACCTACCCTGTAATTATAAAATAAGTAAAGCTACAACATACTGCTGTTTACGACATCAAAATTTAAAATGGAATTGACCAAAACAGAATACTTAATGACATAATGCAACTGACTATTTATAAAGCTGCATGGCAATCCCAAGTGTCCAATATAGTGCATCTACTTTTATTTCAAACTGTTGTTACAATTTAGCTATATCTCAGTCAAAACATGTCAGTATAAATGATCTTGGATACAGCTATATACCCTACTTGATTATTCTGAATTCAGTTGGTTACAGTCATCATGACTCAACCAGAGGAAGTGCTGTTGACCACAAGACTTGCAGTGAATAATAAATTTTAAACTGACAGATACTTCAAACGGACCTGCATAGTACTGTTCTGGGTAAAGAGTTCTCTATACACAAGTTACATTGAGCCTTAAACTTCAGCACAGGTGTAATATGAGGACACGCAATGAAACCAAGAGCTATTCATTCATTGCTAATTCACTGTGCCTATCAGAGATGATATTCCAGTGTAAAAACATATACTTGTTAGTAAATCACGACCAAATAGGCCAATTATAATTTACAAGGCCAGGAAACTTAATGTTGGCTGTTGGTTCCAGAATATGGTTTTTGTGCTGTCGTGCTGTTTTTTAATTATTATTATTATTATTATTATTATTCTTTTATTTTATTTTTTTTTTTTTTTTGGTGCTTGTCAGTACTACTTTTTATGAAGCTCTGTGTGATTAGACGCCCGACCAGGTGTCTGTAGGCCGTAAAGTGGTTTCTTCAGTAAGTTGGTACCTGAAGCAGTGCCGTGTGCGTATCGCATGATCGTACCGTACCGTATAAAGTGTACCATTTGTAACTGCTGCTGATCTTGAGTGCGCACCGAAAACGACACGGAAGCCCGAACGAGGAACACCCGGAAAAATTGGGCGGAGGTGTGCGGCCCGCTTCCCAAAACCCTTACCCTATTTATGACCAAAATCTGCCATATTGCCTACCCTATTAATGACCTGACCATAAATTCGAAACCCTGTTTATGACTTGACCCTTAAATCAAAATCCTGTTTCAGACCTGCGTTACAATTAGTTCCCTAGTTCAGACCACTGTTAAATTACCGTTAACATAATTTGTGAAGGGCTTTTGCTCATTTTCTTTTCGATAATGATGAAAAGGTGGCTTCTTCTTTAAAACATACCCATATCAAGGCTAGAGTGCAAAATCCAAACCCTATTTATGACCAAAATGGTTAAAATCAGCTAAAATCGATACCCTATTTATGACAAAACGCTGAAAAACCATACCCTTTGGGGCCAGACATACCTCAGTATAGCCCATGTAAGGGAGTACCCCCCCCCGGGAACGGTAGTCAGCGGGACAGCGTTTCCGGCCGTTCCCTCTAGTATTTAAGGCTTGTAAGCTACTTTCTCTGAAATTTACCCCGTGAAGGTTTGGGGTAACCTAATATAATTCTGTAAGTTATTTGCGTTCGAACGAGGTCGAGACAATGGAAAAATATTTTTGTCCTCAAGGGGTTGTAGGTGGAGCAAGTTATGTGGTAACAAAACTGATAACGCGCTCTTCCCCGTTTTTCTTTTTTTTTTTCTTTTTTTTTTTCTTTTTTTTTTAACCTGGTACCCAATGCCGACCGCGCATAATTATGTGGTCCATCTTATGGCTGAGGAATTCATGATTTTTGTGGAGCTGCTAATTCCTTAAAGAAACAAGGTATGGGCAATTTTATTTTACAGAAATGTTATTAAACTCTTTCGCTACGAGGACGATGAAGAAGAATGGCAGCGGAAGCCGTTTTTTTGCCAAAATCCGAGCGATTACGCTGCAACTTCATATCGACTCGACGTCTTTCCTAAATGTACCTGCCTCAAAATTATACGTGATAAAATATATTCACGAAAAAGCGCTCAAATGATCTATAAACACAACGCAGCGATAGAAAACGACACCAGATAGAGTTTTGGAAACTTTATTTCGTGATTAGGACATTATTTTTTAGCAGAAGTCTCAATTCAAATTCTATAGTAACTATTAAACTATCAAAATATCATTAATATGCAAATATTATAAAAACAATGAGTTACCAATATTGAGGGTCTCAGTGGAAAAAAAAAACCTCGCTGTTTCCCTTGGGGCCAGTCATTATAAGTGCTTATTGCCCTCGGCGTTGCCGTCGTGATAACTAAAATTCCCTAATTCAACGCTTATCTCTCTGAGTATTCTCGTAAAATTAAGTAGGAGATGTTATTTCTTACCGAAGCAAAATTCGTGCTGTTTCGCTTCTGTTTCATTCATTACAGTGCGACTGCTCGAACCATGCAAAATAGAATAGCAGAGACATCAGTGACGTCAACAATTGTTATTAATATGCGAACCAGAGAATTATTGACTGGTCAAACAAAGAATTCTTTTGTTTAACACTTTGAACATTGAAATAACAAAAACAACGTTTGTAAACAAAAATCTTCCCTATAAAACTAACCAATCAAAACGTAACCTGAAAACAATGGACTGGTAGCTTCTCGAAACGGCAAGTAACGGTCTGTTTGACGTGAAAACAAAAACACTACCGACTCCTCTGCGTTTTATACACTCTAAGAGATTCAGTTCTTGACGTCCAAATAAGGAGCTTAAGCAACGACGCCGGGGACGCCGGCGCGCGCCGCGGACGACGCAAAGTATAAAAATTGAATCTATATTTTGCCAGCGAAATTCGCAACTGTCTAGATCTGTATGGTACGCCAATGTTTTAAAAACGTGCTCAGGATAAATATTCAAAGACAGCATTCAATTCCAAATGGAAATACGAAAAATTAGCCGTTGCTTTTCGCGTTCCTATAACAACGCAAAAATTACTCATTTCACGTTCTTGTTTTGCAGAGGACGACCATGAACTGTGCAAAGAATTATAACGCACGTACACAGCGATTGTTTTTCTCATTTTTTTTTGTGACGTTCTCGTTGCCGTCGTCGTCGTGGTTTCCTCAAGCTTCCTATTATCATAAATATAAATCTCGCTCGAAAAATTTAGCTTAAAACTCATTTTCCGAGAACTTATCCAAAACCATTTATTTTTTTGTGTGTGCAGAATTTAACTAACTAACTAACTAGCCTGACAGGTTCGCAACACTTCGCACTTTGCTGGGTTAGGGTTAGGGTTAGGGTTTTTTTAAGATCTGTTGTTCGTATTTTTCAATGTACGTTTTTGAATTATTTGAGAAAAAGGTCACTAACCTTTGTTTCTTAAGCAACGTTCTGATTGGTTAGCTCTTTTCCAAGTGGCCCGGTTCGAGTGGTCGCATACACGGCAATCTAGTTTTCTTAGAGCTTAGAGCGTTTTCCGAAGGTTTTCTCTATTGGCTGACCGTGATTCAAAACTTGAAATGGCATAACGCAGGCAACAACAATACAACTGGAGAGAAGCCTGCATGGGATGAAGTTTACAGAATACACTATAAGCTGCAGTGTTTCAATCTCGTGCACGCGAAACTGATTGCGCCCAATGAAACCAGCCAATCATGGCGTCGCACATATATCAACACAGCCTCCCTGCCTACATGCCTATCTGTCTGTCTGTCTGCTTGCTTAGTCTACTTGCTTGCTTGCTTATTTACACACCTTGTGACTTAATGGCTTAAACGAGTAACGACAAACTAAGATAATTGCTGTAACTTAAAAAGTAAGAAGAATCTAGTTGCACAAGACTTTCGGGAATACTAAAATTAATAGCCGAGTAAAACAATGAATGTTTCCCCAACAAACATTCCACTGAACATAAGCTGGAAACCAAGGAGCTGATTTGAACGGCTGCGCTTGATTGAAATTCAAATTAAGCTTCTGTTAAATTCAGTTTGGCTAAGTCAAGTCATGTTTCCCGAATGTTATGATTGCGTTCCTATTTTTTTCCCTTAAGGTCAACACAGGCTGTAATGCAAGTGTTCATGCAATGGTTAATCCTGTTCTCGTATCTGCCCGTCATCTTCCTTTATTCTCACCTGAACTCGTGCTGGTTTGCCTAGTTTAAAGTTTCTTTTTTTTTTCTTTTTTCATTTTACGCGTCCAAGCCAAAATGGCGCTGGCTCGTTCAAATAATGCGCTCGCTCGCTCTGGATAGTAAGCTTATTTCAACGTCGGTTTAAACGCTTGCGTTTCATTCACAGGCTTTAAATTCAAAAAAGTCAGAATCGCCTTAAGCACCACAATAAATACACTCTTTATTATAAGAATATATTCTATAAGAATATTAAGGCTGAAGTTTGCGAAATTTTAAAAATTTTTTAAGAATAAACGTGAGGCTGGGATTTTGAAAAGAATATCATTTTTTCTGTTGAAAATGTGTAAATACAATACCATTGTAGGTTTTTTAACTAAAACGTATAAAATTCTCTAAACGGAAAAACTAGCCAAAAAATAACAAACTTAGCACTAGACGGTATGTTCGACGCTAAAAGGAATTCTGCGAGTAATTATGTGTGTCTTATCAGGTTTTATTGCCTGTAATCTGGCTTCAAAATTACCTCAACGCAATCAAAGTCATGATAGGACAGATTATCCGACGTTGTGTCAGCATAGTTCACTTTATGTTCCTTCAGTCTAACCTGAGATTAATATTTAAAAGAAAATTTTCAGCCTAAAATTGGCAGAAAAATAGGAATATTCAGCCCGGACCAAAATTTAATGCTGGGAACTCCTTATGTACTGCTTATAGTAAACAGCATCGCATGAAAGCTCCCCTCAGTAGTTTTCATTTGAATGGTCACACACCAGGATTTCATCCGGAGATATATTCAAAAGTTGAGAACATCTAGTACAGCACGGTAACCGTTCGACAGCTTTTTTTGGAAGAAAGTTAATGTTTGAACATCTTGATGACCTACAGTACACAGGAGATTCAATGAACTAAATAACAATCAGCAACGAAAATTACTAGTCATTACCACTTTTTCTTAAACTGTAAATTTCAAGTTTTACGTTGCTAAGGAACATAAAGTAGCCTATCTTATTATAGGGTAGCACAACATTTAATATAAACAAAATGTCTATTTGCAAATTTGGAGCCATGGTGAATGAATTAGATTTAATTTTTAATTTCTGAAAGGCTTTATGAGGCAATGCACTGCCGGGAAACCAACTCCTTTAAGATTCCTTCAATTAACAGCGGAAAATGGAGCGATATCTCAAGCGGCGTTTTGTGAGTATATATAATTCTATTTTGCGGATTGATTAAAATGCCGTTTTGGGTATCAAAAAAGTTCAGCTATGATTTTCGGAAAGGCAATAAAACCTAAGGTTTTCGGTAAATGGACAAAAAACTCTTATAACTTCGAGAGGCCTCAAGTTCCCTATGACCGAACAGATATTAATTTTCTAGCAGAGTTTATAATTTATCTAAAATCACTTATTATTAATCTTAGTGTTCCCACAAAATCTAGGGGGGCATATTACTTTCTTAGCATTTACGTGTTGTATAAAGCTGAAATCTTCAAGTTGAAGTGGTCGGTACTTAGGACTAAAATACACGAAAGGCAAAACAACATGCTCAAAATTTGATGATTTCTAAGTTTTTTTTTTTTTTTTAATAATAAATATTTACAGCTTTCTACTGAGCAGGAACATTTGAATACTGGTACTTGTTCAAATTTATGACAATATTTCTTCATTTTTCATACAGATCGCCTTGTTTGTTGTTGGGGTGACATCGTTCACTGTGATATTTGTGCAATTGCACGTGCAGTTTAAACCTTCATTACAAGGATGTGTAGGTGAGATTCTTTCGTGTTTGTGGCTCATTGCTGGTTATATGTTTTAGAAGAGCGGTATTGCTATAAATTGCCTCTCACGACTGACTAAATACATCTGTCCACCTTTCGGACCTTCCACGTCTCTTAAGAGTCCCGTCCATAAATATGAAAATAACTCGGCAAGGGTCGAAAATTCGATTTCGCTCATATTTTTATGGTAGATAGGCTAGGGCGTGACAAAAACTACTGGGTAGTTTTTTTGGCAAAATATCCTTTTATTTCAAAGAAATATGCAAATTACCAAATTCCGTTTAAATCGTCATTTGACGCACCATTTTATTAAACAAGTTTGAGAACCTCGCATGCAAAACTACATTATTCTTCCGTCTTTAAAACACTCAAATATTTTTGTGCAGTATTTAAATGTGTACTGGGCTAATTTTAGGGAATGTCGCATTTTCTCTTTGGGTACAAAATAATTAAATTTCGAAGATATGTATTTCATTCACTTAAAAGTACTTCGCGAATATAATTAATTTTCACCATGTGCAAAACCTTCAAATAGATTAAGCTTCTGGTGGTTGAATCGCAGAAGGATGGTCTACAGATTCCTGTAAAAATTTCTTTGGGCAAATGATTGAGAGCGACGCGAGAGCGTTTCAAAGTACGTTAAAAATGCAAATATTTGACCATCCCTCGTCAAATTTCAATTTACGGGTTAGGCGTATATTCTAGCATGCGCCACATGACTTGACCTATATTAAGTTGAAATAGACACAGAGCTGATAATTTGCTGTAAAAGGCAGGTCCAAAAGCCGATTTGCCTGCGATTTCAGGCAGGCACTCTTAAGATCGCCGAAGACGGAACCAACATATATGACAACGCGAGGAACTGAACCGTTTTTTTTTCTTGGTACGCGCTTGTTCTCGCCCGTTACATATACAGACATAAACATTTGTAGGTTACTCCTAAGCCGTAAGAACGTTAGGGCCGTAGACGTATTAGAGAAGAGCAGATCCTTCACAGTTCACAGGGATTGCAATTCGTATTTTAATGACGCTTCCGTCCCAAGACCCTTTAATTCTAAAATTAACATCTTGAGAATTCGTCCGACGGAACAGGACAGAAATTCGACTTATTAGAAAGAATCATTAGCTCTTTGGGGGTGAAAATAAATTTAAACCACGCAAAGATGGAAACAAATACGCAGCAAATATAAATGCGGAAAAAAATGTAACGTAAATGCATACAACGACCAAATTTATTTGTATAAACTTGTGAATAATGTAAACGTGTCAGTTTGCGTGATATAACGTGGCCCTTTACGATACTGAGTTGAATCAACGGCAGAAGAGATAGAAAAAAATATTTGTCACAAGAGGAGATGCCCCTTAGCCAATTAGAAGAAAAAGGTATATAGCCAGAGAGCAGTACTAAATGACTTTCGCCTGTGTAATATGTCTTGCAAAAATAAAACGTGATATGGGAACTTGAAGCGCGAACATCTGGATTCCTCGCACAATAGAATATGACAGAACAGTACAAGGTACAAGTTACAATACAAATTTGCTTGTGAGAAGAATGTCTGTTACAGTTAGCAAACATAATTGTTCAAGTGAGCCAATGTAACAATCTGCTACCCATCGCATGCGTTTTGAATTTCACACCTCATGCAATGAAAGAAAGAGTTCCGTTTCCCTTTGGCATCTCACTCTTTTCAAATTGACTATAGAAGCGAACTCGTTGTGACGGTCTTTCTATCTAGAACCCCACTTGCCCCAGAAACAGAAATGCATTTGTTTGTTGTGAGAATGAGATTATAATCCAGTAGCTTTCCATGCTACATAACTCTGCGCTCAACATGACTTCTTCATTACAAAGTTTCTTGTCTTTCTCTCGCGATGGCAGCGGCGAGATTTAATTTGCTGCTCTTCGATCATGGTGTTTAACATGAATTGCCTTCGAGTAGTAGTATTGCACAGTGTTAGGTACAGTGAGGCTTACACAAAAAAGGGGTTTTCTGAGTTCCAACTAAGACCAAATAAGTCTATTGGTTGCTTTTATTTGTTGCTGAATAAAGCGAAGAAAAAAGCTCCCTCTACCCGTATATATGATCTATTATTACATAGCTGTGTCTCACAAAGACTGGGAGCTACCGTATTCACGGATTTGATTGGTTGAAATCGATATTGACCGCGGTCTAGATTTTCCCATCTAGACCGGCATCTAGCTAGACCGGTTTCATTTTACGTTGAAAAAGTAGCAAACTAAAATACAAAAATGTTCACCATTTTCTTTTATTTTCTTCTCAATCATTTATGGAAGTGCCAAAAAGCCTGGAAGGAAAGAGGACGAGCAAATTTCGGCAGGTTTAAGTTAAGCTCATCGCCGTTCGCAAGCAAACTGTCAGCAAACCAGTTACATTAAACAATTAAAGTTTTCTTCTTTGCCATATAATAAACATCTTATTAACCGAGCTAAGTCCGTCTGCATGGGAGAATCTTGACCTCGGTCGTGTGTACAGACCGAACGCAGTGAGGTCTGTACTCACGACCGAGGTCAAGATTCTCCCATACAGACCTCCAGCTCGGTTAATAAGAGCTAATTATTATATGGCTTTGGCTTGCGGCCGATATAACGTGCGCTCTGATTGGCTAAGAGCGAGATCTGAGCGGTCATTATGCAGCCGTAATGCCCACGGGCCGATTACGGATTATGCAAATTAGGAAGAGCCCGGTTCTGAAAATTCAAGCGCACTGAAGCGATGAAAACCGATTAGAATCAGTAAGCGAATGTAAGTAGCTAAAAGTTTAGAGATATTTCCTTAATAAAATTTATATAGATGACTTACCAGCCGGTAACCTTGGCGGGCACTAGTGAAAAACAATCAAAGTTTACCGAGTCTTAAGTAAAGCTAAAATCGCTAAGTGAAAAACACCATCGGCAGATCTGTCATGCATCCTGAGCAGAACACCACAGACCACCACTTATAAGTTATCATCTTAGTCACAACAATTACCGAAGTATTGAACTCCGTCAAAGTTCTCATCAAAGCAAAGAGTAAATCAACTTCCAGGATCATCAGATCTAAACAATCGGGCGGTTTCTGTCGGTAGCAGTGTTTCTGATAACTGCAGACGTTCACAAGGCTTGAGAAGTTCATCCATAAATCCCAGAATGAAGAAGGCGAAGATATGTTGCCGAAAGCGAATGCGAAGATCGAGGTAAGCTTATTTGAGCAGTGCATTCTGAAGCATTAGTATTTTCTTTCACCAAAAGACCGTTGGTTTGGACAATTTTCCGCTGGAATGATTTTTTTTCTTTATTCATGAGCCATATAACAAACAACTTAATAACCTCGACCGTTCGGTCGTTACGGGAAAATCTCAAACCTCGGGCTACCGTATTGACCTCGCTATCGCTCGGTCAATACGGTAGCCCGAGGTTTGAGATTTTCCCGTAACGACCTCACTCTCGGTTATTAAGTAGTTGGTACGGCCCTCGAACTTGGTTAGTAAGAGGCATGTAACAAGTGTCGGCAATTGGCTCAGAACCGAGGCATTTTTTCATAAACGTTAACATAATAAATTTTACCAGATGCAAGTTTATTGGGGAAACAAACGCAGAAATTATAATTTAAAAAATGGGAAAAGAGTGTTTTAGACATGACGGAAGAGGAAAACGAAAATTCAGGCCAGATTTTTCAGTATATAACCATTTAGAGACATAATTCATTTAAGGGATTGGAGAGCTGAGCAAGGAATTTAACTGACAGGTTTAGAAGCTACATATTATTAAACGTCATTATGTTTGTATCAATTCCCAGAAAAATCTTTGAAATGTCAGAAACTTCTTGTCACAGAAAACGGTAGAATCGCTCAAAGACAAATTTCAGACTCTTCACGATGCAATATGGAAGATCCCGCCAATCACGGCAGACTACATTTCACGACAACTGTAAGCGAGGCAAGAGCTTGGGTAGCTGTTACAACAGACGCTGAACAATGGCTTCAAGTTGATGTAGGTGCCGAGTACATGATTGCTAGAGTTACACGAATAAAAACTCAGGGACGAAGAGGAGTCTATAGCCAGTGGGTAACCAAATACAAAATACAGTACAGCCATGATGAGGGAGAGACTCAGCAGTACTACAGAGATCACGGACAAACTACAGAAAAGGTGAACTATAAATATAATTACACATTTGTTTTATAAAAATATATTTTATAAGAACGTCGAGGCTGAAATGTTAAGAATCTTTAAGAATAAACCGGAGGCTGAGATTTTGAAAAGAATATAATTTTGTGTGTTGAAAATTTGTAAATGCAATTCAATTATATGTTTATGTCTAAGCCGTATAAAGTAATTCTTATCTCTAAACGACAAAACTAGCCAAAAAGTAACAAAACAGCACTAGCAGTATGTTCGATACTTATAACATTTCTGCAAGAAGTTATGTGCGTCATATCAAGCTTTAATTCCTGCAGGCGGGCTCTAAAATTACTTTAACACCGTCCAGATACCAAACACAGTCGAAAAAAGAAATGCCATACGCTATATATAATCTAAGAATATTCACAAGAATATTTTCCGCCGGAAAAACAATTTTCTTCTGTAAAAAAGAGTTCCTTACTAGTTCTCATGCCGTCGTTAACCAAATGCGAGGATCGTACCGAGAGACTAGTATCGGCCTAGTCTAAAGTGCTGGCATTACGAATCAAACACAGCGAGGTCGATACAGAAACCGACCGTTGCAATTGGCCGATACTTTCTCAGTACGTTGAAAGCAAGGTTGGTTATATGAATAACAGATTTTTTACGCTTTCTTGTGATAAAGTAAAAGCCTGTAGAAACGTAGCCCGTTAAGCACTTTGCAAATATTGGACTGGTAATAAAACAATCTGACTGGTTAGTTTTCTCTGTTAGCCCTCTCAGCTGTCTTATAGTAATACAAAGTTGACCAACTTACGGTATTGGTATTGATCTATTTTCAATACAGTGCTTTCGATGTGTTAAAATTCAGCTTGGCAGCGAGGCCCAGAGACCACAAACGAAGGAAATTGAATAAGCACGTTTAGTATGTGTCCCCTAGATTTCGCTATCAAGCTGAATTTAAATTTATTGTACACATAGCGAGAATTTTAGGCAATAAACCTTACAAATAGAATTCTATTTGTGCTATATTTCCACATGTGAAAAAAGCGATACGTCCAATCAGCTTCGCGTATAGCGTTCTTCCCATGTGAAAATATAACCAATCATCGTTCAGAGTAGAATCACTTAGCCAATTAGAGTTAAGCCCTCAAATGGCTTCCGAGAAGCGCGGTCTTGAAATCACGCCCGCTTGAACTTTGTGTTTCGAGAACGTGGCTTCGGCTTCCCGTTTTAGTTCACTATCGGAAAAACAGCAGCGGAATATATCCAATATCTTGAGCGCTAGAACTTCAGTTTGAGAATCAATGGCCATTTAAGAAACCAAGGAAGTAAATTTAGCATCACAAAGCCAACAACATCCAAGGAGGAACATTCAAATTTAAACAGTGTGAGTCAAAGAGTCCGAATTTGTCTTTGCACAGGGCGAAGCGCGGCCATTACATAATTAAATCTGAGAGTGATTAGGGATAAGCGAAAAGATTTCACTCTATGTATTTACGAGTTCTCCCGTATTATATTTAAGTAGCTAGCACTACAATAACAATAAAATATAAGTCTTGTTTATGTTTATGTTAAACATGAACAAGACTTGCAACATAGTGATTTTCAGCTCGCGCTCACCGCTTACCATCGGCGTGGCTGCATTAACGCGAGATGAGTGAAAGTGTGACATATTTTGTTGTTATTGTAGTGCTAGCTCGACAACTTTTAGCACGCCTCGGGAAAATCGCTGGAAAGCAATCGCGCGTTTTATGAAACCATGATATACAGAAACGTACAAAAGCATGGGGATTTGAGACAAAAGAAAATTATAATGAAGACAACAAACAATATGAGTGAAAATCAGCGCAATATTTTCCTGAGTTGACGCTGAAAATTAGCAGCCTTAAAATGTTTCAATGTTTTTGAAACTCCGGTATTACGTTCAATATGGATTAGAGTCAGGTCTAAAAAAATTCAGCGAGTGGTTTAAAATTCCCGCCCAATTTAAGAATTTTAGGGGCAATTTTTGATAAAAAGCAAAGTAACAGCCTACACCAGTTGATATTCAGGCCAATGTTAATGAAATCAAACGGAGCGATTTCTCTGAGATTCTCACTCGAGGTAATTAGATGTTATAAGTTTAAGGCCAGAATACCACCGAGTCAAGTCTTGTGGACATAGTGTGCAATAACATTTAAAACAGCTTTGTTTTTGTTGTATTTTGACACCTTGAAACTTCATTCGTAATTTTCTCGAAAACGCTCTTATAATTTTTTAAAAATTTCGCCATCAATAAGACAACTATGTCGAGTCCGAGATCCCGACGTCGTAGTTCCGAAATTATCCCTGGTGGCAAGTTATGCGGTCTTATGTAAAATGAGGTATGGCGTCATTTCGTTCCTATGGTAACTCAGATCTTGGTAAAATGTAACCCATTTGAAACTTTCGTATTTCTCTAGCACGGCACTAAAGTTTGATTTTCTGTTGGATTGATAATGCTGGTGCTCTAGTCCCTCAAAGTTGAACGGTATCGTTACTCAAAAATCCGATCAAGCCACCTGAAAGGCCCATTTTGTTTATTCTGGATGTTTTCAACTCGGTTTCCTGAAAGAAATGACGACCCTAGATAGATCGATTGTTTTTTTTGTTGTTGTTGTTTTTGTTTTCTTTTTTTTTTTTTTTTCAAACCTTACAAAACAAGACTGAAGAATGTGAAACTTTTCAAACATCGTCATAGATTAAGCAAAGGCTATATATAATAGGCTTCATTAAAAACTGGATCACTGTATAATGCAATCCAAGAGTTTTCATTGGCTTAGCCATCATGATATATTAACCATTAATTAAAACATGCTCTACGAATTTGGTAGGAGTAAACGCGTAATCATTGGGGGCGTTTTTACTTTTATTTTATTTCAGTTTTTTTATCGTTGGTACGTTCTTAATAAAACAATTATTCCACCAGCGCTTGTTGGATATGAGATGGTAATAGCCAACTCGGCTCCTAGCGCCTCGTTGGCTATCTATCATTTCATATCCAACGCGTGCTCGTTAAATGCATAATAGATCAATATAAAAAAATTATCATTTAGCATTCAAATTGACTGTCGTCTTATTCACAATCAATAAATACAAGAGATGATCATCCTCTCTTTCTATATATGTGAAACAGTTCTTCATTCTATTCGTTTTTCATACAGGTAATTCATTTGCTTCTTAGTACGCGTATTCTACAGAATTAACCCCTTTCCCATCTCACTGATCTAGGAGTTTGCTGGAAACACAGACGATGACACTGTTGTGTCACATGATCTTAATCCACCAATCATCACACGTTACATCCGTTTTCGACCGATCACTTGGCATGGTTGGATAGCAATGAGAGTGGAGCTTTATGGATGTTTAGAAGGTACTGAAAGAGCTTTCCTGCAATCAATCAATCAATCAATCAACCAACCAACCAATCAATCAATCACTCAATCATGCTGTCAGTCAGTCAGTTAGCCAGTCAATCAATCAATGAATCAACTGAACGATCATTTAGTCCGTCAGTCAGTCATTCCACCAGTAAATCAGTCAGTCAATCAATTTGTCAATCAATCAGTCAGTCAGTTGATCAATAAATCAATCAATCACTATCAAGCAAGGATCACGAGTATCACTACTGTAGAATTTATAATTTCCAGGATATGTAACGTTAGATCAATCAATCACTCAATAAATCGAACTTTATTTAAAGAGGGTTACACTTAATACTTATACAACTAATAAACCTGTGGCCCTCGATTAAGATTTGTTATTAATATTTTAAGACCTAAATCAAAAATCTACAAATACAAATATAAGAACATGATTTAAAAACGTTAAGAAGTTAAGAAGTAACTACTCGAGATTAACAGTTCTCAGTCTAAAAATAATTGACTCCATCTAAAATGTTTATGTAATAAATTCTTTAAAAATATTTACAGTTTGAGAGGTGCGTATTTTAAGGGGGAGGTGATTCCAACAGTTTGAAGTTCTTACAGAAAACGTGCGGCCACCCTCTTAGACCCTATTATTTCTAGCAGGTAGTATCGATAAATACTAGTTCCACATGGCAAAAAAATTACGGTTATGTTTTTCTGCGTTGCAGCCAGGACCATTGTTCTCTGGCACATAAACACTGTATTTAGACAGAAAAACCGTTAATAACAGAGCCAATCATCGAGGCGGTACCAAATGCCTTGAGCCAATGAGAACCCAAATTAAACACGTGATCGCTGTAAAGCGCGGAAAAATTTCCATCACCCAAATAACACTTAGTGTGTTCTGGAAAGCTTTTTCAGAAGAGGCCAAGTGGTCTCATCCGAAAGTTCTTCAGATTGGTAGACAATGAATACATTTATAACCGTGTCAAACTAGAATACAGTAAAAATCCCATTGTAAATGAGATCAAGAAATAAAATTACTTTTTCGTTTTCAGAGATCCCGTGTCCTTATCTCGGTCTGCAGAACACCTCAGATGTTGACGAAGCATTGCCATCTGCAATCAAATGCAAACTACACAGGTATATCAATTAAATTCGGCAGAATTAGCTAGATTAGCAAATTTAGAGTGATATTTGAAACATATACCTTAGTCTCACCCTTTCTAAACCGTTATCTTCCCCAGGAAAGTGCTACTCCAATCATTGTTTTTCGATATACATAATCTAGGAGCCTGGAACTAGATATTTGCCTACCTGTGATATCCAACTTTATCCGAGAAGAAAAAAATATATATGCACTGATTTTACCTTTAGTTGCTAATAATATAGAGCGCAAGCTTCACTCACTTGGCCAACAGCAATACAAATATATTAGAACAAAAGAAATTTCTTACATAAGAAAAGAGTTCAACTCCCACAGGACTCAACTCCCGCCGTTTCATTGTTTTGGAACGCCAATATGGCTGCCGTGACGACATGTGAAAACGCTCCATAACTTTTCACTTCACTCTTGTTCTCAGCAAGCGAAAATGCAGCGCATACTTATAGTGCCAGCTTTTAACAACCTTTTTCTATATACCCTCTCTTCAGACCAGACAAAGTTGGTTGTGCGCATGCCTATCAATATTACGGGTATCCGGGACATGTCGAGCCGGAACGAAAATGCGACGAAACTCATTACCTAGATATCTGCTCCTTCCAAGTAACAGAGTCAGGAGATCATGAACTGATTTGTGACGCTGAAGTTTGTGGATCATCACACCCTAAAATAGGCTCTATCAATCCGGACGTGGGAAAAATAACGAACTGGAAGGTTTCACCAAAAGAAACAATAACAGCTGCGGTGAAAGAGGCCGTCAAAACCAACAGGAAAAACGGGTTTGGTTTCCTGTTCATCAAATGCGGGGATATTCTTCAAGTGCTCACCTTCCCGTCGAAGTTGAAAAAGATTCAAGATGGCGTCAACAGAAGCAGTATCAACATAAACATTGTCATGTTAGACTCTATTTCCAGACCGCATTTTTATCGAATTCTTCCCAGAGCTTCCGCGGCACTCCGGAAAATTTTACATGATCCTAACATCAAGGCCACTGCGATGGACTTTGAACTGTTCCAGAGTGTAGGTCAACAAACATTTGACAACTTACGACCATTCTTCTCCGGTGTAATGAAAGGTGAGTTCTGCAATAAAGAGATGAATTAGCCTTTTGTGCGTAAAATAAAATACCTTATCCTGGGGAGTAGGGATGGCGCAGTGGTGAGAGCGCTCGCCTCCCACCAATGTGGCCTGGGTTCGATTCCGGCCCGGTGCCATATGGGGATTAAGTTTGTTGTTGGTTCTCGCATTGCTCAGAGGGGTTTTCTTCGGGTTCGCCGTTTTTCCTCCCTCCACAAAAACCAACACCTCCAGATTCCAATTCCAACAGAGTAGAGGACCGCATGAAAACCACCTAAGGCTGGTGTGGCTTCCTCTCTGTTATTATTATTTTTTTTTTTTATCCTTACCTTATCCTTTAGTTATGTCTCGACAGAGGGAAGGGAAGGAGGGAGGTGGCAGGGAGAGACTGCAATAGGATGAAAGAATTGACGCTTGTGTATTGTCTGCACTTTTTTTGTTTTTCAGATGACAACACAATTGGTGACACAGCAAAGACCGTGAAGGCTCCACTAGGTGTAGAGGTATTGTTTGGGACCTTCAAGGAATGGGGCTATCAGACACTTTATCAAGAGGACCTTTGTTGGTATGACTGGTGGGGAATTGGCTTAACGGACCTCGAAGTAAGAAGAATTCCAGAAGGACATACAGAATTCAGAAAAAGGTACAGACGCCAGAGCAGTGAAAGTAGAAGTTAATTTAATTTACTTAGAATAGTAGGTACACTCTTATTTAGGGATAACGTAATTTGACCTAAAGGGTAATGTCGTGCTATCTGTAGCCGTATTTTCGAAATACAGTAAAACTTGCCCTGCTGCAGAAACTAGATGGTCTTAGTAACTAAATGGTCTTAACCCAAACAAACATCAGTAGTTTCCCAGTTTCAGTCTATGTGACGGCGTTTCTGAAAGAAACTGTCGTTGGTGATTGTCATTTTGCACTAAAGTGAGTAAACGTTATCATTAATTAAAAAATAACTCCACCAATGAAAGTGCGCGTCACTGTAGGTTTAAAAAATTGAATTTTGTCTCAGGTGGAGTGAGTTCCAAAACAAGGTGCGTAAGAAACACATTGATGATTTTGGCTTGTTACATTTCTCCGGTACGGTGCTAGACAAGTACCACAAGACAAACCCCTACGAATCTCCAGCTCAAGTGTGCTTAAATGGTCAGTTCTTTAGCCAGTATTTCATGGACTACATCAACATGATGTACAACGCGGTTGCACGTGACCGCAGAGCGAAACCTTTGCTGTCGTTCATGCACTTTAACACTGGACATGAGCACACTGGAAAACGAATAGTCAACATGGACGCTAACATAGCCAAGTTTTTGATCAACATGGTTGCCTTTCCAGACACTCTTACTATAATATTTTCCGACCATGGTAACAAAAATACTCAGTACAGCTTCAACTCCGTGGAAGGAAGGAGAGAGGTATTCGACCCAGTCTTCTTTTTGATTGTTCCTGATGGCGTCGCTGAAAGACTGGGTCGCAAGCAGATGTCTGCTTTGGTCGCAAATCAAAAACGCCTTTTTACCTTGCTTGATGTACACAGAGCTCTTATGAGTGTGAACGACCCCGAGAAAATGAAATCCCAGAATTCTTTAGTTACAGGCATTTTTGCAGTTTTACCGGAAAACCGCACATGCGCAGATTTGAATCTCATGCCGCTGACCAGGTGCAAGTGTGAGGGTTTCGACGATTATAATCCAGCCAGAGACAACTCGGATAGTCACAAGTGGCTGGCAGAATTTGCCCTTGGAACTTTAAACGACGCTATACAGAAACAACACATGGGAGGTAAATAATTACTTAAATTGTTCGTCTCCATCCTTGTCACGTGACGTATGGGAGGTGCAGTGACCTCATGGTTAGTACGCCCGACTCCGGATTGAGCGGTCTGGGTTCGAGCCCTGGCTGGGGACATCGTGTTGTGTTCTTGAGCAAGACCCTTTACCCTCACGGTTCCTCTCGCCACCCAGGCGTGCAAATGGGTTCCTGCGAACTTAATGCCGGGGTTACCCTGCGGTGGACTAGCATCCCATCCAGGGGGGAGTAGTACCCCCAGTCGCCACTTGGCTTGTTTGCATACTTTATTTTACCACGTGACATGGGCACTCGCTACACAACAAGCAACTTGAATTTGTTTCCAGATATCTTAGTTAAGTTTGAGTCCGCTGCGCGTGGCGCACTATTTTAGTACAGTACAGATTTTATTAGCACTCCCCAAAGGGGGCTTTTCAGTACTAAGTTACATTAACACTGCTTCACTACTCCAAGAGACCATCTTAATTAGAAAGGAAGGGGGTTTAATTATTGCTGAATTCGCACCTCTCCGTCAGTCAGGGAGATCCCCTTGTGCCCATTGTAAACAATGGTAAACGTTGGCTTAATTTCACCTACTTTTTCCAATTAGGTGGGGGAAACTCAACTAAAAAATACGGGTATGGTAACTGCCAACGCTTAATAGGCAAATCGTTTACAAATATTGTGCAACGCTCTCAAGGAGAATACATAATGACGTCAATGAACTTACACGTGATACCGCCAACCGGATATAACGAGGATGAAGTTTTCAAAGTCTCTCTTAAACAGTACGCTCGAGATATAGACAAAGTTTGGTTGACAAGCTACGTGCGGCAGTCAAAGTACAGCAAGTTTAAGTCATGCGCAGATAACTCAGTTGACGTCAAGTTGTGCACATGCGCTAAAGATGAAACTGCAAGAGTTATGAAGAGTGGTGAAACGACTGCAAATGGTGTTCCACGTAAAATGTTTGGCTCAGAAACGATTGTAAAAGACTTGGACTCAGGCTGTCTTTTATTCTTGAGACGGAATTACGCTAGAGTTGCTCTTGCGTTAGAAGTAACGAATGTGTGCAGCGATCGCACTTACAAGTTTGAATTTTCCGGTTCGCCGGGTGAAAGAGTTTATTCGAATACGCTGCCTATTAAACTTGAATTAGCCCCAAAGACCTTTTATTTTTTAACATCAGTGAATAGGTATTCCACTAAAGACAGTTTCCCTTTGAATTTTGAAGCGAGTGTACAAGTGAGGGAAGAACATTTACAGGAATTCTCAGAGTTAGGAAAAATCAAAGTTTCGTGAGAGTAACATAAAAATAAAACGACAATACAATATTTTCAAGATTTTCAATCTTCATGTGGTAAAGCAGGTTTATATTGCGACCTATTCAATTTGATTTTAAACAAAAGAAGAAGAAAAATATTACCCCAGCAATTTTTTTTCTGATATATGCTCGATTGCTTTGACAAAGAATAAAAAGAAAGATCTCTAGAAAAGTTTGATTATGTTCACGTTAACAAATTGGGTCTATTTGACAATATTTTGAACTTCATGTTATTTTTTCACTTAGGAGAAGTTCCGCAGAACGTAACTGTGGTTCATGCACAACTGAAGAAGGAGAATATTTCGACTTCATGATGGGATATATTTTGGTGCATTGAGAGTACAAAATATAAGGAAAAAAGCAGCTTCAAGTAAAAAGATATGAAATTTAGGGAACCCTACGTGACAATAGAAATTAAAAAACGGTCGACGTAAAGAGGAAGAATGATCTTGTCTCTTCTCTCAGGCTATTCTAAGGAAAACGTCAAGTATTCTAGACGGAATGGGATTTTGGGGGGGGGGGGCAGAAGATCCATCGCCTTCCACACGCTAAATAAAACAATTCTTTTTTGGTGATGGTGGGGTTTATTTGTACAAGTGAGGCCAGCAATTAAAAATACAATTCACTTGTTAGACTTAACTCCCTATGTTAAATGGAGAATCGTGCTTAAATAAGGTAGATTAGATTATTTATTGACTTTTTATTATTTCTTGTGTTGGCTGAACGGTCAGCGGCGACTCTCTTTTGCTGCGAGTTTCACAATGATTAGATAGACCTGTAACGCAGCTTTTGAGCAATATTTAAAATAGGCAAAATTTCACATTTTCTTAGTTTGCAACTCAGTAGACCTTGGGCAGTTTGTTGCTCCATTTCAGACCATGTGATGATTCTTCTGGGAATTCTTGCTTCAAATTTTTAAATAGTGGCGTGTATATGAATAAATAATTTTGACATGGATGAAAGAACAAGGTATCCAGAAAAAGTACATGACGTAAGTTTCTCCAGTCGAGTTCCGCTCCGCTCCGTAGCAAGGAGTCAACCTGTCATAACATTCCATGTCTGTCGTTTTGAATCCGATGAAGCTGGTTCCGTCCGACACGCCATATCTGATGTCACTATCTGCCATCTGTCCAATGCTGATGTCATTAGCTACTGTCATCACAACGGTCAGCGGAGTTCCATCCTCCAAAACATCAGCAGCCACCAAAAGAACTTTTAAGAGTGCTGCATCTTTTTTTGGGCCTTCGCTGAAAGCTAACTGGTCAGTGGTTATGGAATGATTGCTATCGATGTAAGACGCATGCGTCTTGAGCCACGAGGGGGTCATGACGTACTCTTTAAATGATACCTGCCAATCACAAATTAAAGTCAATCTCGCGTTTTTCATTTATTCATTATCGAGGAAATTCAAAAACGAAAAAGAAGGAAAATTTGAATGTTTAAAATCGTCTTTTTTTTCTTTGCTTACTTGATAATAGAAGCTTAATGGCACACAAACTTTGACGGGGTATTCACTGTAGGCGTGGTCCTTTATCAGCACATAATCCCAGGGGTGTGTGTACCGTCCAGCCTTTTTAACATTGCGTAACCGATAGCAACTTAAGGCGACTTTAGGCGACTTAGGGTGACTTAAGGCGACTTAAGGTGACTTCAGGCGACTTTTAAAAGGCCCAGAGTAGGCCTCGACATCAACGCCCACTCTTTCACGGTCCGGTCTTCAAACAGGATTTTAACAGTTTTATGGCCGTAACGGACTAATTAAACCTTCTAAATTAAAGCTAGGCAGTCAGATACAACTTTCATCGGTAGTTAAATGTTGAGACACATTGTCTCTGACACCAAGAAAAAATCATGGCACATGGACGTTTTATTCATTGTTGCTAGTCTTGCCTTGTTTTCCAGTTTGTTCCGTGTAGTATACTCTTTCTGAAACATTCAGGTGTAACGATTTTAAATCACTTAAGTTTTTGAGCCAACCTTGTTTCTGTGATGGGCAATAAAAAAGAGCTGAGTGCTGTATTAATTTCATTCTGAAAGGTTAACTAACCATTGTGCGATGAGGTAACTCTGAAGAAGGAAGTAAAACAAGTGTAAAATTTGCTATCAACACACTTTGAAAAAAACAACAAAAAACTGCTAGCCATGAATGGAAGTTACAATTCCTCTACCAGTGATCTTTCTGATTGTCTCAGTTTTATACCAAAAAGTTTAACTTAAAACTAGTTGACGGACGGGTTAACCTGAATAACTTAAATAAAAGTACCTTTGGTCTTGAAGCCTTGACCAACCGACATCTGTTCAGAGATGTACGGGTCCGCAAATGATCCCAGGACCGCGAATGATCCCGGACCGCAAATGATCCGCAAATTGAACCGCAAATGATCGCGGACCGGAAATGATCTCCATATTGGACCGCAAATGATCCCGATCAAAAAATAAGGAATGGCATGGATTTATATCAGAGGAAGGTGAGAACATGTACAACAATTATGAACCAAAAAACATGTTTTATCATTTTACAAAAAAATTTCCCACAGTTACTGTTTTGTTCTTCGAAGGGTACAGATCGTTTTCACTGTCACGCAATAAAAAAATAATAATAAATCGAAAACCAACCGATGGAAAAAGCTAAGAAATTGTGATGTACGCTATAGAAGGTAACTAAATAAGACACTTCTCCAAGTTTTAGGCCTGTGCGTTTCCCCAAACTTCAGATATTCGTCGTAAATGTTTCCCAGAAATTTACAGAGCCCAGTAAGAAAACGCCCTGTTGGTGTACATCCCAGGTACGCCAATATGGCGGCCGGAATAAAGTGTAAACATCTGGAACTTACTTTGGCTTTCTAGGCGACTGATTATCAGTACTAAACAAACAAGCATTTACATAAGCACTTTTCCTAATGCTTTAACTTCTAAAAAGGCTCAAAATCATGAGATAAGTATATATTTTTCAACAAACTCTATCGTAGCCTTGTGTCACGCAACCTCCATAACCCTGAAATTCAAAATGCTCTGGTTTTCAAACGAAGCACGCTAATTGTAAACAAATATAAATATACCGCCTCTTATGCCTGATGAGGATAAAAACACGTCATGCATGTGAAGACGATCTTTTGAATTAGAAGTCTTAGAAAAACACATAGTTGTAAACATTCTCGCAATCCCGGTGGCGATAGTAACAAACATCCATCAAACAGTTAACTGTCAAAACGAAGCGTAAGCCTTGGTCTTGCTTGCATAGTCATGAAGCTGAACTTCATAACTATAGCTTGGAATTTTGGCTTCTTATAATACTCAAGTAGTCATTTCCGAGGAATTAAAGCCCAAATACGACCAAGGAAAAATTACAAAATAAATTTGTTCAAATTTCCAGTGCTACACACTAGGTGTTTTACAGAATAGACGAACACTAATAAGAGTCAATCTTCTTTTATTCTGCTAACAACAGAACACTCGAACCACAACAACTTGCTCAAAGGGCACGTGTTTACAATTGGGGGGGAATTGATAAATCCCCCTCTTAGAACTAAATGTCATGTGATAACGCAAGAATGGTCTAGAAATATCACGCAAGGAATGTTGAATGTGATGAAGCGTTGTAGGCTTGTGGGTCTACTCAGGTGACAGCGTCTTCTGTAATAGGTGCTTCATGGTTAGAGTTTAGTTTAAAACTTTAGACGAATGGCGTTGACAGATAAAATGTGATTTAACTATAACACCGAATATCAATGTTTAACAAAGGAGGATATGTAGCGTATGTTGCACTGATCATAATTTTACTGAGTTGGAAAGTAATGCAAGCCAAGTCGTGTTTTGATAATTGAGTGGTGATATTCATAACATTGTAGTTAGCAACAAATTTAAGTCGAAAGTATGAAAAAAAAGCAAGTTGTAAGCCACTATAATTACAAGATGGCTTTAATAAAAACATCGGTATTCACGTACGCCAATTCCCTATCCACACCATCCCACCATCCATGCCATTCCTTATTTTTTAGTCGGGATCATTTGCGGTCCCTATCGAGGATCATTTCCGGTCCGGGATAATTTGCGGTCCAATTTGGGGATCATTTGCGGTTCGGGATCATTTGCGGGCCTGGGATCATTTGCGGACCCATACATCTGTAATGATCTGGCTTATTAAAAAGCGTTTAGACACTGTGTAGTAATCTACCAACGTCTACAACTATAAATATGAATTGAATTGGGTCGAAAGAAGTAAAAAATATTGTGAAACTCGATTAAATATTAAAACTATTTGTAGATAGCATTTGTACTTTTCATATTATGTTTAAGCTGAATATTGTGTATTGCTTTAGTACCCAAATGTTTCAACATACGTAGATTTCCCCCCTATTCTATTTAAAGCGCAAGAGAGCTTTTGTTGAATTTTCAGTACGTGAAAACATTGTAGACGGATTAGCTAATTTAGTTAGCTCTTCCAGATTTATGAAAGTGGCTTTCGATGAAAGCAAGTTGTCAGGACAATACATGAAGCCCAGGGAGTCCATAAATTTAAAAAGGGAAAGTCTTAATTATAATAAAGACCTGTTTAAAAATTGATGGCTAGTTTTCAGTGAATGTGGCATCATAGTGATTTGCTTTTCATATGAATATTTCGCGGCATGATCACCTCTCTGTTGGAATTATTACTAAAACAAAATATATATATTTTAATTGGAACGTTTCGTTTTCTGCGAGAGTGGCTTGAATAAAAAGAGGATTTTGACAGCCTTTCAGAAGCAGTGCGAACTTGGTGGTAACCTCTACCAGATGCTCAAAAAGCATGACGTTCGATACGAATCCAGAGGCAGAGTACTTTAAAATAACTTGCTATCCTTTTCAGTGAATGCTGGAGCACAGCTCACAAAGGAACTTCCATTGTAAAGTTTATTATTAATTATAAATTGGTTGCTAAGGAAGTCGTACTCGTTATGGAGGCATTGAATTCGAAATGCGGTACACTTACAAGCTTGAATTGCAATGTACCATTTTTTGCAACATTTCTCTAACAGCTATACTTTGAAGGATGAATACTACCACTGTGTAACAAGTGATGCAACAATAATGGTATCATAAAAATGCCCAATCATTGGTAAACAGGTTGTCATGTGAATGTGATCATTCTTTTCATATAACAAGTTACCATGGCAACAATACAACCTGATAAAAACAACCTTAATTTTAGTTTTAAGCGCTTATAACTCTAAAGCGAACTCGGTGACCCCCATTTTTTACTGTTGAATTGTAATAACCATGATAAGATGCGACTAGGTTTCAGAGCCACCTTAAATTTTCGAAAAACTAAGGTGGCTCTAAACCCTCTACACAGAATTTTTTTCAATTTTGTAAAAATTTGTATCTCATCGTGTTTATTACAATTCAACAATAAAAGATGGGGTCACCAAGATCGTTTTTGAGTTATCAGCGCTCAAAGCTAAAATTAAGGGTGTTTTAGCGAGCCATGCTGTTGCTATGGTAACCTGTTATGCTTCGAAATTGACACAAACATGTTCACCAATGACTGGGCAAAGTTTGTACACTGATACAGAGTGCATATAATGACCTGTCAAAGCCTACATCTTGGAAAGTGCTGGAAACTGTTTTGAGCCACCTTAATACCCCGTCAGGATTACACATAACACATAAACAAACTTCTTCTGAGAAGTAAAGACCATTAAAAGAGGAGAGAAAGAAAAGAGGGAAAGAAGAGAGCCAAGGGGGCAGGCAGTGGAATGTGCTTTGAAAGGAAAAACCGAGGTAAGAGAGATATAAAACGTTGAAAGGTGTGGAGAAATAGCGAAACAAATGCCGTAATAGTTAAAAATTAAGAAGGAATCCACCAGAGGTTGGAATAACAAGAGGTCAAAAACTTTGTACCAAGATTATTTGCATCATATTGCAAACCCCTGTGCGACGATTTTAAATATCTTCTATCAAAAAAAGAAATCATTCCTAACAACACCAAATGTCGAAAACAAATTTTGAACTTAATATGAAACACTTGAAAGTATCAGTGAAATAACACTGTTGATGAAATTTTACCTGAACTTTGAATTTACTTTCTCGAGTTCCTATGGGAAATTGTTTTTGGTGTTATTTCAGGCAATTATTTATAGCTTTAGCTTTTAGGAAATGCATAATGGATTTCAATATACTTGGCATTATTCTGGTACGAGGTCTTTTTCCAATAAAAACTCAAATCTGCCTGATTTGCTATCGGATTTCGTCTTAAGTTCTTGCCACTGGGGCAAGGGAACTTTCCGATTTTGGGCTTGCAAAGAATTCAAGCTAGTGAAACTTGATAGAGTACCATCTATCAAGGCATCAACGTGTTCGTTGGAACCTGATAACATTTTGCTGGAAATAACATTTCCAAGTCAATTTGAAACCCAAGATAATTTACGTGTGTCAGTACGGTCAGTCATTAATACTGCCACGGAAAAAAAACTACGAAGTACTATAGTTCTTAATCCTTCTTGTTATCATGCATTTTCTCTTTACTATGATCAATATACTGTGCTTTGGTTACAGGATGAGAAAACCTTTTGGACATATTTTTTCAGCTGCAAGTGATCAGTTTTGCATCATCGGCATCATCAAAGCTACTGTTTCCAGACCTGCTTCAGCCTCGCAAAGGTTGTTCTTGCCTTGCTGTGCCTATTGCTGATGTCACTACTGGCGCCTCCATCATAACAAATGGTGCTTCTAAGATAGTAGAAAGTGTCCACAAACTCTAAGTTGTGCTCCCCAACTCTTACAGGCTATGCTACTCTGTTCCCAACGTACATAGCCCTCGATTTATCACAGTTAATTGCCAGTCCATAATATAAAGATAAAAGGAAATACACGAAAGTAAAACCGACAGCTTGTTTCTAACCATCGTTAATCGTAACAGTGATACTAATGTACTTGATACCAACAAGCTCTCTCCTGTCAGTTTTATAAACCTCCAGAGTAAGACCATGACTGAGCAGCAGTCTTTTCGTGTATTCAGCCGTCTTAATGAAGCCCCCGCCATGCGGAGTGAAACATGAGCCCCTTGACTGATCCAGCTTAAGAGTGAAGACAAATTGATCAGGATAAAAGTTTTCATTTGGGAGAGGAATAAACCTATCAAGCCTTTGTACTTCTGTCAGAGTTTCTCCAGACTTGCCCTCCGCTGCAAAGCAAGGAGACAACTGGTAATAATTTAACTTGTCTACCGTTTCGAATCCGATGAAGCTGGTACCGTCCGACACGCCATATCTAATGTCGCTATCTTTCTTTTTTCCGATGCTGACGTCATTAGCCACTGTTATCTTAACGGTCAGCACAGCTCTATGTTCAAGGACGCCAGCGGCCACCAAAGGAACTTTTAAAAGGGCTGCATTCGTTATTGGGCCTGCGCTGAATGTTATCTGGTCATTGGTGATGCTATGATTCCTATTGATGTAAGATGCATGCGTCTTGAACCACGAGGGGGTCATGACGTACTCTTTAAATGGCACCTGCCAATCACAAATCAGAAAGGTTCTCTCGCGTTTCACTCTATTGATTATCGAGGTGATTTCATCGAGAAAGAAGGAACAATTAAAATTGTCACTATTTCTTTTACTTCATACTACATGTAGTATAAATCTTCTAACGTTCTATTACGAATGCCGTTTTCTTATTGGCTAAGCTACTTCGGCCAGCAAAATCTATTCTGTTGAAGATAGTGAGTACCCCAGCAGTGAACGGTTGTTAATAAAATGGCGGCCTTTTCTTTGCGTTTTTGAAGTATCGATGAGGAGGATTTAGATAGTTTTCTAGTTAAGTGTTTATCGACTAGCCGATTTATACTAAAGCAATTAGATCACCCTCTCGATTTCTATGCGTGATAGTTAAGTCTGGCTGTGCACTCATCAACTATCACGCGATATAAATCTCGAGCTCATAATCTAATTGTCAAATAGAAACATGACGGACACAAACCTTGCCGGGGTTATCACTGTAGGCGTGGTCCTTTTTCAGCACATAATCCCAAGAGTGTGTGAACCGATCAGCATCGTTCAGCTCACAAAGCAAGTTGTCAAGGTGGAAATTGATGCTCTTGCAGCGTTGATCCTTTGAGCACCTGACGTAACACAAGCCAATATTTGCCACATTTTCTGACGAAATCACATGACCTTTGAGATAACGCCCCCATACCGTGTGTGTGGATCTGCATTGTTGAGTTGATTGAACGACAGTAAATACAAGAGACGACATAAGCAGTTCTGTCCAAAACATCTCTGAAATAATAAAAAAAAGGCTTGGTGTAACGGTGGACCGCCGTGAAATTTACCTACGATTACAATATGCTCGTTCCGAACAAAACTGCACCAAACTGTGGATAAAATTCTTTGACTTTTGTCTGACTTTTACACGAAATTAAGAAATTCCCTTGGGTCAGAAAAAAGTCCTCCGACCTCGTACAACGGTTACTCGTTACATCGGCATTGTAGAGGACGAACGAAAGAATTACTGATTTATAACGAGAACGGAAGAGAGACGAGTTTTAACAGATTAACAAAAGTTTTCTTTAAGCTCTCCACTGATCCGGCATGTGCTAAAACCCAGATGGTGGACTCTGGACGATAGACGATAGACGATGGACGATGGACGATGGACGATGGACGATGGACGATGGACGATGGACGATGGACGATGGACGATGGACGATGGACGATGGACGATGGACGATGGACGATGGACGATGGACGATGGACGATGGACGATGGACGATGGACGATATCTCTGACATTCATTTATTTCTCTCAGACAAAGTATAAAATTGTCACACAATCTTTCGCTTTTGTCACGCGATGTTAAAATATCGAACAGCGAAAATTCGAGGACAAAGTTGTGATCGCGAATTGTTCGTCACGCAATATCACGGATTCCTTCTTTTATCACGCGATGTCATCATGGAATTTTGAAATAGTGCATAGCGAAAATTCGTGCCCGCCCCGCTCCCCAGCAAGAAAAAAAAACAAACTTATTTTGACTGGACAAATTTTGACCGCGGATTTTATGTCACGCAATGTCAGTTATTCATTTATTAAATTCTGACAACAAAGTATAAATTTGTCACACAATCTTTTTCTTTTGTCCCGCAATCGATTGCTTTTTCACATGAATTATTCCAGACTGCACGCATAAATGACGCAGGAGAATCGTAGCCCATACGGCAAGCACGTGATATATTTTTGCATGAGTTGTCGTGGGGTGGGTGGGGAGGGGGGGGGAATAAGCAGCCTCACCTTAGTTTTTAAGCTGTTTTGGTGAAGCTTTCCACAAGCGGTCTGCCAGGATTATCGATGCTTCTCATTACCATTTTTCCCTTCCTTTCCTTACGTGTTTCAATTTCATTTTCGCCAGCTCTGAAAGTTTTTATTGCAAGTATTTCAAAACTCCATGGTGACATCACGTGACAAAAGCAAAAGATTGTGTGGAAAATTTATTTATGTTTATGTACTTTGGCTGAGAGAAATAAATAAATGCGTGACATTGCGTGACGAAAAATGCGCGATCAGAACTTCGTGATAATTTGTCCAGTCCAAATAAGTTATATTTTTGCTCGGGGGAGGGGAGGGGGGAGGGCACGAATTTTCGCTGTTCAATAGCGACAAATAAATGAATGTCAGAGATATCGTCCATCGTCCATCGTCCATCGTCCATCGTCCATCGTCCATCGTCCATCGTCCATCGTCTATCGTCCAGAATCCACCGTCTGGGTTTTAGCACATGCCCACTGATCCAAGAGTGCTCGAAAAAAATCCCGACAAATTTAAGCACTCGTGCACGGGTTCAGATTGCATATGAATCCTTACGAGTGTATCGGCAGGGAATTGAATGTAACTCGAATGACGAGATGGTCGGTAGCGGTCTGTCTCGACTTTCGTCTTTGTAGTAGGCCCGAGATCAACACCTATTTGTCCAGTCCTCAAACAGGATTTTAACAGCTTAATGGTCGTAACGGAACATTTAAACCTTCTCGGTATAATGCTACTAGGAACTCAAATATAACGTTTATCTGTAGTTAAATGTTCAGACACATTGAATGGCAATTTGCAGCTGTTTTGTTTTCCTCTGACATCAAGAATTGACATGGCACACGGACTTCCTTATTCATAGTTTCTAGTTTGCCTTGTTTTCCAGTTTGTTCGCGAATTCCGTGCACGTACAATATAAATGTAAATTTTAGCCGTATAACCATTAGTATACAGTGCACTTAAGTTTTCGTACCAACCTTGTTTCCTTGTACGGGAATAAAAAATCGTAGTGCTCTGTTAATTTCAACCTCGAAGGTCAACCAGCCGTTGTCCGATAGGGCAACTCTTAAAGAAGGAAGTAAAATAAGTGTGAAATTTGCTATCGACAAAAAAAAATTGCTAGCTATGAATGGAAGCTACAATTCCTCCCGCGGGACCAATGATCTTTCCGATTGTCACAGTTTTAGACCAAAAAGTTTAACTTAAATATGAATTAAACTGGGCGGAAAGGAGTGAGATATATTGAGAAACTCGATTAAATATTAAAACTATCTGTGGTGAGAAATTATACTTTATACATTATGTTCAATTTCAATGTTTTTTTCTTCGTAAACAAAAGTTTCAATATGCATCAATTTTCCTATTATCTTTTCAAAGCGCAAGGCAAGCTTTTGTTGAAGTCTTATCGAAAACAGTGTAGGCTGGTTAGTTAATTATCTCTTCCAACTTTATGAAAGTGTTTTTTGATGAAAACAAGTTATCAGAACAATAATACAGCAGCGTGTCATTGAATTTATGAAAGGAAAGAGAGAAAAGATTTTTTGTGGCTGTTTTTTACTGAATCTTTTTTGTAATATTTGTTTGCTTTTCGCTTGAGTATATCGCGGCATTATCACTCTGCTGGAATTTCGCTAAGTTATCACTAAAATAAAGTATTTTCTCTTTCATAAGAGTCATTTTCAACGAAGATGGTTTGAACACAAAGATTACTTCTATAACATGGGATTTCGCGGTAACGTCTACCGCAGATGAGTGACTGGCATGACAATGCTGCAAGCTGAAGAACTACGCGGGTCTCTGTAAATGGAGGCCCGATGGCGGTGGACCGGACGGCGGTGGATGGCGGATGGCGGATGGCGGATGGCGGATGGAAAAATAAGAATGATAAAATGTGGATGGAAAAATGCAGATGGAAAAATGCGGATGAAAAAATTTAGATGAGGATGGCAAAATGCTAATGATAAAATCCTTATGGGGGGAAATTAACTTACGATGCCAGCTGACAGTCTTAGTTGTAAATAAACCAGACCATCTTAAAGAATTTAGGCCGGGAGTCGCCCGAAATTATTTTATTCAATCACGAAACAGATGAAAACATTTTTACGCCGGCAGGTCCAAAACAAAAAGAGAACGGAAAAACCTTGATTAAATAATAAAAACTATTCCCTTTATCATCAGACTCCTTTCTTCTTTCACTACATCGAAGGACTTCCACTGTCTACTCCTAAGCAAAATTCTACTGCAGAAAACAGGCATTGTCGAATTACATGAAACACCACTGCAGTAACCGAGCGCGTCCCACTGTACCCTAGTTGAAAAGTTTGCAAGGCACATGGAGCGTTTGCATATGCACAAGACTTCAAAGGCCGCTGACTCTAGCGCAAGTGGAAGAGCACGGCAATGGAGTTTATATACTGACTATTCCTTGAACAGAGTTACCTTTGTTTTTTCGATCGAATTCGACGTCCTTACCTTTATCTCTGGCACTTTCCTCTGTTTGCCTTTTAGTGAAAAAGCTGGTTCGTCCGCGTCAAATGGACAGGATAAGACCTTCAGACATCGGACGGGTACAGGCAATTTTTAAAGAGCATTTTTACAGCTTTTGCTCTGATACAGACCTCATGCAATTAAATAGCGGAAAACAGTAATTGAATACAAGGAACATACGTTTTTAGACCTCCGCAAGGAGTTCTTTTTGCATGTAGCGCAGTTCTGTCGTACTACCACAACAGGCTCAAATTGAGCAATTTTCGTGAAAATCACGGAAAAATTGAGAAAAGGAAAGAAAAGGAAACCGAACAAATGGCAACATTTAAATTCTACAAAGAAATTGAATTTAAGATATACATGTAGATGCGCTAAAAACAGGTACTGCACATTCTCTTTGGCGAACCCCATCAAAGTCCGCAGGAATTTTCACAAACAAAATTAAGTGAACATTAAAATTATCAGAAATATCTTTTAATTCGTGTTTCAACTTACGAAAAGTCAGAAATTTATTTTAATTGACATTATGTGGAAATTATTTCACATCTCTTTTTTCCTACAACGTAACCTGAACCGTGTCACGGCGTGGGAATCTTATAAAAATCTAATTTAGAAATCTGTCTCAGAGATATTAAAGAAAATGTCTATTCCAAACTGAACATAGATATTGCGGAACACAGTTTTTCTTGTACGCTTAAACGGTTTTGCGAGATCAAAACTAAATAATTTACTATTTTCACCGCCAGCCATCAGAGTCAACAACGTTATTATCTTACTGCGATGATCGAACTCTGTTTACGGACATTCCACTTCTCCCTACCTAAAATACTGAAAATCGACCGCCACCAAGAGATTCTCCTCATCAGGATTTCATCTTCCGCACATTGTCATTCGAAATTTTCCATCCACGGCTTAAATCCACATTTCGTCATCCGCATTCTTCCATCCACAACTTTCCATCCGCATGTTGTGATCCTCATTTTTCCATCCGCATTTTTCCATCCTCCATCCGCATTTTTCCATCCGCCATCCGCCATCCGCCATCCGCCATCCGCCGCCATCCGGTCCTTGTTTTATAGATACCCGAATGACACAGAGGTATCGCGTAGCAATCTGTAAATGCGTGTATGCGGGATGAAATTTCAAATTCGTTGCTAAGGAAGTCTAAGTTCCTTTATGTTATATAATCTATCCCATCAGCCACCGCCTTCCACAATGATAAAATCACACGCAAGCACACCCATACGCAATTACAATTCGTCGTCTTCGTCGTATCATTTTAATAAATTCTGAAAGAGAAAAAGTAAAAAGTACATTATTTCTGGGAGCCTTTGGAAGCTTAAAAAGCGAGCAACTTATGTCAAGACTGTTAAGCTTCTAATTCTTTGTGGATTGAGAGCTGAAGCGGCCTTTCGACGTCGTGTTTCCAGTAGCAAGACATTAGCTGAGCTGTCAGAAGCGGGATATATGTAGAAAAGGTGAGCGGTCTGATGATTTTTGTAGTTCCATTGACAACTTGCAGCTGAACTTGAAAGCCGCGCAGCATTTCGAAACAGCCTTGACTATCGTCTTTTTCAAACCTCATTCTCGTCAAAATAATGCGTCCGTACGGATCGCTGTTAGAGTTTATCCGGTCAGTAATGCGGCGCGATAACCCACGAAAGATTATTCTGGGAACGATCAAGTATCCCCCGTATATTGCAACAGAAAATGTATAATATAGACACAATGAGTAATCGAAAGCGACGGTACTATTACCTCTATCGGCCTGTTCAGAATGAAGTTTTGAATTCCACGACGTTTCGTTTAAATGTACTTAGTTTTTCTATTTAATGATTACCGTAAGTGTTTTCGGAAATACTAGCACAACAGTGCTATTTTAGAAATCCGAATAGAAATAAGGTTAATGTATGTATGCGTGTATGTATGTATGTATGTAAGTTAAACATTTCGAGACGTTCCCTAAAAAGAAGCATTGTATTTCAAACGCAGGAAGGAATGTTATTTGCAGGGATTTATCATCGAGAATTTGCTAAACAAAATACGCTTGTTAATTAGTTCATTAATATCTCAAACAATAGGGACTGAACTTTTGAAAACCCTGCATGATTTAACTTTACCAAATTTTTGTCTTCTTGAATGCAAATTCCTTCTAATATTGGGTCCCCTTTTTGAACGCTTAAGAAGAATTTGGTTAGAATGACCCGTGATCTGGACCCGTTGTCACACAACTAAAACATGTCCAGGCCTACTTCGCATTGTTGATGAAGAGGTTTAGGGCACCACTGAATTCTGCCACAACAACAGAAACAGACGACCCCATGGCTCTTCCATGCAACTGCTTGTACTGTTTACCGTACTGTTTTACCGAAAGTAAGAAACTACTTCCTATAATGGCCTATACGGGGAAGCTTCGCCCAAAAGAGGTAGATCTGTCATTTAGTTATTTTGAAGGGCCTTTAATTAAAATATTTCGAACAGACTCACCTCACGGCTGTATCATTTCATTTATTAGGCAAAACATGAATGTATAAAGGTGGCTTGCAACAGTTTTTCCGAGACTCAGTAGTGACGCAAGTAACCCTAAGGAGAAACGAAAACAACTTCAGCATTTGAATCGCGCTAAACCACTTTGGTGTACGTAGCGATAGTTTCAAGCTGCTTTCAAACATGTGTTAAGGGCTGATCCGCACTAAGAGACAAAATTGTACTTGTCCACGACAAGATCCGAGGACAAATTTTGTCGTGACAATTTTTGTCTCGTCTGCTGCATCCGTATTGACTGTGGTGAAAGTCGTCGAATTCGTTCAAATCTAGTTTCGCAACACGCGCGAGAAACAATCCAGGCGCTAAATGTATACCGTTTAAAGCTTTTTTGACAAATGATTGACAAGATAAACACAATTTTGTTTATTTAAACGATTTTCTCCAGGTTATACCCGGGACAAATTTTGTCGGCGATGCGTTTGAAGATTTGTCCGCTTCGGCCAAAATTTGTCAAGTCGTGACACACCATCCGCACTTGTAGTGAGGGGGTGAATAGGGGTATGCAAATCCACCGATCCCTGCCTTTTTTAGCCAAATCCGTTGATCCGCCAATATTTTTGCTCAAATCCGAAACCACAACCATATCTGGAAACAGAAGTGTAAAAGTTCAAAGGTAAACTGGTAAATGTGAATGCCACTGTTAATTTCGCACAAATAGTAAAGAAGGCAGCATGCTTGATGACTATAACACAGTACAATTCCAATAACGGTCTCACACCTGAATTTAAATGAGCTTCGTTCGAAAAAAGAAATAATTTGGATGAACTCATTAACATACCGACCAAGGCTGAAGAAAGATCTATGTTCCAAATTTCATTTAGGACCCAAGATCCGAACATCATCGGAATCCGAGCCAAAATTCACTTTTGATCAACGATCCACTGTGTTTTCAAAATCCGCGAATCCGCTCGATTTACCCCAAAAATCCACAATCCGTGCGCTTTTTAAGGCCAAATCCGTCGATCCGAAAACCTATTCATGCCCCTCCTGTGGCGAGTTGGTGATGACAGGAAATTTGTCTAAATAAACAACTTTTTTGCTAGGGCGGATCGGCCCTTAGCCTAGGGGCAACAAAATTATGACAAAAAAGGTCGATAGACAACCGGTCAAACAGTTCTAATTTACTCTTACTTTTTGGCACGCGATACGTGGCGTCACATTAGCGCGCGACTCATTGTCGTCCGCGCACCGGATTTTGGTTATTCCAGTAACCAACGATTAAAAGCGTGACAGAAAATCGGCGTTATAGCCGATTGTCACCAAATTTAGACAGTGGCCTGATCTCATCATTAACCAATCACAGGCCATTTTTCAGCTCTTTTCATCATATCCTCCCCTCAGGGGAGTTTTGTCAATTTAGCTATTTAGTATGCAAGCCACCGTAATAGAGGACTTGGCGCTTGTTGGGGATCATGGGTAATCAGGGCAACCAAAGACAAGATGGCGGCCGCGTGTAGCCTGTAATGCTCGCGAAACTGAACTGTTTCGGAATTGTTTGTGGCTTTTCGCTCGTGAAAAGGAAAACTGACATCAAAAATAGTTCTTTGGAGAACATTGATTATTATTCTGACATTTAACGGCCATTCATATTCATCTTGTGGTGTACTGTCAAAATCATGCCACATTATCGCTGCTGTGTTGGGGGATGTGATAGCGATTCAAGGTATCTAGGAAAAGTACTGAAAAGAGGACACGTTACTGGGGATTTGACATGGCATTACTTCCCTAAGGATCCAAAGGAAAGAGTCCTTTGCGTGAAAAACATTTTGAAAGGACTATATGCTAGAGGATTTTGTAGTGAGTGACTATATGGTAGTGTGCTCAAATCACTTCCAATTTGGAAAACCTACATTTTCCTCTCATGCTCCAACGCTTTACCTAGTTGCCAGTGATAAGTCTAAGCGCTCACTAAGGAAAGGAAAAGTTCCAACCTGTAACGACAATGGACACTCGCCTTCAAATGCACCTAAGAAGCGTTTACGTTTTCTGGAAGCACAGGTGCAGTGTAATATCAGCTTTACTATTGAACAGCTTACGAGGGAACATGATGTCCGATTTTACATTGGATTGCCCTCTTCAAGTGCTTTTCGGTTACTTTTCGAACAGTCGTCAGCAAAAGCCAGGGAAATGCATTATTAGACAGGTGAAACTTCACACATTATGGCATCGAAGGTGATCAGAACAGCGAGAGCCTTAACTTTGGAGCAAGAATTGTTTTTGTGCCTCATTAGGTTGAGGCAAGGCTTCCCAGTGCAAGACCTTGCATTTCGTTTTTCAATCTCACAAAGCCATGTCAAATCCCCAGTAACGTGTCCTCTTTTCAGTACTTTTTCTGGATACCTTGAATCGTTATCACACTGGCCCCCAACACAGCAGCGATAATGTGGCATGACTTTGACAGTACACCACAAGATGAATATGAATGGCTGTTAAATGTCAGAATAATTACCAATGTTCTCCAAAGAACTACTTTTGATGTCAGTATTCCTTTTCACGAGCGAAAAGCCACAAACAATTCCAAAACAGTTCAGTTTTGCGAGCATTACGGGCTACACGCGGCCGCCATCTTGTTTTTGTTTGCCCTGATTACCCATGATCCCTCAACAAGCGCGAAGTCCTGTTCATTTGCTCAAAACTTGGGGCCAAATCTTTCGGAGATGTAAGTCAGGACATTCGCAAGGATACAGAAAGTAATTTGGGAACAGTTTCTGGCTTCTAAGGCTAAAATTATCCAGAAGTAAGCTTTTTTATCTTGTACGTGACGAAGGTCACGCGGTGAACAAATTGAATAAATCATCGGCTCTTCGCACTGTCTCGCTTTGTTTTTTTGTTTCGCTCCCTTTTGCAGCCCGCCGAGGTCATTTTTTCATCTAAATCTACTAGAGAAAAGTTTGAAAAAGATGTTCCCAATTTAATGTTCAGCTCTCAGGCAATAATTCTAGACTTTTTTTGACCGAAACGTTGGTTCGTGTTTTTCGGTTGCCATGGGCGACCGTCGCTTCCTTTGTCGAGTCAAGCGATGAGGTGAGGTCACAGAAAACATTCTAATTAGTTCTAGTTTTGTTCGATTTCGCTGAAATTTTAACATGATAAAACTGGATTGTTAAGGAATAGATTTAACTACGGCAATTGTACAGTAGCTATTAACGCTAGAGTGATATATCGCTTCGCAGTCAGGGTTTTGAAGAGAGTTTTTTGCAAAGCGTGGGTTCGGCGTGATTTTGTAATCAGAGATTTTTGTTAACCCTGAAGGAAAAAATATCCGGAAAAGGTAGTTTCATCGACGATGCAAACTAATATAAATTTATATATGTTTCGAGCTGAATTTCTAGTGGGAAAAAGATATTTTTGACGAGCGCTGGGTTTTTAATTTTTTTCCCGCGAAAGTGTCGAACGACAAAGTCAAGTTCAAGTTCAAAGTCAAATTCTCGTCCAAGGTTATAAAAGCTAGTCTTTGATCCAAGATTGCTCAAAAACCTACCGTGAGACCCACGATGAAATTTTCACAGTTGATTTGTTGGGGTGAATCCCGTCTAGGGCCAAAATTTAAAAAAATATATGTAACGCAGCTTTTCAGCAAAATTTGAAATAGACAAAATTTCACATTTTCTTAGTTTGCAACTGAATAGACCTTTTTCGCTTGAGCAGTTTGTTGCGCCATTTCAGACCATGTGATGATTCTCCTGGGAATTCTTGCTTTGCTTCAAATTTTTGAATAGTGGCGTGTATACGAATAAATAATTTTGACATGGATGAAAGAACCATTCTCTAGAGAATATCACATGGACTGTAATGGAAAACAAACCGCCCAAGCTAAAAAGGTCTATTAAAACCGGCATTTATTACCCGATCACAGGGCATTCTTACGTCATGTTTCCCCTGTTCCCTCCAGTGGACAACAAATCAAACACAACTTATGAATTAAATTTGGCAATTTATAATCAAGCTATATATCTACTCAATCCGTCTAAAAGGAAGGACTGTAAGGGTGAAGTTTTAGCACAAATCTGCCAGAAAGTTAGAATGTGAGAAGTATTCAAGTCGCGTTAGTAATCCTTGTGCTCGCAAGATTCGAATCTTGGATCACTGTAAAATTAGCAAGTCAACTATCACAAAGGCAACTCCAGTAAAGAAGCGTTTGCTGGAAACGCCAGATCCGCAAATCGGTTCGAGTGTTATCGCCTGTAGCAAAAACAAACAACGGAAAGTCTTCTCGGAAAACTTTGGAATTTGGGCAAGAGAGGCTTCAAACATCTGAGAGGGAAAATAACGATAATCTTGACCAGTATCAGAATAAAGATAATCTTCCCCTAGGCGGCCTCCAAGTCAAAGTTGTTTATAAAATGTCCTCGTAAGAATTCCCCGCGACGAGACGACTAAATTTTTGGTTAGGCAAATCTGTGACAAAAACTGGCATGCCGCAGCTAATACTATAACAAATCATTCAGAACTGTACCCAGAGGTTCTAAATGCTGTCAACAAAAATGCTTCTAATGAAATGTCAGAGTACCTACGACAACATGTTGCTATGTAACAAGCCAGACGAAATCACTAGGTTTTCCCACACAGTAGTGCGAATTTTCTGTCCCGTGGTTTGTTATCTTGTCCTTGGCGCATGTGTCATTCAAGAAAGTGTGCAAGCTGCAAACTGTGTCGCGCTTGCTTCTGCAATAATGTTCAGGCTTCGAAAAACCAAAGCGTCGGCATTGCACTACAGGATTTCTACCGTACTGTCGAAGCTGACGCCTGAATCCTCGTTCAGCGAGAAAAGTTAAAGCGTTTTGTAAACAAGCTTCGAACGCGTCTTCCCCTTTTTTCTGGTACTCAGAAGTTTAATACCTTTGATCGACACATGTCAATAATATTGGACTAGCCCAGCCAATTACGAGCTCCGTTCGCTGGCGAACGGAGGTTTTCAAAATCCAGGCCGGGTTTGTCTGCAAGCGTTTCCTTCCTTCCCTTCTCCCACTCCCCTCTTTCTCTTTTTTGGCTCTCGCCACGTTTTCCGCGCAGACAAAACAACGAAAATCCCGTTCCTCGGTCTTTCTTTGCTTCCAACCCGACGGAAACGCTTGCCACGCAGGCTATAGAGAGTGTAAAACTTCATTTATTTGTTTTCTTCCTTACATTGTAGACTTGAATTTTGTTTTCTATCACCGGTGAACTCGAAGATTAAAGAGGGATGTTGCTTCTTCAAGTAACCACAGTCTTTGCGTATTTTCTGTGTTTTAGTGTCACCAACGGCTGTAAGTTCCGTCAATTAAACATATCTATAATTTTCTGAATTGTTAATTGACGAGTATTTCATGCGTGTGGCCCGAGCACAGAAAATGAGGTTCCGTATATACAAAAATTTGAATATAAGGATTTGTATAAGGGAAAACGGAGTTATTCATCCAAAACGAAAATATATCTTGTTTATTAACGAGTCTTGCATAAAAATAAACCTACCTCGGCCCAGGTGTATGGTACTCTGTTTCTTGTGAGATTTCTACGCCAAATTATACTGAGACATTTAGGTGGATTTTTCTCCACTGTTTTTTCCTCTATAAAACAGTAAAACTAAAACCTACCTAAATGAAGGCACAACATTGGAAAAAGGCAGAAGTTGGGCGGACCCGGCCCATAAAAATCGCCGATGGACAGATTGGTTAACAGGCTCAACGGGATCATGGAATTAAAAAATGTGTTGATTTAGCCGATAGAATACCCAAACAGTAAGGGACAGACTCTTGAACTATTAGACTCTGTTTATATCGAACGGTGAAAGGATCAGTATAAGAATGTAGGAGTATAACTAGCTCACCATCTTTTTTTTTTTTTTTTTTTTCAGTGAACCCTGGAACAAAATTTACAAAGGAACCTCCAAGTACGTTGTATGTGCCATTAGGCTCTGCCGCCAGGTTTAAGTGGGAGTTCACGTTTGGTGATTCCAAAGATTGGGGTAATTTTGTCGTATTCATTTGGGGCAAAACAGACAACAGTTTCAGTTATATGATGACAAAATACATCATAGTTCACAAAAGTGGAATTTCAATTTTGAATCCCGCACTTCACGCTTCAGTAAGATCCAGAGCTTTTTGGACTAGAAATATCTCTCAACAACAGGGATGTCAACTGGTGTTCATCTTAAAAAATGTGTCTTAGTCGGACCAAACTACATATGGTTGCACGGCTGACGTTTCTGGCATATCTATCAGAACTGGTCCAATAAATCTGGTCGTTAGTGGTGAGTGTGCATGGCGGATTATGTCGTTATCGATCTCGATATATAAACTAATTTTTTGCCAATTTTTAAATTTACCATTTAATTTAAGTCTCAAAATGACTGTGAACTAAGAAGCGGGTAGACTAAACAACAACAACAAAACTAACAATAGTGGCTTTGAATAGGGAAGATAGAGCGGGCAGATTATAAACAGCATTGTTGAAAAAGTAGACTCCCCTCCCGTGCTTGATCAAGGTCGAGGTGTCTCTCTCGAATTTAAAATTACTGTACCACAGACGCCGAAACAAACGCAAAAAGGAAAATTTACTTTGTTGTTGGACCCTAAAATTGGATACAGTCGAGCCTCCCTTAAGCGACCACACAAAATGTCAAGCCTAGGTTACCGCTTACGGGAGGTGGTCGCTCGCAAGAGCTTAGGCCATAATGGGTCAAAATTTTGCCTCATTAACAAATGGTACTGCAGAGACTTACCTAATGCGTCAATGCCCATCTAACCCATGTAATAACTTTTAGTAACCATAAAAATTTAAACTTTCCAAAGTATTCATTAGAATATGATGGTTCGCTTCTGATAAACGTCCTTATAAGGCGAACGGAACAAGTCTCACGATAGTTTAAAATTGAATCTTTAATGTTTTCTAAACGTAAGGAGGATTGAACATGAACTTATAAGGATTGGATTGAATTGGATTGGATTGTTAGCTTTAACCCCTTTTTATTGTTAGCTTTTTATCCAATTTCCGCTCTATTATCTGTGAAGTTGTCGCTTACGAGAGGTTAAAAATAAAAGAAAAGTTAAAAATTTTAGCCCTAAAAGTAGTAGCGGTCGCTTACAAGAGGTTCTAAATATAGTTATTGGAGTTGGAAAGTTTTTTTAATATATACACGCTGATCTGTATAATCTGAAGAACTTTAATTAATTGCAATTACTTAAGAGGTTAGAAAAGTCGAAATCAAATAATATTTACAGGCATTTCTTATAACTAGTACATTTGTGGGTACCATTCAATCAATCAATAGGAAAAATACCTACATAACCGTCTGTTTGTTTGGATATTTATCCCAGTTTTAACTTTTAAGAACCACCAACCATAATTGCAAATCGGATTGCCATTCTTATCATTATACAATTCTTCAGTTTTCCATGGCACCTTTTAGGGGGCCATCCATTGAGGCTCATCAGTTGGAAAGCCTTTTAAAGGCCATTCATTGTTCTTCATTCGGAGAAAATTATGATTGTCTATTTAGGTATTTACGTGACATTTATTCCAGTTTCTAATTATTCAGAACCACCAACCATAAGCAATGGAGCAAATCGGACTCTAGATGTTGAAGAAGGAGATGATGTACCTTTACATTGTGACGCAAATGGTGACCCTATGCCTTTGGTGACGTGGAAGAAGATGGTCAAATATTACAACAGAACAATACAACGACGAGCATTTTTATTACAAACATCGAGCTGAGAGACGCTGGTGCCTATATTTGCATTGAAAAAAACAGAGCTGGGTCGGTTTCTCAGAGTATTTTGGTGAGAGTTATACGATGTAAGTACTACCTTGTCCCATCTAGATTAGCCAGTATAGATTTTTAGTTTGACTTGTGAAACTACTCAGTCTTCGTCACTAATGTTACTATGAGTGACTAGTTGATAACCCATTTTGAGTAGATTAGACATGTATGACGGTACGCAGGGCCACAGATCAATCTTCTAACTGGTTGAAGGTTTATGAATCCAAGGTTTTAGACGTACATCTCAGATTTAGTAGATGCAACGTTGTCGAACGTTTACCCCGCTGGATAAGTCCGGAATTGATATCGATGTACAAATTCATATTTTCTTTACAATGTTTTGCAATTTTTGGCCTCGGACGCGGTTATGAGCACCAGTGCAGCTTTAGAATGCAATCAAATTAGATATATTAAAGCTAATAATAGGGGAACTCCACTTATTCACTTCCTTTAGACATTTGGATCCCCGGGCGGGGGAGGGGGAACTCCCATGTGAAACCGTCTTGCGTCTTAGGGTCAGGGTTTTGGGAAGCAGGCCGCATACCCCCACCCAATTTTTCTCGGAGTATCTCCCGGGCTCTGCAAGTTCCTTTTAGACACGGTGTCCAACTCTCCCGTGGATGCATAGTGCTACCACACGCGTTGGATGGATGTTTTGGTGGAAGATGAAAGTCGCTTGTTGGCTATCCACCTGAGCAACATCCTCGTCACAGAATTGCCTATCTCTAGATCCTGATTAGATTTCCCAATTTATTAAAACCGGAGGTGATCTACCTCAGCAGTTAAGCCTATATGGAAGATTAACTCTCCTTATAACTTCCATCCTCTTTTGATATCAAACAGAGCTATTCTTGGTGAGATTTGATTTGATTTCTTTCTTTTTTTTAAATAGCCCTCGGTTACAATAATGGCAATCTTAATTGCAATTATTATATGGCTAGCTCCGTGAGCGGGAAAGATGAATCAAATCGTGCGCTGTGATTGGCTACCCGAGCGGGCAAGATGGAGCTATCTTGCCCGCTCGGGACTACCCGCCGTGTCCCGCAAGAAAAATTTCCCCGAGAGCCATATAATAAATCCTTTATTGACCAAGCTTGTTCGGCCAAGATGGCTGGATATTGGCCTCGTTCTTTTTTTGCGTGTTTATGGACCTCGACTCCGTCTCGGTCCATAAACACGCAAAAAAAGAACTTGGCCAATATCCAGCCATCTTGACCTCACACTTGATCAATAACCCATATATATTGACCGGTGCATTGAGGCCCCGTCCACTCTACGTCAGAGGAATTTCAAAACGGAGCTTTATTTTGCGGTTAGGCCTACCGTCCACACTAATCCGTCACGACAACGAAACTTTTCGGAAACCCCTTTCAAACCGGAGGAATTTAAAGACGCCAGCTTTTCGTTTTTGTGTGGATGGAAAACGTTTTGAAAACGGAGTTTTTCGAAAATGACGCGATAATCACGATAACCATGTCATTTTCCTGACCAAGTTTTCCTTAAACACAAATCCAAAATGTTTGGTGATTGTTGCGTTTTTAAATTCCTCCGCCGTAGTGTGGACAGAAAACATTTGATGCGTTTTCAAAGTGAAACCTACATGTTCAAATTTCTCCAGCGTAGTGTGGACAGTGCTAAATCAGTCTCTTGCAGTCTCTTGCGGTCGTTATCTCTTTAATATTCATCTGACTGTTTTGTCAAGCTATAGCAGAGAATGTTCCTTTCAGATAACGATGAGTGTGCTATATCAAATGGCGGCTGCAGTCACAAGTGTGTTAACACCACGGAAGGCTACAGATGTGAATGTCCAGAGCCGGGACTTAGCTTAGCATTAGACAACAAGACATGTCATGGTAAGTATCAATTAATTTAAACTATTTAAACTATTATGCGTCTAGACGAGCTCTCTCTCCTAGTGCGTCGTTCAAGACGAATTTCGTAGTATAGTTCGTCTAGAAGCATAATACATCTTGTGCCCGTCTTTATACTAGAGACGAATAACTAGACGAACTACAAATGTTTTCCCAACTTCGTCCAGACGGATAATGCGTCTTTAGTATTAAAGCGGCGAGGACGCATTATCCTTCTGGACGGATAATGCGTCCTCTGGTATAAAAACGGCCAATTTGGTTTTTCTTTTTTTCAGATACTGACGAGTGCTCTGCATCAAATGGTGGCTGCAGTCACAAGTGTGTTAATACTGTGGGAGGCTACAGATGTGAATGTCCAGAGCCGGGACTTAGCTTAGTATTGGACAACAAGACATGTCATGGTAAGTATCAATTAATTTCAACTACAGTAACACTTCAACGCATGTTACTGTTTTGACACGGCAGAGAATGGCCGTTTTTATACTAAAGACGCTTTATCCGTCTGGACGAACTTGGGCAAACATGTGTAGTTCATCTGGTTATTCGTCTCTAGTAAAAAGACGGGCAGGAGAGGTATTATGCTTCTAGACGAACTCTCTCTCCTAGTGCGTCGTTCAAGACGAATTTCGTAGTATAATTCGTCTAGAAGCATAATACGTCTTGTGCCCACATTTTTTTTTTTTTTTTTTTTTCAGATACTGACGAGTGCTCTGCATCAAATGGCGGCTGCAGTCACAGGTGTGTTAATACTGCAGGGAGCTACAGATGTGAATGTCCAGGCCAAGAACTCAGATTAGCATCAGATAACAAAACATGCGAAGAGAAGCACACTACGAGCGGTATGTTTGCGGATTGTAGCTATAAATAAACTTACATCACCACGCAACAAAGAAGGGGCTAACGAGAACCAGCCCAATCCATGTATAGAGCAATCCTAATATATATCTTCTAAGAACAATTATTTTCCTTTGCTATTTCGTCAGCTACGCAAAAAAAATACCCAACAAGACTGTTATTGCAGGTCAATCTTAAACTATATTGCTAAATTTCGAAGTAAACTCGCAGGCTTAGAGCCAGTTAGGCCTGAGGAGCTCTGACACTCAAATGAGAATTCGTTTTGGCATTCTTCAATTCTATGTAAGCGCTCGACCTTTATTACTTATTTAAATGGTGAACTACAACTCAGACATTGCAGCTCACTTTCCTCTCAAACTGGGGATCTTACAATTAATCGGTTAATTAATCGGTTTACGTCGCCTAGAAAGTACGGTGGTTGAAATAAGAACTCCAGGCCATTTGAGACCTGTATTCAGAAAGTATGTGACATAAACGTTAAATATTCCAAATTGACGCTCCGCAGAAACCAAACTACAAAACAAATTTAATGAAAATACTTATAAAATAAATAGATTATCTTATACTTATAATGCTTTTCGTCCTCATGTAAGCCAGCGTTTACAATTTCCTCCGGTTTGAAGAGCGTTTTCGAAAAGATCCGTTTCCATGACGGATTAGTGAGGACGGTAGGCCTAACTGTAGAAATAAAGCTGCGTTTTCAAATTCCTCCGGCGTAGTGTGGACACTGAACAAAGAAAACAACGAAGCGCTAACATAGCGCGGTTTGTTCTGTACATGACCACCACGTGATACCTCTTGCTTTAAGTATACTCCTGTATCACTCCTTATACCCCTGTATCACTACCAGAGATTGATGGCTCTTCCGTACGTATCTCGTGACAACAAAGTATTTAATTCTGTCATTTCAGCGTTCCTGCAAGCTCATTTTGTCAAATTATAGTCTTAACGTCAGTCATTTGGTGTCACCTTATATGAAGTTTTACTGTTGTGTTTTCCAGGCTGCAGATCTACCTTCTTGATGGATGTGTTTGTGATTTGCGTTGCTTGCTTGGGAGGTCTTCAAGTATTCATATGAGGAGCCTGCTGGGTGTGCTCTGCTTTTCAGCGGTGTCCAAGAAAGAGAGTATGCTCAGTGAGTTGACTGCTGGCTCATTTTAGGGTCAGCTCGAACTTGAGATATATACTGAACTGTTGATTTTCGACTCTACTTTCATTTGTTTTAGCATAGTATGGTTAAACGGGCAAAACTTTGGCGATTTTCTGGTATAAGCTGACTGCTAGAAGCTAGCATAACTAAGCACCATTTTGCCTTTTTCTGCGGCCGGGAACATAAATTTAACTGTAGACTGGTGTTAAAATCCAAAAATACTCAAGATTCTCTTTATTTCTAGGTGAATTGAGTACCTTAAACATCATATAATCTTGTTAAATCAAGCAGAGTACTAGGAGAACCTAGGAACGACCGAAAGTATGCCTTGGTTCTCTGGGAAGTAAAAAATAATGGATTGAAAGATAAACTAAAAGGGTGGGTTGTATGTGCACCGCTAAATGGTATGGATTTGATTAGCATTGCCCTGAAAAAGGATATAGATTTTCAACATTTTGGTTTAAAATAAGGTATGTTTTGCACTGTGGCTTGGCTTAGGTATTTTGTTTATATGGAAGTTTTTCTGTATCAAGATTGGCAAAGTTCAGCGTTTCACTCAATCGAGTTCGTCCGACTGAAGCTGTAAGCAGATAGAACATGCTGGTCGATTGATGTTCGACATTTGACCCAACGGGGGAGCTTTAGCCGTTTTGGATCGACTCAAATTGCAATTAAGTTCGTCTCTTGTGAACGTCGACGTTTGGCCTGAGTGTTAGTATCCTATCCTTAGTTAAAACCGAGTTTAAATCTATTATCTAAATTTATTAGTTTCCACATTGTTGGTTTTAACTGGTTAAATAGGTTAGTATATTTTTATAGCAGTTTTTGGCGTTTTTCTCTCTTTATCTTATCTAGGTATAGCTTAGTATATTTTATTAAAATTTTTTAACTTTTTGCTCCGTAGTTAATTTGTTCATGCGTCCGAGTTTCATGCTCATTACTAAACAGGTGTTATCAATAAATATCCTGCAAGGGTTTGTGCTGTTTAAAATGAGATCGTTAAATTCTCAATTCCATTTCAGGCAATGAAAAAACGATCACGATTCGTATCCGTGGGCTTTCTACTCATTTAGTGTACACCCTTCTTTCATTTTGGCCTAACAAGCGCGCTAAGCGACAGAAAAGAACTAGTGAAATTGAGAATAGGCAATCACAAAATAAGGATTGAAACTAGTAGATATGATCAAAATCCAAGAGTTAAAAGACTCTGCCCTATTATGTTTGTGAATGTAATCAAATTTAAGATGAATCTCATTGTCTTAAATATTGCAATAAATACTCTATTCTAATTGATAAAGTTTATAGAAAAAATAGAAAATATCGTTCAGATTAGATCTTCATTACAAGCCATCGGCGAACATTGCAGGTACCCCTGCAAATCATCATGTTACGCAAAGTATTCAATTAGCAAAATTAATTTCAGCTTGCTTTGATCTACGCAATAGTCTTCTTTCAAATCAAACCAATGTAACTTGATTGCTATATCATAACCTTATTATACGTTCAGGATAATCATTGCTGTTTTAGTTTTAGTTTACAAAAGCTTTTGCAACTCTGTATGCATTAATGGTCATGCAAATAAAGCCAGTTGTTGTTGTTAGTGTGGAGGCCTCACTTAGCGATTCTCACTAAGGCCCTATTTTTTGGGCGAAATAAAAGTGTCCTAGGTAGTTATCAGGTAGCTACCCTCTATTCCCCCAGACCGAGCTTTTATGGAAAGCAGGTTGCCCATGCTGACCGAACCAAAGGTTGGCCCTCCCGGTTTCACGCATGCTCTACATGTGTCGACACATCCCGGGTTGATAACAACTGTTCGCGTGGGAGAACGTTGGCTCCCTTCTCAACTATCCAACTTTCACGTAAGTCACCCTCTCTCAACCTGACACACGTCCTTCGGCTCCAACAATGTGATTTAAAGCACACTCTCTCCCGGTGTCAGTTGCGAATAGAATTTTTATTTTTTTTCCAACTTGGGTTGTTTGACCCAGTTTATAGTTATGTAATTACTGTAGGTGGCATGTAACAATGCGTGTCACCTGTCGTAGGGATCGGAGGAATGTGAAATCTTGGCAAAGTTCTTGCTTAGTAACCTCTCCAAAATACGCGTCTATTCACTCGTATTTCTCATCCTGTGAAGACGATTCTATTTGAATTCTGTTAAGGTAAGAATTGTTCCATTTTTCTCTACTCTTTGTTCTGGCTTGTTTTCTGACACCCCTTTTTGATCAACGGTTGGGTTTTTTTTTTCTCAGTTAAGAGCGCATGGTTCGTTTGCAACTTCAATTCGTTTTCAAACGTTTTTCAACATGGCGGTAGCCTGCGAGCAGGTTCACATTGGAGCACAAGCGCGCGCAGCGTAGCCGAGAGCGCGAAATCGAGCGCGAACACTTACTCACCAGACTCCTTCCCGCCGGATCGCTTTGCTCTTCACTGCTCGCGCGCTTGACTCAAAAGGAGAGCCTGCTCGCAGGCTAACATGGCGGATGCTGTTTCGAGTGTCCCTGTTCTTGGGCAGTCATTCATGACACGTCTGCAATGTGACTTAACATCGATTCCTGGAAAGGGACTTTTGCATATCAGGACTACTCCTAGATTGGATATATAGATCATTTACCAAGCTTGTTCGGTCATGGATTGTTCACAGTCCCCTATTTTTCCCTGAGGTCATAGAAGTCGATCGTTGAGTTCGACGGGCCGCCATCTTGGTCTCTTGATGCGAACGAACCTGGGGAGAGTAAAAAAATACCCGTGGGTAAGGGTGGTGGAGAGCACGGAGGGCAAAAAAATATGTAGACTGTAACAAATTCACTGTCTCGTGTTCAAGGGAAAAAGAGAAGCCTTTCACCTCAAGATCGAACTCGTTTGAGCTGATCTGCTCCTCAATGATGCTACGTAGCGGTACAATTACCAGGCAGGAAGGACTGCCTGAAGAACAACCAACGGAGCTTTTATCCACTTCCTTCGCCAAAACGAAATTTTGCGGATAGATTAAACTCTTTCCAAACCCAGTTGGAAGAACCGCCAAAACATGTTTTCCTTCCAGTGAATGAGAAACAGCCTCTTTTACGTTTTAACACCAACCGTCGAAGACAAGAAGCAGACAGACGATCCAAATCAAACTCACAGAATTCCTCTGAAATCGACGCCATTTTTGCCTGAGCCGCGAAGTGAAAAATGTCATTTTCGTCAACGTCTGCTACGCTCTAATGAACCCTATTGTCCCTTCGACCAATCAGGTGTTCCCGTTGCTGGAGCAACTAACGTCACTAACATGAGACGAAGAGAAGCTGTTACAGGCTCCCTATTTTTTCCGCCCATCCACCCCCACGCTATTTACCCCACCGCCTCTACCCACGGGCAGTTTGTACTCTCCCCAGTTTCGCTCGCATCAAGAGACCAAGATGGCGGCCCCTCGAACTTAACCATCAACATCTACGATCTCACGGAAAAATAAGCGACTGTGAACAGTCTAGTTCGGTCAAGATGGCTAGATATTGGCCAGGTTCTTTTCTTTGCGTGTTTATGCACAGAGACGGAGTCGAAGTCCATAAACTCGCAAAAATAAGAACGAGACCAATATCCAGTCATCTTGACCGAACAAGCTAGGACAATAAAGGATTTATTATATGGCTTTTAGTGAAATTTTTCTCGCGGTACACGGCAGGTAGCCTGCCCGGGTACTCAATCACAGTGCAAGATTCGGCTCATCTTACCCGCTCGCGTACCATTCGAAATTCCTTGAGGATTTGTCGTGGGACCTACGCCTTTTATCCTGTTTACAAATGACCTACCAACTTCTGTAAGAGCCGAATCAGTCTATATGTTTGCTGACGACAATACGATTTACGAGATATACCGCAGAAAAGGCTATTGCGCAACTAACACGGCACTCCACGAACTATATGATTGGTGCTTAATAAATAGGCTCTCTCCCTACCCGGACAAAAGTGAGGTGATGTTAAACGCCAGAAGCCCTCCGGATCTTATCCCTTGGATCTTCATTGGTAGTTCTCTCACGCCCGCTAGGGATGACGGTTGATGAGAAGCTCACTTAGCTTCTGCTCTTGTTGGAATTGAAAAAGTCCTTCGCTAAAAGATTAGACCTAATCAAAACGTTAGATCATTTTAATTTTTTTTTCTCATTTCAGATTTTTGTTACTTTGCACTATTCTGATTTTTCAAAATACTATACATAACAAGAAAAAATGTAGAAATGAAAAAAAACGATAAAATAACAATAATGATAATAATAATATATTATTATATATTATGTTATTATTATCATTATTATTATTATTATTACACAGAATTAAGGGTTTTAACTATAGTCAACGGTTACGTTCGCACGCGCCGTCATACTATGTAATGACTAAACATAGCATGCATACGTTTTTACGGCTGTATAATAACAAATTATCCACATGATCATTTAGGCTTTCGAGCTGGTCACTGACAAACAACTGACCAGCATATTGAGAGAATCATGTGGTTTTCTTTCCTTCTTGGGGGTATGGGACCCTTTAAAGACTTAATATGTCTATTGTGCGAAACAATTGGGTTAGTGAATGGGCGAGGACAGTTTATTGAATACATACAGAGGCATCGAACGCGATTATTCATTAACTAGACGATTTCAGAAAAACTGCGGTAACTTTATAGTTTTGTATTCTAGAACATGATGACGTCACGTTAAAAAAACTATAAATATCCTGTTCGGTATTTTTCTTTATTCCATGCTCAGGTCAAACTGGATAAGTTTTTTTTTGTTGTTTAACATGAATATTATAAAGATGCAAGGCTGCGCAAACGAATGAATATTTTTTTCACTATTTACTTTGCCCTAGACTGACGTTCATCATCTTGTTTAATGATATTTTAACGGAAAGCTTTCTCACCCGTAGGTGATCTACAGAATCATGGTCTATGAAAGCTTTCCTCGTGCAGTCCCGGCCCCCTCCTTTCCGCTATTCGCAATCCCGCGCTTTCCTGGCCCCTTGGGTTCCGGGTGAGCTCCCTCGTACCTTCCTGATCCCCGAGTAATCGCTGAAAATTTTCCCTGCGTTTGCCCGCCCACCTTTTCACCCCATGCAATCCCTGTAACTTCAACGTGCGTTCCATTGCATTTTCTGTGAACTCTACGACGGGTATCCCGTATGTTCCGCCAAACGCAGCCCGGTGTGTTTCATCCGGATTCCACTTGGGCTTACCACTAACTTACCTGTGCAGTCGCTGTAGTTTCTACTTTCCCTATCCCTATGCTGGTCTTTACACTCTAGGTTCGCTACGCTTCCCCCCACCCCCCTCATTTTACAACCGCATTTCTTCTATTCATTTCCCTTGCGATCGCGTTGGCGTTTCAATTCCCCGCGGGTCTCAATGAGTTCCCCACTAAGGTCGTTTAATTTCATCGTTCTAAGTCGAGATTCGCCAACTGGTTGCCCTAATGCGTTTGCTTGTCAGTTATGCTCCGACTGTTGAAAGGAAATGTGGACATGGGGGACACAGACATCTTTGAAAGTGAACTAGTTTGAAATAAGTAGGAAAAGTTAATAATATATAGAGACTGACTACTACTTAAAAATTAGGTTATGAGCTTGAAGGTGCTTTCCATTCGACAAAAAATTCCAGTGTGAATTTCCAGAAATTTGCTGGGGCGAATGGAACAGAATTTTCCGAAAGACTGCACCAGAATGGAAAAACGATAAGCCACACTTTCGTTCGCTCGGAATTTTTCAAAGGCCTTCGAGGTTTAAATCGCAAATACAGAAGCAAACAGAACATTGTTACGTTGACACGGAGACTTTTTACAAACCACAACGGCAGCGAAAAGGTTGCAAAACAAAGGGTTTAATGAGTGGTACAATGGCTCTGCGCGCGTTATAAATCCTTGTTCATTCCTTAGCCAACCTATGTCGAAACAAACAAGTACACCACGGGGCATTATTTTTATAGGAATCAAACGATTTCTTGACGAATTTAGCTGCATTTATCGACAGACAGATGGTAAGATTCTAAAGTAAAATAGTAATCTCTTTTCGAAAACGCCTCTCCGTCATCTTTACGTAGGATGTCCAACTCGCTGTGATCGCGGGCAAAAGAACTAGCGCTAAATAGAAAATTGCGATTTTACATAATTTCCGGAAAAGAGGACAACCTCTCGAGGTATACCCAAATTTTCGAAAACGTTTTCCTGAAAATTTTCGTTCCATTTGATTTTCATTCTGGAATTTCCTGGATTTTCGGTTAAATGGTTTGCTTTTCGGAAATTCCACAATTTCCAGATTTTGTGGAACCTTTCTCAGGAAATTTCCGTACCATTTGTCCCCGTTTTGAAAATTTGGGAATTTTTTGTTGAATGGAAAGCGCCCCGAGATTTCTATGACGTGATTAATTTTTAGAGCAACTTCATATTACTGAAACGCCAGTCTTCTCCAGTAAATAGACTAGCTCGTTGCCCGTTGCCCAGTGGCTTATCCGAATGCAGTTCGAAAGGTCCTGGGTTCAACGCCCGTAGGTGGTCGCAATATACAAATATCTTATTTTTTTTGTCCAATGCTCATGTCAAACTCCTTTTTTTACTATAACACCTATCTCACTTTTTTGTCTAACCCAAGTAGCTGTAGAAAAGCATTAAAGAACAGAGATCAAACCAAAGTAGAACTCTTAGTTACCGTAAACTCACCGCAAGCTAGCCATCCCTTTCCTCTGCCTTAAGCCCCCTTCAGTTGACGCTAATAACCAATATGAGAAAGCATGGATTACTTGTAGAAACGGGAGCAAGTGAGAGTTAGCAATGGACTTAATACGTACACGTTATAAGAATGCAAGGCTAATCAAAAACCACTTTCTTTCAACATTTTTAATTGGCCAGAACTATCCGCTCTTCCATTTAGTGTGGCTTTAGGATGAACGAATCTTGTGATAAAAATTTCAAATGATTAATCAGTTATTGTAGGCTGTGTCTATGAAAGCTACCTAATTCATTTTTAAACTACAAAAAAGTAAATAATATTTGAAAAATAGCCTATTGAGTATATTTGGCTCATACGGGCTCACGTGGACTCCATATGAACAAAGAAAATGCAAAACGTTGTCAGTGCAAAGCGTGCGAAGGGTGTTATCGTTAAAATTTGTGAGGTATTTGTTAGCTGATTGGTCTAATAGTATTTTTCATATTCATGATGACCACTGCTGACTTGAGGTGCTTGTTTGTCATTTTTAGATGTTTGCTGTTGGAGTAAGCTGTGTACTGTTCCCTTCTAGCACGAGAAGCAAATTCTAACTTTGAAGAGGAAATGGTGACCACGTTTTGGGAAGGACAGTCGGTTGCAGTCTGTCGATGGTTAGTATCAAAATATTTAATTCTGTGCATTCCAACTTCGCAAGTAATATTTATATAAAAAAAAAACCAGCTCCAAGTCCTACCACGTGCGCTTGAAAGGTTCGGTTTACTTTTCGTGTTTAACTACAAAACTACCTCATGCTTTTAATAAAGGAGTAAAACTTATGGAAGAAACTAGTTCAGCAACCAAACGAGACGCTTCAGTTCTTAGTGGGTTACCTCAGTGGGAGTTTGGCTTTCTTCATGAAAATGGCGGTCTTTGTCTTGTACTTGTCAACGCGCCGACTCGTGTTTAACAATTCATAGAAAAATATTTTATTTCTCGTTTGCTCGTTTGTTTCCACACTAGGGTTTGTTCCTAACTCAATTTTTCCCTATTCTATTTTCAAGGAGAAAACGCCTGAAGACATCAAAGTCAGGAAAACACGCAGAGATTCAAGCAGGGATGATGAAGTCAAAGTTAAGAATGTAGTGTGCGAATTTGGTTAAATTGAAATCTTTCCGATGAGAAATGGCAGTAGTGTAACTAGTGAAGATATATTCGAGTTCAAAAGTTTATAATTTAAAATCAGTTTGGCTGCTAGAAGTTCTAGTTTTTTTCTCGACAGTAATATTGGCATTCGAATGACATTCGGTTGGGGAAAAATTCAGTTTGGTGGTGAATGTTAACTATTTCTGCCATTTTTGCTGGAAAGGTTTTAACCGCTTTAGAGTTACCATTTAGTACGTGTTTTCAAATTTTTGGGCCGGAATTTCTTGTCTTGGATCGAGCGATCATCCACTTGATTAAATTAAAATTTATCGGTCGGCCTTTGCATTCTTTTAAAACACGTATCTCTTCAAAGTCGAGTATTTGTTTCTAATTCCAATTTGGTGTGAAAACTTTCGTTCAACCGTCTTTGTGTTTGAAAACACGTTACCACGCGATGACCTTTGCATTGTATTTTAAGTGTGGCGCTGCATGCATGGTTAAATCAAATCGTGATAGCACTTCGCCTTCTGTAACTATTGGTTACTGTGATCATGTCAATCATAACAAATTCTGTGGGGATGTAAATTGGACAAGGATTTCAACGTTTAATTTGCCTTGTTTTCCAAAGAATTATTAGGTGTTGAAGTTTTACAAAGGCGTAGTTTCAATTTATTATGTTTGTCTTTTGGAGGGCAGGGCCCTTGCTCAAAAACAACATTAAATGACTGGTCGTGGAAAATTGTTTCAGTTTAGAAGCTTATCGCACTCGGTTTAGCCATTAAAAGATTTATATTGCTTATTATTTTACTTCTCAAATTTTATTATTTTCAGATATGAAATTAACAAGTATCTTGATCGATTCTTCGATTTGTTATAAAATACACGAAAACATTTTTACATCTTCCTTTTTCCTCAGAAAACTCACCGAGCTTCTACAAAAGGAACATATTGTTATTAATTTATGATATGAATTATGTATGTTAAAAGGGCAATATCCTTACTCAAAAAATTTATTAGTGACCCAATTCGTCTGAAAATTCTGCAGCTCAAAGCTAATTAAAAGTGCTCAGTACAATTATCGAACGATTTCTATCGTTTGTTTCAACTTAAATTGAAGTGTTAAAATACGTGTAACTTATTCTAAAAAGAGAAATCGTTAATGATTCGTTATTAAATTTGAATTTTTTCGCAACTTGATTTGAGTTAAATCTTGAATATTTCAAACATTCGTTGACATGATCACAGCATATCAAGGGCTTCCTTGCTTGTTTCACTCGTGTTTGTTTGGTCGTTTTTATGCACTATAGTAAAACGCGGAATATTTCTTTTGACATGATTTTTTCAACATTTCAATTCAGAATGTATTGGACATGCAGAGCCACCTTGAAATAGTTATAGAAGAGGATATTGGGTTTCTGGTTTAATCTTCGTAACCTGAAAATTCTAGATTTATCGGCGGATATTCTTTAATACATTTTCGTAAGGAAAAAGGTCTGTTTATATTGTCTGTTCGGGACTAAGCGTTTAAAATCAACCAGAAACCAAATACATCCTCCAGTTCAACTTCCAGCGAGGCTGTAATGAATTCCGTCTGGTATCAAGCAATTATTACCATTACTGCTTTTCAAAGATTTACGTCTAATTGTCTGATTTTGCAAATTGTTTTGGCCTTCATTTGTTCTATCAGATCTATAGCTATTCGGTAATGTGCCTTTGATTGTGAGACTATACTAAAGCTATCATTTGGACTGTCGTACATTTTTGATGAAAATAGTCACAATTACATCTGCTCGGCTTTTCAAAAATGTAGCTGCAATTGTCTGTTTGTTCTAAAATGTTATTGATTTCGTCAGCAAATGACAAAAAAAAAATACTTAAAATGTTCACTACAAAATCTTTGATTTTCAAAACTTAGCTCCAATTGTCTGATTCGTTGAAAATTTTCCCCCATCGTTTTATTCACTATTGCATGTACTATCACGAACTTAGCTCCAATTGTCTGATTCTTCTAAAATTTTATCGCTAAGTTTGTAATGAACAATTTTCCAAACATTTGCTATTTGCTCTATTGCTTTTCAAAGCTGTAATTTCTATTTTCTTATTCTTCTAACATGTAATTGCTTTCGTTCGCAAATGACGAAGTTTCGCTATAAGTATTTAACAGAAACCATTGGATACGTGATACATTTTAAAGCTTGATAACCAGACATCAATCTTTAACACCCCGCTGGAAGTAATTTCTAGAAGATAAAGAAGCAAGCCATGAACAGTTTTTCGTTAAATTGGCCTATGATTTGTCCGGTTTTGCTTTTTCGTCTCGGCTAAGAGTGACGGAAGTTCTTAAAGTTCTCCAACACTAGGACTAGATTGAAGTTCTTTTTATTTCGTATCAGTAATTGGGTTCATGGCTTGCCTTTGCTATCTTCTTGAAATGTATTCCATGATGATATGACGTTAAATACTTATGCCGTGAATGACGAGAAGCTAGAAACCTATTTACAGAAATGAGACGAGCAAGTTAAAATATATACAGCTGCAACGTTTCTGCCAACATTGAGGAGGTGTCTGTTTTTTGGCAATCGCTATGGTTGAGAGAGTTTATATAGCTGGAGCTCAAGTTACCCGGCTAAATAAAGGTTCTTAAATATTTCGATTTTGAAATATTTTCACCCTGTTGTGCAGAAACGTTGCAGTTGTAAACATTTTAACTTGCTCCCCTTATTTTTGTAAATGGTTTGTAGCTGTTCGTCGTTTTGCGGCTGGCATTCAACAAGATATCATCATGGAATATACCATCTTGAACACAGCCAAATATTTGCTGGTCTCAGAATATTCTCATTAGTTTGTGTTCAAGATGGTATATGATGATTTTTTTGTTTTGGCGGGAAAAATTCAAGTGGGTAGCCCTTTGAAAATTTTTGTCAAAAATGTTGCTAGGGGAAACGCTGTGCAAATTTTTTCCAATTTTCCCGCCAAAAGTCTTAGTATATATAGGGCAGATTTTTTGATGACACCTTTGTAATTAAATTAATTGAATTTCACTAAACTAATTAACTATTGTAAGTAGAAAATTATAGATCAAATAAACAATTGAAATGAGACACTTGTTGTAAGTAATTTATTGTTTGAAAATTTTTTTTAACTTAAAAAGGATTACAAAAGAAATACACACTATAATAAAATACTGCATTTATTGGCTATTAAGTTAACTATTATTCTCTATTACATTTTTCAAAAAAAAAATAAGCGCATGCGTATTTTAGGCGCCCGTATTTTTTCTAAGTCTTTTGGCGGGAAAATTGAAAATTTTTAAACAGATGTTAACAAGATTTTTTTAAAAAATGAATGGCGCATGCGTATTGTACGCGCCCGTATTTTTTCTAAGTCTTTTGGCAAGAAAATTAAAATTTTTCAAACTTATTTTAATACGCGAAAGAGCCAAGCAAAAAATGTCATCTCATAGTAAGCAATAAAAACACTACAACTGCTAAAAAGCTGAGTATTTATTCATGGAAAGTTTTTGTACAAATAAATTCCCTACAGGAAATTCTCCGTAGTTTGCATTCAATCTCCCAAAAATTCTCTCATTGGTTAATTTTCAAAAGTCTATTGGAGAATTGGCGAGTTTTTCTTAGCGACATCAGGTTTCAACTTATGCAACCTCTACCTTTGGAAAAAATAATGGTTTGTCTTTACTAGTCCCTCGTAGATTAGTTCTGGCTTGATGGCACTCAAGAACAAACCCAGGCACTCTGAAAGAAATAAAAAATAATAATTAGAAGGAATAGTCAAGATTAGATTGTACATAAAGCAGTTTTACTACGCAAAAGCGAAAGCGAAAACGTGAAAGTTTACGGTTACAATCAAGGGTAAACAAGAATGGGTTCTGTCCTCGTGTACCGGTTCACAAGAACCGATACAAAAGACCCAACAATATTCAACAGCTGAAGAAAGGTTCGTAAAGAAAGGAGTACAATGGTTATTCCCTCTGTGTACCGGTACACCAGGGCACAACCCAAGAACGTTCATTATGCTTGAGCTTGAGCTTGCATCTAACGGCGGTGAAATAAACTTCTCTACTTTAAGTTCATAACAAATTCCAGCGATGGATGTAAAATGTAAAAAAACGTTAAGACAATTTGAACACTGTTAGATAAAATAGTTATTTCCATTCCTGAGTTTCGTTTGTTTACTGTTGACCAATAAATTGTAAATATCATGAGCCGATTATTTCAAGTTTGTGCAGTCTTCTGAAGTTTTTAGAATTTACTATTTCAAAACGCACTCTTCTTCCCTGAAGAAATTTCTATCGCTAATGTCACATTTTTCCAGAGGATCTTAGGAGGTCTAAGATCTTAGGAGCTAAGTCACGGCTTTCACATTTTGAAAAGTGTAGCCTAAATTTTTCAAATTCGTCGTTTGCAATCCGCGTCAATCTTCGCCATCCTTGACCATCCTTGTTCCTTTATGGTTTATTATTATCTCTTTGATGTTTTTCTATCTTAGTAAACTATTATTTTCAGTTTTCCTTCCATTTAAAGTAGATTTTGTACGTGGCCAAAAAAAAAGACAAAATACCGTGACTGAGCTCCTTTCATTTTGATTGCAGCTAGATTAAGAAAGAACTAAATTAGGGCGAAAAACACCCAGAAATACTGAGTGAATGATTGCATTGTCGGCCGTGCTATTTAAATTGTTTTGTCAACTCAAAAGTATTTTGAATTCATTAAAAAGCTTTAACTTACAAGACCACTGGCGAATAATAAACGAAGAGAGTTTTCACGAGCTCAGTTTTAAATATTTCGCTTTTAAACAACATGCAAAACTCGAGCTTTTTTATTCCAACGCATCAGATGTTGATACTAGCGAGTAGCACATCAAATTCGCGTTCTCAAGGTGAAGCGGTATAAATTCAAATATAGATTGTAAAAAAGCCTTTCCTACTTTTTGTCACCTCGCATTCCCATTCTTTCCAGTCTTTAAGATCGATTTTGGTTGAGCAATATTCAAATCTAACTGCTAGTTTCAGGACACGAACATTAAAAAATTCCATCATTACCGTCGAAGAAAAATATCGCCAAACAAACTGTTCAATGAGCGGAACAATAGCCTTAAATTTATTATTGCATATTTTCTCACGCTTTATCTCACATGCAAAACAACAGCTTTTTGATTTTTCGTGTTGTTAGCGTTATGTTGGCCGATTGAAATGCTGTCTTTTGTAGGGTGGTACAGAAAAACTACTAAAGCACATCCAGACAGGCGCGAGACTCAATGCACAGTGAAGTTTAGGTCGTTTTTATTGGTGTCCTCTAAATGTTGCCTGGCTAGCAAGAAACTGAACAGTGACATGGTCGCAAAAAAAAAACCAACGGTTATGATCAATCTGTCATGATTTGTTTAATCGTCTATCAACACATGGAAATCCCGGCCAGTCGCTGGCGATCTGTAAAAAGAGTTTAAGAAATGACGACGGCGACCCCGAGGACAACGCCTAGTAAAAATTAAAGATAAATTTTACCTTCGAATTTCGCAAATGTCGAAATTTGTTCCTTGCGCCTATTTGTCTCAGAACTTGCTCAAGCTGAATATACAATGCAAGAGTTCAATTCCAGTTTAAAATACGAAACGTTACCGGCCGTCGTTCGCGTACTCTAAAATACGCAGAACTTAGTCATTTCACGTCGTTTATGTGCAAAGGTCCAGGGCAAAGAAACGAGCAAAGATTTATAACGCACGCACACAGCCACTGTTCTACTCATGAAACCTTTTGTTTGGTGGCGTTCTCGTTGCCGTTGCCGTCATAGTTTGCTTAATTTAACCTCTCAATTACGAACAAGGAGAAAAAGTGATCACTCGGCCAAACTTCGCCTCATTAATTCATTAAATAGATCGAATTTTGCCCCCACAAGGGACTGGAGCTAGCATTAGCAAAATGGTATATTAGCTAGAATTTGAGCCCGATGTGCTTTTCGTGCCACGCAGGTTTACGAACTCAAACATTTACAAAGAATGTATGAGCTCATTAGCGCTTTTGCCGCCCAGAAATTTTGCAGTCTTTGAAAGCCCATTTTTCCATGAATAACACACCCAAAGATTCACGAGTCAATTTCTATCCAGCATGATTCCTTCTCTGCGCAAAGTCGTATGTTAGCGAGGAAAAATGTAAACAACGACGTAAACAAAGATCGCTTTATACACTGTAAAAAAATATTTTTAAAAATTAAGAGAAAAATGTAAGTTGTTACAGAAGCTATGTCACAATTTTGAGTCCTTTTTGTCTGATTTACACTGAATTACTTTCAAAGTGAACAAAACGTCAGCAAAAAATCTCCAAGTTTGAGAAACACCAAGAAAGTATTAATAACCACAAATAAACAAGATATTAATAGCTACCACTGACGAACATGAAGACAAATTTCAAATATATGACTTTTCAAGACGCGTCATTGTTATGCAGTGTCTATTTACTCCTTCAGACCAATTATTTTCACAGGTGTACGTCAGTATAAATGGACGAGAAAAAGAGGCATTTAGTGAATTAATTCAACTCTTCGGTTAGAAAATAAAGTGCGCAGCAATTTACAATGTCCTGGATCAACATGTTTCTGAACCATCGTAAAAACGAATCAGTACATTTTTGTGCTATTTCCAGAGGTAAAAAACTACGTCACACACTTTTCCTTACCACTTCTCATTTCATGCTGTCCGCATGTTCAAATTAAGACTTGATTATGAAAAACACTATAAAGTTATAAAGATATAAAAAGAACGCCTCTTTTCCTTAACTGTAACTTGTAAGATTTCTGATGTTGCTAATATGTGTTCATACTTTTTATATCGTTGTTGAAAAGAGCGGTCGAAATTCTCCATTTGAAAAAGCAACCAAGCATGGCATAACCAGGAACAGAAATAATTCACAGATAAATTTCAAATCATCGTCAAAAGCATTCGAAAAGGGATCCAAAAAAATTCAAAATTCAAAAGGCTCAGCGTACTAAAGTTTACAAATAGCTGTATACAAAATATTTCTATTCGTGGTCTGTAAAGTCAAGACAAGCATCATCCTAATTCTGCAGTTTCTATGGGAGCGTTTGAAGACTATATGGTAGGAAACGGTTCTGTCATGTTTCAAACCTACAGTGCATTATTCTTCGTCCGGAGAGGGGGGTGGGAGCAAAAACTCATCCCTCCCCTTCTGAGTACTTAAGCCATGTCAATGATACGTTTACTTAGTGCAGAACATCCAAAGTTGTTCATTTTGGGCGACGGCACATTCATTTATGGCGTCACATGACAAAGGAATTCAAAATCCGCCATCTTAAGCTTCTAAATGAGAATAAGAATGCTAAAACTATAGAAATAATGGAGACTTTTAATCAAAACTATCATCAAAGCTCAGGACTTCACATTTTCCGCTGAGCAGCCTTGGAAAACATGGTTGTCAATTCAAGGTTGCTTCAAATAGCGATAAAAATTGTTAAAACAGAAATGTTTTCCACGACAATTTTTATTATCTTTTTCTCAGCTCGTGAGGGGGCGCAATTCAACAAATCCTGCAATCTGATTGGTTCCTGGAGTGGGCGGAATTTTCTCATCCGGACCGCCACAGCGGGCGGAATCCGTCGAGTTGATCTATTTTCGTGAACGAATTAGCGGTAATCTTCAATCTTTCGCCCTTTTTACACTTCCATAGACGATTAATCAACGCAAGTTTATCTCTGTTCACCTTTAAACAGCAAGGAAAGTCACTGTAAGTAAATTCAATTGAGTTTTTTGAAGTTGTGAGAGTTTGTTTGGCTGTTTGTGACTCGCCGCTGTAATGGCTCGTAATCCTGTGTGTCGCTCTCTGAACAATTTTAAGTAAAAAATAAAGCAATTTCAGTCGAGTCTACCTCTCTGATCGTTGCTGTAATTGAGAGAAATTCTGTGGAATACACTTAACGAATTTCTTCGCTATCTGCTATTCAATTTACGGTAGAAAAGTCTGATTTCGAGCGATTCGCAGCGACTGACAGAAATTGTTTTTGTAGTACAACTTCAAACTTTGCACGAAATTTCACACCGCAAAACACTTTTGGAGAACTTAACTGGTGAACTTAATACAACTAACATAAAGTAGTTCGTAATAAATCTGTTCTTTAACACATCTCTCTTTGTCTAGTATCCGAGTTACCCGCTCGTTCGCTCGTTAGAATTTTTTCAAGTACGAATGGTTTGTAGACGGCGCGTAAGCCAATTCAACGACAAAGTTGCGTAAACAAACCCACTTGTACGCCAGTTTACCGCAACAGAAAAAGATAAACATGTTATTGTCCGGCTTAGGGTCGGTCCGTATAATGAAAAACTGTGACCTCGGGTTTGAAAATGCTGCCCGAGGTCTGCGGCCTCGGGCAGCATTTTCAAGACCTCGGTCACATTTTTTCACCATACGGACCTCCCAGCCGGCCAATAACATATATGTATCTTACCATTTTTGGGCATTATCCGACATAAGTTTGAAATCAACCGCAATACTCTTTTTCTCCCGACCCCCTCCACTCCTACCCCTTCTAGTAGCCCCCATACATATCAGAAAATTTTCCGCTCTGACCACTTAGCTGGAGTTCTTTCTCGATAGACCCTACTTCAATTCCAGGGCCACGTTTGTAAATAGCCAACTGCCCATTGCCAGCTGGGATTTTTAACGATGTTATGTTCATTGCATTATTTGCTTCATCATTTATTTCCATTGGCCCTGAAAAGCCCCATTGGGGGAATGGTCAATTAAGACATTTATATTCATATTTTTTAAAGATCAACAATTTCCGCGTCAAAATAGGTAGAAACAGAGCAGAAATGTAGGAAACAGAGTAGAAAGCAGGCTTTATGAGCATCTTTCAGCAAACACATAATCTTAACAAGACGGCATCTGATTTCGATTGAATATTAAAAGAGGCGTCACAATTACAGAGCATGAACTGATTATTATCAGCAAATCAAATCTTTCCTTTCTTCAAGTTAAATTCCGATCACGTTTTGGAAACAGTACAAGTAAGAAAACGGCTAATATGTTGGAATGAGAGCAACCAAGACAATGTTAACTTTGGGCATGTGCCCGATTTTTCTTTCAACTGTTCAACTTTATTTTGCTTAGTGGACATTTGTCCGTACGGCAATTCCTTTGCTTCCGTCTTACCTCGACAATCAGCTTGAAAAGACTGTATTTAACATTAAGAAGTCTTAGAAAAGGCAGCTATCAATTTAATTTCAAAAAGGTAATTAACAAAATATGAAAAGCCATGTGTACGTACAAGATTTAGAAAAAGCGTCCGCAAATTTCAACAAAGGTGATACATCCACAAGTTTCTAAAAACGTTGTCTACACTTTAAAAACAAAAACGAGCACAAAGGGGCGAACTCAAAATTCTCAAATAAGTTTCTGCAAATCTAACCAGCTCAAAAGAGCATGAATAAAGTTTGAAAACCACACCTACATATTTCAAATAAGGTCTACAACATGTCGAAAAGATCCATACTAATTTCAATATCATGGCAAGAGAGTTTCAACACGACGTAATTGAACAAATTTCAATCCAACCTAACAGATTTTAGAAAGTGTCACAATAATATAGAATGGAAACACGTCTACATATTTCAACACCCATCTTCATGATTTCCTGTAAGGCGTCTCAAAAGTTTCCAAACAGACGTCTCAAAGCTTCACAGAAATGACCTCAACTCTCAAAATCGTGCATAATGTTTGACAAAATAATCTCAAAATTTCAAAACCTTTGACGAGTAGCAAATGCGAAATTACAGAAAGAAGCATTAATGCAATCATGACTTTATTTAAAGCAGGATTGAACCTGCCTTGTTGTTCTGGTAAATAATCACATAGTAATGTATTTTTTTTTGTCCGACAGCCGAAAGCATTAAAAGCATTGTGAACTTCCTGGTGGCAATGGTCTCTGATCATGACTTCTCAAACTGCACGCATGCGCGTTAATAAAATGTGGTTAGAATTTTAACTCATAGCTACCAAAACGTCGAAAAAAAAACCGATAGCTGAGGTATCAGCAGCCATTGCCAGACACTCGTTTTAATACTCCACTACTTTGAACTATAAATCAATCAATCGAACCTACCTATAATTTTCATCATCCAGCCAATGCCATCTTCGTTTCCAATTCTTCAAGCTTTCCATGGAAAACTGTCCTTCCTTTGCCCCTGAAGAAATATGAATCAGTAATTTAAACGTTTAACTGTACATTTGCTGTCTAGTGGGGATAACTGATAACGAATTTAAAGCTCAAGGATACTTCTTGGTATATACGTATTTCGCGTTTCTGTTTTTTCTTTTGTATTTTGGCGACTATTAAAGCTGGAGGCGCGCTTCGGTGCAAATTTAATTTTTCATCCTATTTTCAACAAATTTCGTGGACGTTAGATCTGATACAGGTTTATTTGCGAGCAAATGTCCTTTTGATTAAGCTTATTACTTTATCGGATCATTTAGGCTTATCATGTTTTTCTTCTCTTTCTTCAAGGTAACTTTCATTCGCGATGTGAAACTGTTATACCCTATACTTTCGAAAAGAACCCATTCCAAGCTACCTCCCACTGGGTACAATCCCCCTTATTACACCTCCTAACCCCTCCCTTCTGACTCGTTGACGAAAAGATCGGTGACAAGAATGAAAAAATTGGCAGCCATAGACATTGTCTTGATGTACCCACAAAATCTCAGAATTGAAATGACATTAACAGAAATGCATAAAACTTAGTACGGAGAATTGATGCTTTCAGGTTCGAAACGAAGACGATAAAAAGAATGTTTGATCAAGAGTCTGATCGAACGTTGAAGAATCGGCATTTTAATGTTTTAAAAAGACATCTCTCCATTACCTTGTGTGTGATTGCTCCACTGAGATGAGGTAGCCAATCTTCATACAACGTGAACATCATCCAGGTATCTGAAAATGTAAAGAGTATCGTGGTGAAATTCTCAGTTAGTGTCACAGTAGGCTTCTGAAAGTAAGTTACCTTTTACACAAAACAAAACAAAAGAAATAGATGGAGAAGACTCCAAATATTTAATGTAAACACCCCTACCCCACTCGTCTCTCTTCACATCCTCTCCGTACCCGAAAACAGACAAATTGAACCTTTATCTGTACTTTCTCGAGCAAGGTGATGCCCAGATCGTCAGAGAAATTATATGGAATCTGCGTCTCGAATTTTATGTTATCTGTCTAGCGATATCCAAATCTAGACTTTCAGCTTAAAATATATGTACCTAGCTTTTAAACATACCTCATATGGTCATCATCCAAACTTCTTTCGTCATCGTTGTACCCAGTCTTTCAAGCTTGCCCATCCTGCAATACGATGCCCTTGATATGTATGTAAAGAAAAGAATACTGATGCTAAGATTTATTTAATACATTGCCAGCCCAGAAATGGTACTCAGAGATAAGGCTGACAAGAATGTGTGAACATAGGCAAATAGTTTACCGATTAATCCGAAAATAATAATTCGATTAAGTCAGGGTTGTCAAAAAGGACGGAATTATGTACATCTCGCTTTATTACGTTTTGAGCCATGTTGTTATTCCAGGTAAACAACTTTTAAGCACATAAATAAAAACTTCCGTTTCGACGTAGTGGAGCAAACCGTTTTCAATTCGTAACTGCATCAAACGGTGAGAATATCAAAAGGTAAAGAAAAAAAACTTCTTTAAACAACACTGCACAGAGAAGACTAAATGTAAGGAAACTATGGCGAGTTACCTCGACACTGCGGACGGTTTGCTCGAAAGTGTTCATCTCCTCTGCCAATAGCTACATCAACCACTTGTTTACTGCCCTTTCAGTGCACGGTAAGGTAAAGGCCTCCTTTTCGTCGTTTAATACACGCATTTTCCAAGCGGGAACTAGTTTCTTGAAGATTACTGATGAAGAATGAACACAACTTTACTTTTCCTTCACTTGGAAGTTGCCGCGTGCAAAGGTGAAAATGAAATATGAATAGTAATGAGTGAACGTAATTTGAATTTCAAAAAGTTTCACCAAGCAGTAAATTTGCGGGAAGACTGGAGCGGTTTTTGGCTGCTTATAATTCCCAAGCTTTTTGTGCCTGCGGTCATAAACTCTGCATGATTCAGAGGAATGCGGTTGGACAGCTGCTAGACTTATTTTCAGTTTAGGCGAATGGTAGGGTGAGGTTGTTTTCAAGCCCATTGATTGTCTGTAATCCTAGCTGTTTGTTAAAGAGTCCGCAATTGAGGATTTTAGAGATATAAAAACTCATACATGGCCGCTCGATCTTTCTTTTGTTTATTAAAAGTTATGACGAGTCATACTGGTCGATAATTACTAATGATATTAAAAAAAATAAGTGTTGACACCACAAGATCAAGGATAATTCGTGAAAGAGATCCACATGTTTTACATCATGTAGTGCTTACTTCATATCAGGGAAAAGAAATGTTAACTTATGGAGATCACGAGTGTTAAGCTAACTTTTGTCCTTTACTTGTAACCAATTGCAAGTGAAGTGAATAAAATTGCTTCTCAACTTGAAGAGGTCCTTCAAGGTGTTCTAACTATATAATTCAGTTATAGTTTTTCAATCGTGTTTGTACGTCTAAAGTAAATCTGCCAATATTAACATTAAAAAATAAATCTGTGTCAAGGTCTAATTTAGATTTCGTTCGACTGTCTTCAATGTTTACCTGACAAAAAATGAGTTGACAAATGCTGCAATTGAGTTTGCTTCTTTAGACATGGAGAATTTCTTCTAAAATCTAAGCAAAGTAAATAGGAATGACATTTGTGACACTAAACAGTAACGAACGGTACAGTACATTCGTTTAGATAATCGCGAGATTATTGTAGTTTCTTAAACTCTCTATGAAAATTTCTGTTACTAAACAAAATAAAATAGTTCAGGTTTTAAACCTATAGTCATGCAACTAAGTGGGAGTCAGTATACAACAACTTGTTTCTCCCTCTGGACCAGGCCTGTGCCTGAATCACGTGGCCTCCACTTGAGGATTATGTAACAGATAATATGAGTGTCAAATAGACCAATTTCGGTATAGTAAAATTCAGCCTAAACGATGGACCTCAGTACGAGGCTCCGGGAAATTACTATGGAGTTTGTGGGGTTTGTTCCCCAGAGCCTCGTGCTGAGGTCTACCTGAATTTTAATATATAGAAATTGGTCTATTGTGAATGATTCTTATTTACAGACTTTTAAATAGAAAAGCCAGTGTTATGGTTTCGGTCTGAGAACAGACTAAACAGCGCGAATAGTATATATTAAACTAAAAAGATTAAAATAATATTATTTCTTAACCAAAAAAAAAGTTATTTTAGATGAATTTGAAACGAATAGCAATGGCTTAAGCCTTTTGTCAGTTGTCAGTAAATCTAACTAGAAATGTCAGTCGTCAGTTAACTTTTAGGATATTTACTAACTGTCAGTTAATTTTTTGTTGTTGTCATTTGTGAGTTGCCAGTTAACCCCAACCAAACCCTTTTGTATAGGTCATAAGGAAAACAGACTGTGTGGTATTTGGCGCGATATCATAGCTAAAGGATCGTTTCATTATAAGTTAGCAGTTCACGAAGACAAAACGCAATTTTATTAAAAACAATTACTATTTTTATCCTTATTTACTGGACCAGGTGCTTTACGTACGTAATGTAGTAACCTGTCCGGCTTCATAAAAGAGAAATAAAACCCTCCCGCTAATTTTTAATGTTTTGACATTTTGCTTTTTGTTACAACACCAAGATATATCCCATGGCTTTGATGTGTGTGTCTCCGTAACCATGAGAAGTCTCATTTCCACAGGTATTGGAGTCATCTTGTTTCCCGCCCGTACCAAACCCAATCCTAGAGTCACAGGTTCTACAGTGGTTTTCATTATTACCAAGAATGCCTATTCTTGCTTTAGGACGGTAAATCTCTCCAGAACCTACGACATTGAATCCTTCCTGGTTGCAGCTGGATTGTAAAGAACCCTGTGAACCAATCAGCGACTTCCACGTATCACGACCCAGCGAGGTAGGGCGGTAATTTCCGTCTGCGATCAGTGAATACAGAGAACTGGCTTGTTTGTCCATGACAGTGTACTTCATCTTGTTGTTGTTCCTCATACCAAGGCATACCTTGGAGAAGGGAGTGTTCCAGTAGGTCGGTAACTTGGTCTCTTTTGTATTAAACCCTAACTTCCCTTCATCAAGGTTGAAAGAATTTTTGTTGCTCCATAGATCAGAATCAAAGTGAAAGTTTCTCTGTATTTTAGTAAACATATCCAATTAGACATTTGTGTCCGTGAGGTTGCATTAAATGCAGTAAAACCCTACATAAAAGAACCGGCCAAGGTTTTTTTTTTAAGTTAGCCTCCATAGGTTCTTATATAAATGGTGTTTACACTGAAATTAGGCTACCTAGGTTCTTAATCAGGTCCCTAATTTTTAGTGCCCTGTTTTACAAGGTTAACTGATACACTCAGTTGGATATGATGTACAGCTATGCATGTATTGACAGTACAGCATTGTGGCCTTATAACACTGCCAGTGTTCTGGCTAGTTTTTGTTACCTTTTTTGTATGCACTGTATTATATTAGAAAAAAATATATATTGAAAATAATAACCTGTATTGAGGTTTTAGGCTACTATGGATCTTATGTGAAGATTTTGGCTTAACGGGTTCTTAGATTAAAGATTCTTATACGCGGGTGTTTACTGTGTCCCTAACACTCTTGCTGTGTTTGGTGTGCTCCTAAAGCAAGTCACAGTAAAACGATATGTTAAATAAACAGCGTTTACAGTGACTGTCTAAAAGCTCCCAGGTGGAAGTCTACACATCTATATAACGTAAGAATGTAAAAGCAAGAGTTAGATTAAGACTTGAAATAGAGAATAGTAAAATAGAACTGGGAAATACCTGTGAGCCATTCATCTTCATAACCAGCGTCCACCCACTTCCCCGACATGCGCCAAGGTTGTTCATGCGACAAAACACAGGAATCTTCTCGGAACCTATCTCAATTAAGTAGGCTCTGTTCTGTCTGGACCTAGCAAGATAAGTTAATCTTAGCAGCGCATGTCAACGATGGTACCCGTACAGTCTTTGTAAATTTGGACATTAGTTACCATATCTCAGATTCCCTAGCACATGTGCTTATTAAGCTATTCAGCCCCGTGTTATCTGGACAAGGGTGAGGGAACAGGAAAATATATATATATATATCCTCGTCAGCTGATGACTCGAAATAACTTTGAAACGACGCCAAAAACTGCCAAAAACGCAAAATGACCTTTTAGTAGACGTGAAATAACTTTTCAAAAACGTGAAGCAATCTTGAAACGGCCGGGAAATAAAGGAACCTGGTCAGAAAGCTGATATAACATTGAAACAGGAGGTAACATGAACTTGCCAAAAACACGATTGATCCGGTAAGTTCTTGGGAGGAATTTTTATAGAATATCTGGGGGGCTAATTGAGGCTTCATGTAAATTGTCAATACAGTCGAACCTCTAGTAAGCGCTTACGGGAGGTGGTCTTTTACAAGAGCTTATAGACCATGTTGGGTCAAACTTTTGCCTCATTAGCAAATGGCAGCTGCAGAGACCCCATGCGCCAATGCCATCCTAAATCCATGTAATAACTTTTAGTTGTCGAAGGATTTAAAAGTCAATTCCGAGAAAAAATTTGAACTTCTCATTGAGAAATTTCTACCCAGGATTGCGTTAATGTTACAAGTTATTATCCAATATCCGCTCTACCATCTGTCAAGTGGTCGCTCACGGGAGGTTAAAAACAAAAGAAAATTTCAAACTTTAAGCTTCAAAAGTGGTCGCAGTCGCTTTCGAGAGGTGGAGAGGTTCCAAGTATAGTGATTTAATTCGGAAACTTTTGGTATTTTGGAAAACTGGTCGCTGAGGGGAGGTTGTCACTTACGAGAGGTGGTCGCAACCGGAGGTTCGATTGTACACAATTTGTGGGGCTGCGTCTTATCTACATGCCCAGCCTCATCTTGAAATGAATTTGCGGTGGTGAATGATGAATTGCTGTATTGTCCTTTTTCAAACTTCAGTTACATATTTTGTTATTTTACTATTTTAATTTTAATTAAAATTTTAAAAGAAGCATTAAAATACTTCTTTTAAAATTTTAATTTCCCAAAGTTTATTAGTCTTACAGTTTTGTTTCTTACTATCTATAATTAGTAGAATTCTACTAGTATACTAATGCAATTGCTGTAATCTGATTGGCTGAGCCATTAAACACTATCAGCCATTAGTGTGCAGTGGTTGGAGGTCGTCTAGGAAATGACGACGTTTTTTTTCGTTCTTCCAAAGTTTTGGAGAAAACTTTTGATGCAAATGGATAATTAAATTCCTGAGAAGTCTAAACGAAGGACGTTTACGGTTTCTTGACTTTTAAAAGAGTTGAAATTATTGAAAAAACTGATGCGCACGCACACAACTTCAATTTTAAATGACAATTCAATCCAAGCGATTTTTTCAGGCGCAAAACTTAACAACACGTCAAGAAATAATTGGAAACCGTTATTTGAAGTAAATTTTAATAAGTATTCTGCTAAAACAATTAGCCTTCGGCCTCCTCAACTATCACCTCACAGAAATCTCGAGCTCATAATCTAATTGTTACAGTCAAACCAAGTGAAGCGTTTCCCTCAAGATTACATTAATGAATTGATTATTCGAATATTCAACCCGCTAGTTGTTTCAAGAATGCAATAATAAATTGATTATTGGAAAATTGAACCCACTAGTCGTTCCAAGAATAGGGCTAATGGGTTTAATGTTTAAAAAAATCAAGTTAATGTTGATTTTTGAAATGACTAGCGAGTTCAATATTCAAATAATCAATTCATTATTACATTCTTGAAACGATTAGCGGGTTCAATATTCAAATAATCGATTCATTAATGTAATCTTGAAGGGTACGCTACACTTGGTTTGACTGTAATTATCACGTTACCATCCTGTTCCGAATTGGTTCGTTATAATTTCAATTTGGTATTTTCAGTTATACAACAAATTGAAGACATTTGCTCTTCACTTGTAAGGTACCGTAACGGTTTGTAAGTTGCAAAAAAAATGTTCTACCAAAGGCTCTCTTGACTGGCATGTTCATGTTCGTGTTTTAATCGACATATCTATGCTATACATACTTACGAGTTATCCTTCTCATAAATGTCTTTGCACGAGGAAAGTTTCGAGTCTGCTATATCTAGAAAAAGAGAATATTCCCTGTGGCCTCATTCCGAGCCGAGAAAAGATATTTCTACGTATTATCCATCAAACACTATATAATAAGGTGGACTTATTTCCCGTTTTACCTTCACACCTGTCTCCAGTCCAAGGTGGTTGGCAGGAGCAAGAATAGATTTGTTTTTCGTTGTCAGGCAAACAAGAACCGCCATTGAGACAGCTGGTGATCAAACATGTCTGAAAAAAATAAAACGAAAAACAAAAAAATTGAGAGCAGTAGAGAGTTTAATAACAATAATACAATAACACAAGCATAGATTCAAAACTGTCTTTTTTCAAAAAAAAAATAATAAAGTTTACATTCACTTTTATATATGGGGATAAAATTAAACCAAAACACTGAATTTACAATAATTTGTCGCGAGTATTATAATGAGCCAACAGCGACCGATTCAAACGCCACTAAAGTGGTTTCTTTCAAAGATTGTAAACTTTAATTAAATTGTAAAACCCCCGAGCTAATATCAAAGCAGAAATAACACTAGCAACTCTGCTTCCTGTCAATTCTCAACGTTACTTGGAAATATTGAATTTTCACACCTGGAGTACAACTGCAAGTGACGGGACCTAAAACTTGAACCAACCAAAAGACGGGTGCACGAGCCAGATATTCAAAAACTCTAATATCGATGCTAAAGGTGTCTATCTTTTTGTACTTCTGTGAAATTTCCTCCTTGGTGTCATTTATTTCGCGGAAAATCGCTCTTAAATTTACATGAAACTCTTTAGTATTTGATTTAAACTGAGCTTTTGGACTACCGAGGTAGAGACTTTTACAAATTCAAACATGGAATAGTACTAATAAAATGTCAGTGAGAGTGATTAAAGAAACTAAAATAACAAACACTGTAGAACCTTGTTTTCGTTGATGAGAATACATGTACGTTATTGTTTATCATAGTTATTTACTTTGCGAGCCGTTAAAGGTCTGCGAAAATATACTGAAACTGTATATTCTTACAAGAAAAATACAAAGCTCCACATCACATATAGGGAGGGCTAGCGCTATTTTTGCGAAAACCACTCATGCTCTCCAGACTGACCAGACTGTATGAATTCTAAATTTTGCAAAAACGACAGACGTAAGAGAATAGTGATCACTTTCAGACAGGATGCGAAAGTAAAGCCTTGACGCGTTTGGGATTTGGTGTTTCGGTTGATAAGGAAAAAGAAACCCGAAGAAATACCACGAAACGGTGAAGAAGACGCTTGACGACTAATTCTTGAGAAATAACCAGCTGTTACCAACTAAATTGAATTTAGCGAAAAGTGGCGTCAATTTATCATATATTTGGTACTAAAATTACCATTAACAGCACCGAGAAAGTGTCTCCCAGTTGATCTTACAGATCTTGGAACTTGCAATGGTCGGTACTTCAGTTTCCTAATTGCTTTTATTTAGCCAGATTTATCTTTTAAAAGGAATATTTGATTGAGAGAGAAAGGTACATCATTGATGCATGCTAATTCAAATCTAAAATCACCACCTTTCACAAATTACCTTTAACAACATCGAGAAAGTAACTCCCAACTGCTCGTCAAAGTTGGTGTTTTCGTTGATGAGGGAGATTTTGTGTTTGTTCAATTCACAACTTCCTTTACCGCCCTTCTTGGATGACATCTTGTAGTTTGTAGAAGTACACCAAGCGTTTCTCATACATTGTTGGCCGCATGATAACAAACTGAGAGAATCAAACTGTCTGACAACGTATCCCTTAAGCTGCTTATTTTCCCACATAGAAAAGTACGATGAATGATTAGACACTAAGTTTGATTCCGCGCAGTAAACAGCCGAAGTTTGAAACAGAAAACATGTTACTGTGACAACTTTTAGACATAGCATTGTTAACCAAGGACGTTTCTGAGTACGGACACGGTGGTCAGTTGCCATGAGAAATCCTCCCGTTGCTATCCTAGAGGTCACGTGACGACGCTGTTTTCATCACGGAGGGCATCAGCAATGTATTCAAAGTGGGATTTTCGAATGCTCGCTGTGAAAGAAACGATACTTTTTGAGGCCTGTTTTTGACCAAGGAAGTTAGACGCCTTTTTAGTTGCCTTTCAGCCGTAATGGCACAAAATAGCTCGCCGAAAGTTGGTGCATTTTTGCTTAACAGGGGTTTACTCAGTCTTACTCAGGCTTTCTCAGAGGCGGAAACGTGCTCCTGTTGCCATTTCCGGAGTTGTTGGGACAATGGGAACAATGTTTTACTTAGGGTACTCTACTGTAAAGATAAAGCCCACAAAAATATAGAGGAAAATGTCCCCAAAACCCTCCCTCTAAGGTAAAAAATTTTGTCCATTTTTCGCTATTTTTACCAAGAATGCCCTAATACTCAAAGTCAAACATGAAGTTCAGTTTTAATGGCGTCGTTTTTCACCGATTTCCTTTACTTAACCGATACTTTACTTTTAATAATATTTGAGCCCGTGTCGGATATCGTAATTAAATTTCTTAAGATCGTCGTAATCAACTCGGGAATGGTCAGTAAATGTCGGTTATCGACGTTAACGCAAGTTATCCTTTGAATTGCGTACATACAGATCAAGCTATTCCTAACTCAGACGTCCAGGCTCAGTGTAGCGTCACCATCATATTGAGAATCGCACTTGCACTGAGAGGGTATTTCGTCTAATCCTTCAAACACATTTCGGGACCTTTGTAAGCGAGCCACGAGAACAGCGCCAAAAATGTCATGAAACAACGGAAACAAAAACTTTATTGACCCGTACGTCATTTGAATCGGGGAACAAAACATCAGATTTTTTTTTAAGCTGTTGTACATAATGCATCAGCTTTCTCTTCGGTTCACAGCTTTTCTCAAGACGAACAACAGCGAAAACAGACTTCAAGACGTAACAGTTAGGACCATCTTTGTGCAGCGTAATAAACTGTGACAAATGACGAACTACATGCTCAATAGCTTTCATTTGAAAGATAAGACACTAGGGCTGCCTCCAAATACGTAAAGTCGGAACCAACTTAGACAGGGTAATAAACCGTACGACATGAATGCACTGCTGAATAGCATATCTTCATTTGAATGGTCGCACACAAGGGCTTCATTCTCGGACTCAAACTTTCGATCACCTCGTACATTTCAAAAACCAGTGCGCAATCTCGGACAACAAAATGACTATAACATCCTATGTTCTACATAAAAAGAGTCAGTCAGTAATTATATTGCGAACGAAGTCGTGTTAAAAAAAGGTCTTGAAATGACGTTCATTTCATGCAGCTACAGAAGCCGATACGTCGTTAGGCAAACATTGAACAGATTTCTTGCTCGGCCTTTTTACCAGGTGAGGACCAAATCGGGTCACCTCACATGAAGCTTTTCTGACAGAGAACAACTGGGGCTCTACTCTCGTCTCCGAGACTGCAGGGCCTGTCATTCCACTTTCCTTGTTTGTACGAGGTCGCAATCATGTGGACACATTTCTCATTAACACTGTTCGGTTCTCCATTTGCCCACGCAGAATACTGACCAGCTAGTGGAGTGTCATCGATCCAGTAGAAAATATTTTCAGCCGACGGTTTTCTGTAAAGACCAAGCCATGCACCCCAAAATGTTTTCGTTTGTTGCTTCTTTAACAGTTCAAGAATAAAGTTATTCTCATCTTCTGATCTAACTATGGCGAGGTCTCCTCCCAGATTCTGGCAAGTCATTTGAGCGTCATTCCATTTGTCGGTCGGAGTATCGATGAAGTAATAACATGAAGTTCCATGAAGAACCCAATCTTTTGGACAACCTAATCGGGTTAAACACGAGGAGCATGCATACATATATATATATCAGTTTAGAAATATTCGAACATTGGGGAAATATTCTTGTGACCTTGAAAACAAAATATTCAAAAGTCTACGTACTGGCGTTTCGTCCTGTTTGCCCTAAGTGAGACCTGAATGCGTGTTTGACCCCTAAGCAAGACTACCATAATCACAGACCTTTTCACATGGGAGTCTCTCCCCCGGGTTTCAAGCTCGTGACGACAGAGCTCAACGACAGTCAAGTAGTTTGCACGTGGCAAGCCTCCGATGCATGACGCTGCCTCTAATAACGTTCGAGTAACAAAAGAGGCATAAAAATTACATAGCACTTACGGCGAAACTGCAACTGACAGGTAATTAAAGTGACACTAACCGTGACAACAAAACGCGCCGCTTAATTTTAGTTGCAGTAAAATTAAAAAGATTTGAGCTCAGGAATACTAATTCAATTAAGTTATCATCACGTAATTCAACTTCACATCTGTCTCCAGTCCAAGCTGGTTGGCAGGAACAGGAAAAGGTTTGCTTTTCGTTGTCGGGCAAACAAGAACCGCCATTGAGACAGCTGCTGATCAAACATCCCTGAATAATAACAAAAAAATTACCAAAAAAGAAAGAAAGGCAAAATTAATTAAGGTAGCGCATAGTTAGTAGGGGTAGCGCTATAGGTAATCAGTTATCGCGTTGCGCGAACTAGTGTTATATTTTAAAAGCTGTTTTTACATTCGTTTTTATACTCTGTTCCCTCAAACTTATCAAATGTAATAAGCAGTGGTGGAATGATGCTTCTCAATAATCTCTGTTGATTAACAACATGGCTTTTCGTCTTGAATAGAAAGTGCCTAAACAAATGCGTTTTTCAACGTTTGTTTCGCTTTGTTCGTGCTTTTCTTGACTTTCCCTTAGCGAAATCTTCAAAATTTTTCGCAGCACATCGAATCCAGCGGGATACAGCACACCAAAACACACACCAAAATACTGGTCTTGTTTTCGTTTCTTTTTTCTTTTTTTCTTTTCTTTTTATTGTTGTTGCAAATTTAGTCTTTTCCTGCTGTGGAAAAACTGATCAGATATGTTTCCCTGATCTCCAACTTATAAAAGTAAAATAGTTTTTTGACAGTCTGCCAAAATTTACCAAAGAAACCTTTCAGCGCACGCAGTTTACAAAAGCCCTGTCCAAACGGGAAATATCTGGCGATCAAACGCGGTCAAGCATTGTTTGGTGACCAAACATGTTGATGTTTTATTGAGTGGCCAAACGGTATCAACTATGTTTGACCACCGTCCGAACGAACAAAACGCTTTACAGTGTTTGATCAAATGTTTGTCAACGTTCAAATCTTTGGTCAATGTTTGATCGATCGTGTTTTGATCAACAACATTTCCCGTTTGGACAGGGCTTAACGCTTTCGTCCTCAGCGCGCGGGCGGTCGTAAAACTATAAATCCTTAAATCCTTGAAAATTTTTGAGCGCATCTTGCAATGGTCAGCGCTTCAGTTTCTTAATTATTTATCCGGATTTATCTTGGAACAAGAATATTTTGGTTTGGAGAGAAAGATACTGTAAATGCAAACTAATTCAAACCTAAAATCACCTTTAACAATATTGAGAATATGACTCCCAGCTGATCGTCAAAGTTGGTGTTGTCATCGATGAGGGAGATGTCGTGCTTGTTCAGTTCACAAGTTCCTTTGCCGTTCTTCTTGGATGACATCTTGTAGTTTGTCGAGGTACACCAATGTTTCTCATACATTGTTGGCCGCACGATAACAAACTGGGAGAATCAAACCGTTTGACAACGTACCCGTTAATCTGCTTATTTTCCCGCATAGATAAGTAAGATGAATGATCATAGGCGAAGTTTTCTTCAGTGCAGAGAACGGCAGAAGTTTGAAACAGGAAAAATATCAAAAATTTTATGCACGGCATTATTAACCCATGTAGGTGCTGAATTTGTACTTCATGACATATGATTTTACCCAGCGGATACTTCACTACATTTGCGCCCATGCGGAATATGGTAATAGTGACTGGCGGCGGACTCCGAGTCATTATTACCAATTAGATTTAACCAATTACAGTAAGCGTAAAGTTGACGCTGGAAAACCAGTCACTTGCGAAACTCAGCCTTTAAACTGCATTTTTTTCAGACGTTGAATCGTCACAGAACGAAAACTGAAGTGATGGAAGAAGTTAGTGGTCAAAACTCAAATTTGGGGCTTAAGGATTTGGACAAATTGGAAGCAAAGGCTCGGGTGGAAAATACGGAGAGCCACTTTGTTGGGAATCAAAAAATCAAGAAATGATACGACAAACGAAAGCTGAACGTTGACTTCTACAGACTGTTTTCGATATTTTAAAATTCAGGGACAAGACTTTTTTCGACATATTAAAATTCAGCTTGGCAGCGAGGCCTAGAGGACACAAACAAAGGGAACAGGCCACTTTCGATATATTAAAATTCAGCTTAGCTGCGAGGCCTGGAGGACACAAACAAAGGGAAAAGACAAGGGGGGAGGGGGGTGGATGCCACCCCCCCGTAAGGTTTTCTCAAGGTTTTGAAAAAACGATTTACTCTAAGGGGCTTAAACTTTCAGTAGCTGTTCCTTTATTCTCTGTGGAAATTTCGATATATCAGTTGTGTGTCTATCATTTTTGACGTTGCCGTGGCAACCATCAAATTTAATGTATGTCTGACCAAAAATAAACTCTTTTGAGATAATTCTGTAGTTTTTTCCAGCTTTCTTCATCAAATCACAGAAATTCATGAATTTGTACATTTTATAAGAACTTTGGCTTGATTTTATGTTCATTTCCGTTATATCTTGACTTTTTTGGGAAAAAAAATAGTGCAATCCAAGACGGCGGATCCAAGATGGTACGTCAAAAGACGTCATTTGAAGTCATATGACGTCATCGTCATGACCGACAAAAATAGTATCATCTTGTAGAGCAAGCTCAGGGCTATCTAATAAATGTAAATTTATTTCGCTCTACCTTAACAGAACGAAAACCAAGAGGTGGGGGTTCTATCCACCCCCCTCCCCCTCCCCTTGTATCACAGTAGGGGTATGAGTTAGCTTGTACGTCCAAGGGTTGAAATTCAGCTTGGCAGCGAGGTCTCGGGGACACAAACAAAGGAAATTGAATGATCATGTTTATTCATTTCTTTTGTTTTTGTCCTCTAGCCCTCACTATCAAGCTGAATTTAGTTCATAGAAAGTGGCGTATTGCGTAACACCAGGCTAAATGAATTACTTAAGCTTCGAAATTCTGTACTGAAGTCAAATCGGAAATGAAAAAGCCCAACCACTAACACTAAGTACTCTCACAGGTGTTCGTACTCTCACAGACAGCTTTGTGAAGTGTCTATTATTTTTAGACAATTTTCACCATTTTTTCCTGTAATTTTTAAGAAGCTCACTGGATTGTGATGATTCTTTAATAGCTTGTTGAATCAACATTTACAGGATGATTTGAAGTGATTTTGAGATCCTTATTCACTTGTATTATTAAAACTCGCGTTCTTGAAATCATCTGGTCTTGCATATTGATAATAATGTTAATGACATGACTTTTTTCGGGAATATTGTATATTTGCGCCCTTGTAGTGTCACGCAAATGACACAATATTCCCGAAAAACGTAATGTTATTCCCTTATTTACGCCGCAGTTTAACTGACTTTGATCTTTAGTGAACTCTTGACTACATCTAAGTTGTCCCTGAAGGGAAAACACGAGCTTCACTCTATCCACTCGGCAGCCTGACGAGAGCAAGCCAAATATACTCTTTAATCATTCCGCGAACGTTAACTCCAACGTTTCAAAAGCGTGTAGTTCGAGGATCAAACTTTCCAGAGCGCGATATTTCAGGCACAATTCCATGTAACCTCATACATTTATTATTCAGAGTTCTTTGATTTGTTCACGGGAAACAATGACCTGAACAGAATTTCCTTTTTGGTATTACGCGCCTTTTCTTTCAAAGTCCACACCTAGAAACTACATCTCCTTTTCCCAAAAACTTTCTGATTTCAACTCTAAAATATGGAAAATCGAAGAAAAAGTAGACTTTTGGCTCAATAAGCAAAATATACTAGTTTGCGTTGTTGTTTCACTCAAGAGTTATAACCGCTTTGTATATACACAATAAAGAAAGTCTTGGACAATATATTGATCAGATCTATTAAACCTAAAAATTACGAATCAGCAACAGTATCTTGTCTCTGTCTTCCTTCTGTGGAACTAGTGTATACCTCAGTTAAGAAAGCACATGAAATAACGTTTTTATTATATAGACACGAGTGTTTTACTGGAAAATACACCACTCATACGTAAAATTCATACGAAACTACATCCGGGACCCAAGTGTCGTATTATCTATGTCCTCACTAGTTAGGATATTGATGACGTCATTTCCCGCTTTTTCACAGTCATTTGTGCAAAACGTCAGTTTATATATGGAATAAAATAAAAATTACACGGTGGCATGAAATTGAATTTTAAATTATTTTCTCGTGTTAAAATTTATGGCGAGCTTAAGCAAACCACGACGACGACGGCAACGAGAACGTCACCAAACAAAAGTTTTAACCAGCAGAACAATGGCTGTGCACGTGCGTTGTAAATATTTCTTAGTCGTCCTCTGCAAAATAGTAGGGAGCTTAAGCAACGGCGACGACGACTTCGAGGACGACGACTAGTAAAAACTGAATTTATATTTTACAAACGAAATACGCGATTGTCTAGATCTGTTGGGTACGCCAATGGCTCTAAAAACGTGCTTAAGATAAATATGCAACGACGGCGTTCAAATTCCAACTGGAAATACGAAAAACTAGCCGTCGTCGTCCACGTTTCGTAGACGACGTAGAACTTGGTCGTTTCACGTTGTTGTTTTGCAGAAGACGGCAAAGAAATGTACAACGATTTATAACGCACGTGCACAGCTATTGTTTTGCTAATTAAACCTTTTGTTTTGTGACGTTCACGTTGCCGTCGTCGTCGTGGTTTGCTTAAGCTCCCTAATGGAACGTGAAGTGACCAAGTTCTTCGTATTTTGGAGAGCGTGAACCACAATGACTAATTTTTCGTATCTTCCTTTAAAATTGAATGCCGTCTTTGCGTATTTATCCTGAGTAAGTTTTTAGAACGATAGGCGTACTGAACAGATCTACACAGTTGCGACATTCGAAAGTAAAATATAAATCCATTTTTAACAAAGCGTCGTCCTCGGCGTTGCCGTCATCATTGCTAAAACTCCCTATTTAGGAGCTCAAGCAACGACGACGGCGACGCCGAGGACGACGCCTAATCAAAAATGAATATATATTTTACCAGCAAAATTTGCAATTGTCTAGAACGATTGAGTGAGCCATTGGCTCTAAAAACGTGCTCAGGCTAAATATGCATTGACAGCGTTCAATTCCAAATGAGAATACGACGAATCAGCTGCCATTGTTCGCGTTCCTCAGACTATGCAGAACTTAAATTCGTATAAATTTACGAGTGGTGTATTTTTCAGTAAAATACTCTTGTCTACACAACAAATGCTAGTATAGAAGCTTAAAGTTTGTTTAAGGCAAACAAATTTCTTGCTTAGCTTTTAAACCAGGTGACGACCAAAGTGTTCGCCTCATAACCACGTGAACCTTTTCTGGCAGAGGACAACTGGGACTTGACTCTTTCCTGCGTCAGAAAAACTGCATTCCCTGTCTGTTCGATCTAGGGTTTTTCAGTTTTCAGTTACATGACAGTTTTGACAAAGAGCCTATCATATTTTGCAGCCGACGCAAAAGATCGCCTAGAGACGGAGAAGATTTGTCAAAACAAGGAAGCATGATTACAAAGGAAAGTAAATACTTTTTACTGGTGTTTTACCGCTATTTAAACTGAGGCACAGCATGTAATTATTACCCAATGTAACTTCACATCTGTCTCCAGTCCAATGTGGTTGACAAGAGCATAAAAACGTTTGCTTTTCTTTGTCAGGCAAACAGGAACCTCCATTAAAGCAGCTCTTGAACAAACATCCCTAATTAATAATAAGAAATATCCGTCGCATATAGAAATTCAAATATAATATATATTAAATGAAAACCCTGAGGACCATTGGAGATGAAATTTCAGTAGCAATCCCTAAGATATAACTTCTTTTCTTAATTGCATAGGCCAGAATTAACACTTAACAGGAATATATAATTCAGCCGTTTGGCGAAAACCTGTCATTTGTGGTAGGCTAGATTAAATCCAAAATCACCTCATACAAATTACCTTCAGCTTCACAAAGAAAGCGACTCCCTGCTGATCATGAAAGTTGATGTTATCGTTGATGAGGGAGATGTCGTGCTTGTTCAGTTCACAAGTTCCTTTGCCGTCCTTCCTGGATGACATCTTGTAGTTTGTTGAAGTACACCAAGCGTTTCTCATACATTGTTGGCCGCACGATAGCAAACTGGGAGTGTCAAACCTTTTAACAACGTATCCCTTAAGGTGCTTATTTTCTCGAATTTCAAAGTATGATGAACGAGATATAGGGTTTTCTTCAGTGGAGAAATCGGCGGTAGATTGTAACAGGAAGAATAACAAAACTTTCGTAAATCCCATCGCTAAGAAAAGTTGACGGGAACTATAATATTCTTAATATCGTAGAGATATGTCAAATTACACGCTGTATTATGTGACTGAGAAAATCAGTTCATAGTGATAGGCGGAAAGTAGGCAAATTTATTCGTAAATTTTTAATTTATTTTGCAGTTCACTGCAAATAAAAACATTTGGGAGATGGCCTATAATCTTCATTTGAGCCCTGATGATGAAACGAAATACTCGGCTCCCTAAGACGACGTGAACGATTGGTCGTTTTCAGTCGGTATAATCAGTTCGGTGGTGTTCGGTTGTCTTCGGCAACCATCGTTTAACAGGTGCTCTTATTTTCCATTCGGTAAACTAATTTTCGTATTAATGTCATCTCTATTAATTTAACTTGTTAAAAACTAGACACAGCCATAACATCAAACGAGATAACATTGGAGATATCAGCCTTCTTATTTGTAGTAAATTTGTGACTATTCGAAGCGACGAAAATTACCTTCGAATTTCTTGGCCATTGGTTGGTCAAACTGTAACATTTTTCGGATTGTTCTTTTATAAATACAAAAGAAAGATATTTCTTCATCCCTGTAACCAGAAATTTCGTAAAAGGCGATGGTAGACCCAGCACTTAAGTAAGATGAACTTCTTCGATCCGTTACATATTGGCGGGCCGCCAACGTCACTCCAAATAGGCGTTCTCGATATTTTCCAAAGTAGAAAGAACTGGAACTTTTTAACATCCATTTCGTAATTACGGCCCTAAAACAAGACTGCATGCCAAATTTCAGCAAAATCGGTTAGGTATGGTGGCTGCGATATTTTTATTTGGCCCGAAAATAACAGACTATGACTCTTAAACTGTCATGATGATTTTACATTAAAATTTACATGCAATGATGCTCCTGCTTTGGTCTACTCTCTTTTTAAGTCATTATTATTATTCAATCTCTCTTTATTTTTATTTACTATAGCTTATAAATGTATTAATTTTGCAACTGTTAAAATTGTAGTTTATTGCATTGCATTGTATATAGGTTTATGTGTATCAATAAAGGATATATTTTCGCAAAAAAAAAACCACGAAATGAGGAATCTTAACGTTTCCTGGCCTTCAGTTCCAGTGACAGAAAATAAGGCCTCGACAGTTGATACATATTCCTTAGCATTTTTTTATTGCAACAATAACGTTACTTACAATACAAATATTGCCTACACTTGTATTTAGCAACTAATATTGCCTATTACTTGCAATGGCGAAATAGCTTACAAAACCCTAGCACAGCTTGAAATACTTACTCTTCTTACAGTATTAACAGAACTTACAATATGTGTGGGAATGCCTTGTTTGAAAAGCTTCAGAAATTAAAAGATGACCATGCTCGTCAGGGGCAGTATTCCTTGAGTACCTTAAGTTTTCCTTCACTCCAACGTGCGATGGATGCCTTAATGAAGGTGGGACAAGAGGTGTTCCTGTCCAACGTTCTCCAGTTCCAACCCTAGATGTTACTTCGCCTGGAAAGTATTTACCATTCACTACGGCAACGTCCATTGGAAACCAGATCGACAAGTTTCTCCCAAGCTAAGTGTCCAGATAAAGAGACTGTTCAGCAAGGGAAAATTGCCCTCTTTTGAAGAAAGGTCTTTGCAAAAGGTATGCTCCCAATACAACGTGGACGAAACTGCACGTAAAAGTTATGTACAGCACCTTGAGTTCCTCGATGCAAAAGCCAAAAAAAGAGTAAGAGAAAGGAACACTCTTCCGCTTATTTCTTGCGCAATTGAAAAAAATGTAAAAGCGCTTACGAACAAGCAGCTGAAAATGTATCTAAAGCAAAAAGGTCTTACGATAGGTGGAAGCAAGGCTGAGATGATTGATCGAGTTCTCACCTACGCACGCGGGAACCTTAGTGTCAGAGATGCTGCAGAAGATGAGGAATCTCCCAATTTATGCGAAGACGACACAAGCTCAGAGTCCAGTGATTCTGATGACTCTTTAATGACTCTTCGACATCCGAGTCATTTCAAGTTATGTTTGCACCAGAGGAAGAACTCCAACAAGTAAACTAAGTATGAGGGAATCAATGGGAGGAGACTATTTTACAGGGGGGGTAGCCTTAACATTATCATTATGTGAGGGGGTTGAAATTAAATTTTTCTTAATGAGAGGGGGGTATGACTTAGTTTTGGGGCATATTTCACCCATTTTCCACCCCCCCCCCCCCCCCTCGTTCTCCAGGTAATTACTGCACAGTCCCTTAGATAGCCCTGGGCGTTCTCTACAAGATGATACCATTTCTGTTGCTGTTGGTTATAACATGATATGATGTCAAATGACGTCATTTGACCCGCCATGTTGGATTTCAGTATTTTCTTAAGAGTGCGTCCATGAGAAAACCAGGCAATAAGTGATACAGCTCAAATCACCGATTTCGCTCTAACTTGGCACAAATGTTGGGTTTGGTTAGTGTATGATTGTGGCAAAAAAGCTGGTCAAGATATTTGATTCCCTTCAACTTGCAGGTACCCCCTGTAAAAATGGTCATTTGACATTAATTTCTGCATATTTAATTCGCCATCTGTGGTTTAGTATTTCCGCAACAAGAAAAATCATGTGAAAATGAAATCCACTGGATCATGTTCTACATCTATCAGTCTAAAAGCAGCTGTCTCACCCATTAAAACTGACTTTAACGGTGATTCTTTAAGGTACTTTTCAATTGGCACTAAAAGTGGCGCTAAAATTGGCACTAAAAGTGGCTCTAAAACTGACACTTAATTAAACTGGCTACAACGGTTCCACCTCAGGTGGCAGTAAAATAAAAATGATGACTTTTCAGATGGCACTAATAGTAGCGCTAAAAGTACTTCTAAAGGTTTCACTTGAAATAGCAGCAAAATAAAAATTGATCTAGGTCCCTTATAGCTAGGACTCATGATCAGTACACGTATTACTAATTTAATTAAGTCATTATTAATTTTACCTAAGCTAACTTAGCACCTTTCTCCAGTCCAAGGCGGTTGGCAAACACATGGAAAAGTTTGTTTTTCCTTGTCAGGCAAACAAGAACTCCATTAAAACAGCTGGTGAAAAGCAGAAAAAAGAATTAATGAGATTCATCAGTGGTGAAAATAATTGACCAAACCTTGCAAATAGTCAGTTTCTCAAATAAATTGGCTTTATTTATCTCTTTGCATAACAGAGGAGTGTTTTCGTTTCGCGATAAAGATACAACTATTGCTGGACTAGCTCAAAAATCTAAAATCACTTTAAACTAATTACCAGGAGCAGCATCGAGAAAGTAACTCCCTGTTGATCATGAAAGTTGGTGTCGTTATTGATGAGGGAGATGTTCTGCTTGTTCAGTTCACAAGTTCCTTTGCCGTCTTTCTTGGATGACATCTTGTAGTTTGTAGAAATACACCAAGCGTTCCTCATACATTGTTGGCCGCACTGGGAGAATCAAACCGTTTCACAACGTATCCGTTAAGCTGCTTATTTTCTCGCATAGCAAAGTACGATGAACGACGAGGCGCAAAGTTTTCTTCAGCGCAGAAAACGGCAAAAGTTTGAAACAGTAAAAGTATTAAAAACAGTATACTTGGCATTGTTAAGCCGTGTGGGTGCTGGCCTCGAAGTTTGTGTCATGTAATTTTACTTAACGGAAACTTTACTTTATTTGAGCCCGTGGCGAATATGGTAATACAATTCCTTTCGACATCATGATTGGTTGATTTGTTTCGGCGTAATCAACTCGGGAATGGTCGGTAATCGTCGGTTTTCGTTAAAAATGCTGGCGGCAATATTTCTTATTTTAAAAATTTTTGTTGGAAACTTTACGGCTAAAATTTATATTCGTGGGAAATTAACTAACTGAGCCATTAATGTTTGTATTCCACTTTGTATGTCGTCTATGTAGTGTTTCTTCATTGTTCAAGAGCAAATAAGTAGCAGTTTAACCGACTTTGATCTTAAGTTAACTCTTAACTACATTTAAGTTATTCCAATGGAGAACATAGGCCTCACTCGACATATTCGACAGCCTGGCGAAAGCGAGCAAAATATACTCTTTAATCATCCCGCAAACTCCAACATTTTAAAAGCGTGTAATTTGAGGATCAACCTCTCCAGAAGGCGACGTTTCAGGCACTATTTCCGTATAACCCCACATCAATAAATTCCGAAATAAAAAAGAGGAACTACTCCTTGATTCGTTACAATAATAATAAATAATAAATAAATATTTATATAGCGCCTATCCAAGCCTGCTCTAGGCGCTGTACAATTCGCCAAAATGAACTGTACTAATCTTAATAATTAACAATGTGCATTTAAGAAAGTAATAGAAAGTAAAAATCGCTAAGAATAATAAGTTTTCTTAAAAAGATGAGTTTTGAATTTAGATTTAAAAGAACTTAGATTGTCACATGAGCGGATAGAAACAGGTAGACTGTTCCAGAGTTCAGGAGCGGAAACAGCAAAAGCTCGAGAACCATACGTCTTCAGGTGAAAATTCGCGGGGTTAAGAAGTAATAAGTGTGATGATCGGAGGATTCTGGACTTAAAATCAGAATGTGAAGATGACTGCATTGAAGTCTCCCAACTGATACAGAGGTTTTCTTTGTTTTCGGTTACCTGTAGTTTTTCTTATTATTTATTTGTACCTTTTGTAATTTTGTTGAAATTATGGTTACTTTCTTTCTTTCCTTTTTAATATAAACTCTTACCCCGCTTCGATTAGTTCTGGAACTAGTTGCGGGGCCAAGCCATTGTAACTGTATGTCAGAAAACAAAATACAATTAAAGTTCAAAGTTCAAAGTTCATCACATTTTCCCAAAACTTTCTGATTTTAAGTCCAAAATATGGAAAATTCACAAAAAGCTCGGCGACTTTTGGCTCAATAGAAAGCCATACTTACCTATACATTGCTGCTTCAATGGCTGAGCTAATACAAGACAGAAGAACAGCAGAGAATTAGATCTCGGGGAAAGACTAACACTCAAAATATCTGCACTTAAAAATATACTCCCCGACTTATCAATTGATTTCAAAGATCGAGAACTTGTTACATCCATGCACAATGAAAACACAAGCGGCCGCCTCGTGCAATATCCTAAACCACAAGTGGTCGCCTCAGGACCACATGAGCCTCTTCTGACAGAGAACAACTGGGGCATTACTTTTTTCTGCGCCAGACAAACTGCATTCCTTGTCATTCCACTTCACCATTCTGTACGGCACTGCATACATGTGGGCACATTTCTCTTTCACGTGATTCGGTTCCCCGCTTGCCCATGCAGAAAACTGACCCGCTAGTGGAGTGCCATCGATCCAGTAGAACGCATCTCCAGCCGACGGATTTCTGTAAAGACCAAGCCATGCACCATAAAATGTTACTTTTTTTTGCTCCTTCAACAGGTCAAGAGTAAAGTTATTCTCATCTTGTGATCTGATTATAGCGAGGTCTCCTCGCAGATTCTGGCGAGTAGATCGAGCGGTGCTCCATTCGTCGGTCGGAGTGTCGATGACGTGGTAACATGAATTTCCGTGATGGACCCAATCTGGCGGACAACCTTATCGAGTTAAATACAAGAAAGGAGTATAAATATTTCAGTCAGAAGAACTATACGAAAATTAGAGCAATTAACATGTGACCTGGAAATGACTATGAAACAAATTTCAAATGGGAAATTAAAGAAACATTTTAATTGGCTGAGCAATCAGAGCCGACAACACGCACCCTTTTGTTTGCATGGTTATAAAAACGACGCAAAGCAATGCGCACAGATTGCAAGTAGCGTTCTCTTTGACCTCACGCGCTTTTCTGTTAAGTCAATCGAACAAAGTATCTTAATATTAGGGATGTGGGGGAAACCGCTCAAAGTTTGTTTTAATCCTAACACAAATGGTAAACAGGTGCAAAAACAGCTTTTCAAAGTTGTGCGAAAACTGACTTTGAAATCAGCTTTGATATTCTGATTTTCATTCTGATCGCTTCTTTATACAACTTTTCAGTTATATGACATTTTTGACAAAGAGTCTGTCACATTTTGAAGCCGGTGCAAAGTTTTGGCTAGAGACTGACAGGATTTGTGAAAACAAGGCCACGAATACCACGGAAAATAATTACTTTAATTTTTAATTGTGTTTTTTTTTTTTTTGGTTTTTTTTGGTTTTTTTTTACGGTCATGTAATTATTATCCGATCTAACTTCACATCTGTCTCCAGTCCAAGGTGGTAGATACAAGCATGAAAAAGGTCAATTTTCCTTGTCAGGTAAACAAGAACCTCCATTGAAGCAGCCTCGTGAACAAACATCCCTGATTAAAAAAAGAAATGGGTAACATAAAGAAATATCAATATAATATGAATTTAAAAAAGCCGTGAGAACCGTTTGAGAGAAGCTTGCAATAGCAATCCAAAAGATCTCACTACTTTTCTCAATTGCATGGGCCGTATTCAACATTAAACAGGACTTATTTAGTCGTTTGGTGAAAAGATATCATTTGTGGTAGACTAGTCACCACATATTAATTAACTTTAGCATCATAACGAAAGTAACTCCCTGCTGATCATGAAAGTTGGCGTTTCGTTCATGGAGGAGATGTCGTGCTTGTTCAGTACACAAGTTCCTTTGCCGTCTTTCTTGGATGACATCTTGTAGTTTGTAGAAGTACACCAAGCGTTTCTCATACATTGTTGGCCACACGATAACAAACTGGGAGAATCAAACCGTTTGATAACGCATCCTTTAAGCTGCTTATTTTCTCGAAATTCAAAGTATGACGAACGAGAAGATATGAACTTTTCTTCGGCGGAGAAAACGGCGGTAGATTGTAATAAGAAAATTATCAAAACTTTTGTTTACCCCATGGCTAACAAAAGTTGGTCCGAGCAGCGAGGATTATAGTGAAACGTCAAATTACTCGCTTTGTAAAATGACGGAAAAACATCAGGCAAATTTATTTAAGAATTTGTAATTTACTGTGCAGTGTCTAGCCTATTAATACATTTGCGAGATGGTCTAAAATCTGCAAGGTAAAACAAAAGACTCGTCTCCGTAAGACGACATGCATAATTGGTCGATTTCGGTCAGTGTAATCAGTTCGCTGGTGGTCGGCGACCATCGTTTAACAGGCGCTGTCGTAAGTTCTCGTATCACTGTCATCTTTACTAGTTAAACTTAGTTAAAGTCAGACATTTCAGACAAAGCAGTTGCTAATTAATGCGTTCTAAATCCAAAGGCGCGAGTACTCATGCGTACAACTTAAACTTTGTCACGCCAACATAAAAAATCTTGACAAAGAAAAATCTGAACCATTTCTAGCTCTTCCAATGACAGAAAACGCGATCTCGACAGCTGGTACATGTGCTTTTTTCTTGAAACAATAACGTCACTTACACAAATGTTACCTACACTATATATAGCTAGTAACATTACGTACAATACCGAAACAGCTTTGAAAACCCTAACATTACACTTGCGACAGGAGCCCATCACTAGGAGCGTGCAACTACCCCATATTCCTGTCACGGCGTGTTCACAAATCGATCTATTTTTAGTTTGAATTTACCGCGAATTCAGACCCCGCAGGAACCTTAGTGACCAATCTCAAGCAGGTACTTAATTTTTAACTGACGTCATCATTTTACCGAAAGATTAAGGTGGCTTACAACAGTTTTTTTCCGAGATTTAGTAGCGTGCGCCATAATTGCCTGCCAGACGTCAGTACAAGTCGAGCGTGCAAAAGTGACGCAAGTGGCCCTAAGAAGAAACGAAAACCACTTCAGCGCTTGAAAAGCGTTAAGTCACTTTTAACTTGATTTACGTAACGATAGTTTAAAACTTCGTTCAAACATGTGTTTAAGACTAGAACCAATAAACTATGACAAAAAATGTCGATAAACAACTGGTAAAAGAGTTCTAATTTACCCTTGCTTTCTCACACGCGATAAATGGCGTCACATGAGCGCGCGCTTAAATATAAGGCATGCGCAATTCAATTCTCGTCCAAGGGTGTAAAAGCCACACTTTGATCGAGGATTACTCGTAAACCTACCGTGCAACCCATGATGAAATTTTCACATTTGACTTGAGGTGTGGAGAACGTTTTGAGACTGTAGCGTGACAACGTCACGCTAATTAAATGATTTTGAGAAAAACGTCATTTAAGCTGCTAGTGCCCAGTCTCTCCTTGGGTACTCGGTCGTTCATTTTGGCAATTTGTTGACGTTTAAATTGTTCAAGTTTCACAAAGAATGGTAAAAGACTTCAGCAAACAGTAAATAGACAAAGAAAAAACATCTTGGAACGTTTCAAAACAGTTAGAGGTTGGACTTTCGCAATCCATCAAAACTGTAGTAAGCCACCTTAAAAAAATAGAGCCATTTTTTTTCCTCACCGATGTGCGCTCATGTAGACCGGTACTGACCTATTTCGGGGGAAAAAAAATCTAAAACTAAACCGGCGTGTAAAAGTGCCATGACATTGGCTTAAAATGGGAGTGATGAGCTCGTGCTTGCGATACTAACTCCACATACAGTGGCAACATAACGTACAATTTAACAACCATAAAACAACTTACAATTTTAGCATCAGTTTCCTGATTAATAGTTAGTATTACTTGATTATAACAGTGCATCATGCTAGACTTTAACTAACGTTACTTTACTATATTAACTTGGCTAAATGTTAACACACAGTGCTGTTTAAAAAAACGAAAAAAATATGAAATATGCTATTTAACTTCATTTCCTACGCAGAAATTGCATGCAGATTGCGACAGCGGCTTACTTTACATACCAGGCACATTTACAGTTAAATGATAAGAGGCCAGAGGCCAAAATGGCCGCCTTAACAGTTGCTCTATACAGCTGCTTTCTATCCTCTAGGTACAGGTATTAACACTGACAAACTGTTTAAGCCGGACCCGCCAGTGAAACACTGGGGCAGGTGTGTGTGTGTGTGTGTGTGTGTGTGTGTGTGTGTAGGGTGAGAACCAAATGGTCGCCTCTTCACTATGATCGCATGAGACGTTTTTGACAGAGGACAACCGGAGCTCCACTCTGCTCTGAGACAGGCAAACTGCATTGCTTGTCATTCCACTCTCCAGGTTTATATGAAGCCGCATATATTTGGACGCATTTCTCATTAGGGTTATTTGGCTCGTTGTCTGCCCATGCAGAATAATGACCCGCTAGTGGAGTGCCATCGATCCAGTGAAACGGATCTCCATCCAAAGTTTTTCTGTAAAGACCAAGCCATGCACTCTCTATTTGTACCGTTTTTTGGTTTTTCAACAGCTCAAGAATAAAGTTATTCTCATCTTTTGATCTGATTATAGCGAGGTCTCCTCCCAGACATTGACACATCGCTCGAGCGTCCCTCCATTTGACGGTCGGAGTGCATCTGACGTAGTAACATGAATTTCCATGAAGAACCCAATCTTGCTGACAACCTAATCGGGTTAAATATAGGAGAGGAGAACATTTCAGTTTAGAAATACTCAAAACTTAGAGCAATTTTGCTCTAAAATTATTACGCGTTGGTACGAACAAATTTTAAACAAGAAGGAAGGAATTTATTAGCTTATCGAGCGTAACCAACATACGCGCATGGCTATTGGTTGGTTTAATTTAGGAATTAAGCAAGGAAAGCGTACTGCAACCTTTCACGTAACTCGTTTTTCAGCTTCTAATGGTCACTAGAACAATTAGCGTTATCTCAATGATAGGGATAACTTAGCTGCATGGGAAACTCAAAGTTAATAACTTTTAATCCTCATACAAATGGCAAACAGTTGGAAAAAAACTTTTCAAAGTTGTGCCAAAGTTGACCTTTACACCAGCTTTGATTTTGAGTTTCACACTGTCAGTGTTGTCTTTATACAACTTTTCAGCGATGACGTTTGACAAAGAGCTTGTTACATTTTGCAGCCGAGGCAGAAGAGCCTCATCAAACTTGTAAAAACAAGAACGCCATGATTGTCATGAAATGTAATAACTTTTCAATTATGTTTTATTACGGTCATGTTATTATTACCAAATTTAACTTCACATCTGTCTCCAGTCCAAGATGGTAGGCACGAGCATGAAAATGTTTGCTTTTCCTTGTCAGGCAAACAAGAACCTCCATTGAAGCAGCTCGTGAGCAAACATCCCTGATTAATAAAAGAAATACGTAAAGTAAAGAAATATAAAATTAAATGAAAACCCTGAAAAATTTTTTGGGAAGCCTGGAATAGCAAGCCTAAAGATGTCACTACTTTTTCTCGATTGCACAAGCTGGATTCAACGTTTAGGAGGAATAGTTTGTTTGGCGAAAAATTAAAGGTGCATGCCACTTTTGTGGTAGACTAATTCAAATTCGAAATTGCATAATACTATTTACCTTTTGCAGCATAGAGAAAGTGACTCCCCGCTGATCATAAAAGTTGGTGTTTTCGTTGATGAGGGAGATGTCGTGCTTATTCAGTTCACAAGTTCCTTTGCCGTCCTTCTTGGATGACATCTTGTAGTTTGTAGAAGTGCACCAAGCGTTTTCTATGCATAGCCGGCCGCACGATAACAAACTGGGAGAATCAAACCGTTTGACAACGTATCCCTTAAGCTGCTTATTTTCTCGAACTTCAAAGTATGATGAGCGAGATGATATGGAGGTTTCTTTAGTGGAAAAAACGGAGGTAGATTGTAATAATAGGAAAAATATCAAAACTTCTGTACACCCCATAGCTAAGTGAAGTTGCTGCGAACAACGAAGATTATAATGATACTTTCAAGTACTCACTTTATTATATGGCTGAGAAAATTAGTTCATTGTGATTGGTTGAGAACAGGCAAATTTGTTGGTAAATGTTTAAATCAATTTGAATTGCATTGCAAATTAATACATTCGAATTCGTATTTTTCTTACCACAAAATTAATGAGTGACCGTCGTATGAAAACTCGTGCAATTGTGATGTTTATAAATTGTTTAAAATTGCATTCATGAAGGCTTGCGCCATTTTAAAGAAGTTTCAAGTATCGCCTGTAGTTAAAATATTTTAATTACACTTTGCATCCATAAGATTATCTATACTTTACATATGAGCCCAAGGTAAAGGAAATACTACTCCTTAAACGACATGCATGATTTATAGAGCGCGAGTTAGAAAAGGAAACTTAGTTAATTTCTCTTAAAGTTTTCCCCGTAGAGATTTACCAGTATGGTTACTGTTAAAATAAGGCTTATTTTTGGGTTGTAAATTTTTGGATTAAGGTCGTTACCATGGCAACATCTTATCTAATGACAGGCAGATATATATTCCTCATTTTGGCCTAAACTCGGTAATATTTATACTTTCCTTCCGTTAAAATTTTTTCATACTTTGCCACATCATGGAAATGATATTGCCTGACATTTTGAATTGGTAAAAAGTCAAGGTTTTTCAGACGGTTTTTCCAATATTCTGTAATTTGTCATTCTCCTAAATATGTTAGATTAGTTCTGACGTGTTTTAACAAAAATAGGGTATTTTTAGGAATTGTATGTGGTTACAACTGAGCCAAAAGAAAAATTCACCGAAGGAAACGCGAGAAAATTCACTGTCTCTTTTGCTTTTTGAGCTCATGTTGACGTCATAAAAATCGAAAAACACCGACGTTTTCCTTTGAGCGCGCGCAGATTACTTGAGCTTTCTTCCTATGCGCGCGTGCAATCGTAAAACTATAAGGAGCCACCTTAAATTCGTTGGTGTATGATCAAAACATCTTTGGGTCTTCCTCGAAAGTTTTCGGCAATGTTTCGTAATCTGCGGTAATCTTCGAAATTTTCGTGTGATCCTCGGACAAGGTTTGGAGAATTTTCGGAAATCTTCGGAAAATCGTCAAAAACGTCGTCATCAGTATGGCTATATAATAAAAAAGAACATTACACGTTAGCTCGAAGATATGAATTTTATGTTCTCACGGCAAGAACAATATCTCATTAAACCTTGGTGTTGGGAGAAGTATTACGGAGCTTAAGCAAACCACGACGACGACGGCAGCGTGAACGTCACAAAACAAAAGGTTTAATTAGCAAAACAAAAGCTGTGCACGTGCGTTATAAATCGTTGTACATTTCTTTGCCGTCCTCTGCAAAACAACAACGTGAAATAACCAAGTTCTGCGTCGTCTACGAAACGTGGACGACGACGGCTAATTTTTCGTATTTCCAGTTTGAATTGAACGCCGTCGTTGCATATTTAGCTTAAGCACGTTTTTAGAGCCATTGGCGTACCCAACAGATCTAGACAATCGCGAATTTCGTTTGTAAAATATAAATTCATTTTTTACTAGTCGTCGTCCTCGACGTCGTCGTCGTCGTTGCTTAAGCTCCCTACTAATTTTGTGTTGAATGTTTTTTATTTTGTTTTAAAACAACCAAAACTGTTCTTTTTTTCCAATATCTGAAGACTTTGATGCGCAAAGCTAACTTTTCATTTAATACCCCATTTACAAATTACACTAAATGTTTGAAATATTATTTTAATAACATACTAATTAAAACATTTTTTTCTCTTCGGATGACCCTGACTTTAATTTCAAACTTTGGCTTTTTAGAATTGTTTTTCCGAAATGCACTTCAAAATTAGTGTTTGTAAGTTTCCAAATAGTCAACTGCTAGAACTCAGTCAAAGAGGAACTGAACTATGTAACACAAAAAGTAATGATGTATAATGTAAATAAATATATGTAAAAAACTTTTAAATTGTCGATGATAACGAGAATCCAAGAACACTTTTTGGTACAAATACCTGCTGAAGTAAATTATACCTCAGTTAGGAATGGAAATTTAGAATCATTCATTTAAGTCTTGCAAATTCGTGATGAACTATGTACAATTTGGAATTAACAAAGCATCATAAGCTATTTTACAGGTAATAAAAACTTCATATATTGCTACCAACCACCTGTCGTAATCCTAACAGGTTTTTGAACTTAAAGAGGATTTGTACACCAAAATTATGCAATAAAAAATATAAGTCACCGTGCTCGTTTAAGAAACGAGCATTTATTTCGCTGTCGAGCTTGGGGTAAATCTCTTAGGGCCGATTTACACGGTACGACTTTGTCGCATGCGAAAAGTTTACGACAGGCGTACGACATGAATTGTTTCATATAAATCAAACCTACAACTTGCTTACGACTATTGTGTACGTCAAAAAATGTCGTAGGACTTTAAAACATGTTTTAAAACGCTGCGACAATCGTAGCCGAAATCGATAGAAAATGACATATTTTGTGACAAATTTCTACTGAGTAGGGGACGAAGGAAAAGTTTTCTTGCTTCAAAATGGCGGACGGATTTGAAAAGTACTGAACGGATTAAAGCGAAAAACATCTCGTTAGAACGTTTTTCAAAGCGCAGGACAACTAAAATATTTGTTTACAGTTTGTTAGAACTTTCGCTCCGTAAATCCCCGTGCAAACTTTTGCACATTTAATTTTGTAAGTGAAAATGTCGTGTGCGTGTAAATGGTCCTAAGTCATGTCGTAGGCCTAGCGTAAGCTTGTCGCATTCGACAAAGTCGTACCGTGTAAAGCGGCCCTTACGTTGTGTGCGTGCACGCGTTCATGTGCGCGCGCTAATGACGCGAAAATCGTGAGCAGTAGGTATGTGGAATTAACAAATTGACGTCAGTTTTTTATGCGTCTGTCCTCTTATTGATGATAAGTTGCGTCATAACATTGTCAAAATGGCTGTGGAACCACGAGCCGCAGGCGAGTGGTTCCACAGTAAACTCGCTTTTCCCGCTTTTTGATTGGCTACTTAAAAAAGTCCATAAAATCTCATTGGTTAAAAAGTTGACAGTTTGACAGCTTAAAGTTGACCTTGAAAGCTTGCATTAATTAAAATTTTATCCGTTTGTACTCTTATTGATGATAAAAATGAGCCAATCAACGCGCGAGAAATTAGACGGTTATTGTAAAATGCAATTTCGAGGAATCACCGACTAGCGCGCGAGCTCATGTTTACCACGTAATTGTCACATCAAAATGCATGACGCAATGACGAATCTTAACGTTGCGTGGCAATTTCGGTGACAAAAATCGCATCCTCGACAGTTGGTACATGCTTTTTTACTTTAGACACAGGTACATTTACTGTTTCTACAAAAGGAGAGAAACCAGATGCCAAAATGACCGCGCCAATCGTTTGTGGATACACCGTTGAGGCTACCCACATTTGGCTATGATTTTCTATACAGCTTTCTATCCTATAGATACATAAATTAACAATGACAGACTGGTTAGTCTGGATCCGCTTTGAATACTAAGACGGATGCGTGTGTCTCTGTAGTAGACCGGATGGGGCTAGCTAACCAGTCTAACCAGTCTAACCAGTCTGTCTTGGAGGAAAACCTAACTGTGGTTTACTTTTTTTATGAAAGTACAGAAATATTTGGTTCTTTTGTCAAAAACTTTTAATTATACTTAAAATACATTACTTTTAGAATAGCTTAGAATAATGTTTACAGCTGAGTCTGTATACATACTAGTTATGTAACGCTTTCGAGTGGTACACCGTGGAACATCCCAAAAGTCACTTTTATTTTCTCGGTATACACACCACCCATGACAGGATTGTGTTTCTCATGACACTGTGACAAGTGGCATATTCCATGGTAAACTAAGAGAAAGTGTTGCATATCTATTTTATACCATGTCGTAGAAAACACAGTGGCCAACGCAATCAATGCGACATACACGCAGCCTCGGCGACGTGTCGGTTAAGTTTAATACCGTTGAGTATACAACGGTTTTCCTGTATTCTGATTGGCTGCATTTTCTATGGCTTTGTCAAAATTCCAGCATAGAGCTTAAAGCTCGTATAAGGTGAAAAATGTCTCGCTCGGCCTTTTTTCCAAGTAAGTACCAATTGGTACTTAATTTAAATGAATTTCACAAGACCTTAGAGACTTTTAATAATCTAAGTTGTAAGTCTAGTTGTAAATGTGACTGCTTTCAATTTTAAATTGATTTTTTTTTAATTATTGTTTCATTAGAACTATTGAGAGATGTCTCAGGTGTAGGTTTGGTGTATATAACTTTGCAATGTTTCATTTTTTACTATTAGACTTTTATTTATAATTTTATCTGTTTGACTGATATCTAATATTTTTCCTCCTCTTTCATCGTTATCTTTGTCATGCGTTTTATACACGAGCTCCTGGCTCGGATACCGAGGGCAACCTCTTCCCACGCATGACATTAATAAATTGACTGATTGATCGATTGATTGATGATTGATTGACTGACTGACTGACTGACTGACTGACTGATTAATTGATTGATTCATTGATTCATTGATTCATTGATTGGTTGATTGATTGATTGATTAATTGATTGATTAGTCACCTCGCCATGACATCAACCTTTTCTGACAGAGGATAACTGGGGCTATACTCTTCTCTGCCTGTGACAAACTGCATTCCACGTCATTCCACTTTCCTGGTGCGTACCAAGCATGCATAAACACACATTTCTTACGGACCTTATTCGGTTCTCCATTTCCCCATACAGAAAACTGGCTCGTTACTGGAGTGTCATCGATCCAGTAAAACGTATTGTCAGCCTTTCGGTAAAGTCCAACCCATGCACCTCCAATTTGCACAGTTTCTTGCTTCTTTAGCAGTTCAAGTATGTAGTTGTTCTCATCTTCTGATCTGATGATAGCGAGGTCTCCTCCCAGATTCTGGCAAGTTGTTCGAGCGTCGCTCCAGTTAAGGGTCGGAGTGTCGATGACGTGGTAACATGAATTTCCGTGAAGAACTCAATCTTGCGGACAACCTAATCGGATTAAATTTAAGAAAGGGATATATTTCAGTTTAGGAATATACGCAAATTAGAGCAATTTTTATGTAACCTGGAGATGACTTCGCATCGACACAAATAAATTTCAAACTAGAAAGAAGCAATTTTATTGGCTAAGCGATCGTTCCGTAGCGAGAGACGCGCACGGCTATTGGTTGGTTTAAGAAACATGCAACGGAAAGCATACAGTAGCCATTCTCTTGGACGTCAATTCTTTTTTTATCGAGCAACAAACGCTATCTCAATATTAGGGATATTTGCTGCGGAAAACCGCTCTAAGTCAATAGTTTTGATTTTAATTCAAATGACAAACAGTGGGAAAAACAGCTTTTCAAAGTTGTACGAAAGCTGATTTTTACATTGCTTTGAGTTTCATCAGTCAATATTTCTTTATACAACTTTTCAACTATAAAATTTTGACAAAGAGCTTGTCCGCATATTTCGGAGTCAAGGTAGAAGAGCCTTATAAAACTTGTAAAAACGATAACTGACAAATTTAATTACTTTTCAACTGTAAATTATTACGGCCAAGTAATTATTACCCAATCTAATTTCACATCTGTCTCCAGTCCAAGGTGGTAGACAAGAGCATGAAAAAGTTTGCTTTTCTTTGTGTGGCAAACAAGAACCTCCATCGAAGCAGCTCGCGACCAAACAACCCTGATTGATAAAAAAAATACTTTTAAAAAGTGGGGGTGGGAGGGGTACGGGAGGCGAGAGAGGAAGGGGCGGGAAGCGAGAGTTCTAAGAGGGCAGGAAGCGGGAGAGAAATGCGAAACGCTAATTTTTTTTAATTCAACAGTGCGTTAGAATACTTTCAAAAACAAGAACCCAAAATATATTTGACTTGCATTTAACGTCTTCTCAGTCACTTCTGAGACTTCTGAGCAAACGAGCAAATGAAAATTTGCGCTTGGGCTGAAAAACAGGCTTACTTCCGGTCAAATAGTAAACCCGTTTACAGTGTTTACGTCATAGGTCATGAAATGTCTAGCGGCATTAGTGCACATGTGTCGCGTAAGCTGTTAAATTGCAAAAAGGTGAGACAAGCAGGCGATCTCAAATCAATGTCGTCCAAGACAATTTTATTAGGTCTCAGTATTTTTCGGTGCGGCAGTGAAAGGTCCGTGCATGGAAGACCTTCTTGGGAGATTGCTCCTTACGACCGTGAATCAGAACGGACCAAAGATTTCACCGCGTGGCGTAGAGATGCCTCAACTGAATGCTGCTTTAATGAGCGCGCTGGAGAGTGTGGAGTGGTTCGTTTTACGTCTCAGTTTTTTGTTTTAAACAAGTCGAAATCGATTCCAATTAGAATAGGCGGACAAACAGCTTGGGAAGCAGTCAGGAACGACTTCATCGAAAACAAAGAGAAGATTGCTTCTAAAGATTATGAATTGCACGGTAGGTGTGCTGTCCTGTTTTGTTAGCCATTGTTTAATAACTTACCACAGCAATCGTTAAGCTTAACATATATTTTGAGTTTTTCCTTGTTTCCTCGCATTCGCTAACACTGTAGATACTGTATCACACGATAACTCTCTAAAACACAACAGTACCAAATTTCTAAATTCTTAAAGATTTTGCATGTGTACATTGGCTAGAGGAAATTGCCAGTGAGTCCAGATACGCATATCTGAAATCCGCCTGGGACGTTTGGCTGCAATTCCGTCAAATCCTACTTCCATGATTTAATTGTCTGATCCTAATAAACGCCGGACTGGTTACTGGAAATCCGTATACTTTATCAGAACAAGATACAATTTAGAATTAACTTTTGAGACCGTCGTCACTGAAAACGGATTTCAGAAATATATCTGAAGAGCCGATGAAAATGGACTGAAACGGTGAAACTCAAAGAAGATAAACAAGTAGGTCAAAACTTCATTGAATTGAAACATATGGCAGTGGTAATCTTGTTAAATTATTTAAAAACAAAGGAAATGCCTAAGAATTGCGAAGCTAAATGAGTAGAATGTGTTTTGACTCTGCCAATTTACAGGGGACGGGAGCAGGACGGAAAAGGGCGGGAGGCGGGAGATAAAGGTGCGGGAAGCGGGAGAGCAGGGTACGGGAGGCGGAAGGTTCTGAGCCCCCTGTCCCCCCGCCCCCCACCCCGCACCCCCCTTCACCCTTAAGCTGCTTATAACCTCGAAATTCGAAGTATGATGAACGAGAAGATGTGGAGTTTTCTCTAGTGGAGAAAATGGCGGTAGTTTGTAATAGGAAAAATATCAACACTTTCGTACAATCCATCGCTAAGAAAAGTTGGTGGGAACTATAATCTTCTTAAGATTATAATGATCTTAAGATAATAGTGAAACGTCCGAATAACTCGCTTTATTATATGACTAAAAAAATTAGTTCATTTTGATGGGCGGAAAAGTAGGCAAATTTTTCTCGTTAATTTTTAATTTATTTTGCAGTGCAGTGCAAATAAAGACATTTGCGAGATGGTCTATAATCCGCACTTGAGCCCTGATGGTGAAACGAAATACTCGGCTCCCTAAGACAACGACATTCATCAGTGCTTGGTCAATTTCAGTCGGTGTGATCAGTTTGGTGGTAGTCGTTTATCTTCGACCACCATCGTTTAACAGATGCTGTTATTTTTCTTTTGAGAAGTTCTCGTATGAAAGTCATCTTCATTAGACTAAGTGAAAAGCTAGACAAAGCCGCTGTTGATGCACTCTAAACCCAAAATTGTCACCGGCGCCAACATGACCCAATGACTTTCAGTTCCGGTGACAGAAAATACGGCCTCGACAGTTGATACATGTTCCTTTGCTTTGCAACAATAACGTTAGTTACAATGTATTATCTTCACTAGTTGTATTTCGAGTTGCATTAGCGAACTAGCTTACAAACCCTACCATTGCTTGCGATACTTACTCCACTTACAGTACTAACATAGCTTACAATTTAACATGCACAACCGAAACACAACTTACAATGCTAACATTGCTTACAATTTATTAATACCTTACATTACGTACTTATTTATAATAGTGCACCGTGCTTTACGTTAAATAACATTAGTTTGATCCGTATTATCTTGGCTAGATATTAACACATAGTGCTATTTAAACAAAGAAAATTTATAAAATATGCCGTTTATCTTAATTTTCTATGTAGCAATTGCATGTACATAGCTACAATAGCTTACTTTAGATATCCGGTACATTTACTGTCAAACGATGAGAAAGGAGAGACCACAATGCGCGCCTTTTGGCTATAACTTTCTATCCAGCGTTCTATCCTATAGGTACAGGTATCAACACTAACAAACTGTTTTGGCCGGACCCGCCAGTAAATATTAGGGCGGGTGTGTGAACATCCTCGGAGACCCAGGGGCTGCTAGTCGGGACGATGCGATTTTTTCGGGCGAGCGATATTTTCGGGCGAAAGTTTACTCCAAGAGCAGACAAGCCCCTGGGCACTTATTCTTACCGAACCAGTCCCATCGTTGTTCGAATTCCGTCCTGCTGATTGGCCAGAAAAATCTTTTTCTGGCCAATCAGCGAGGAGATCCAGCCAGGCGACACTTCTTACACGAAGTGGTTTTCCTCATCGATCGCGGTAGTTACTTGGCCCGGGAAGATTCTCATGGAGAGTTTCAGAAAAAGAGATTCAACGAAGCCAAGGAAATCACAAGCTGTAACATCAGCGTAACGGAACAATATTGGCCGATCAATTTTCACGGCGGTCTTATCGAAGGTATATCGTAAATTTATATCGCTAATGTACGCGATTTCTACTCTGTTGTTCGTGGCGCGCGAAGCTAGTCGAGTACGCAACTTATTATATTTCTCCTCGATCGTTGAACGATTTCCAGAACTTCCCCAAAAATTTCTACGTTGTGCGAATCTCCGTTCACACGGGCAACACAACTACGTCGACTGAATGTGGGGACGATCGGCGAGCTGCACTATGGAAAGCCATAATTTTCTTATGTGATTATTTTTCTTTCGATGAACTTTTGTCTTGATGCTATGAAGTTTCATCATGATGTACTGGAGTAGCGTTGTTATGTGGTATGGTTTTGTCATAACGTGATGAGGTTCCGTCATTACGTTGTGTGAAGTTGTCGTTATGTGATGAGGTTTCATAGTTTACGAATGAAAAGACTTCTTGAGCTTGGAGATGTTAGATCCTGGTAAATCACAATATTTTTTCTTAAGACATGCTATTTTGTCAACAGCAATTTTAATATTTCTTGCGACTAAGGGGAATACGAAAAAAAAAGAATGGTATCAAAATCTATCGCTACTCGCGCTATGATTGCCTGCCAGACGTCCGGTGTTAATGGCGCGTGCAAAAATGACGTAAGTGACCCTAGAAGTAAGCGAAAACCACTTCATCACTTGAAAGGCGTCAAATCACTTCGATATACGTAGCAATAGTTTCAAACGCCATTCAAACATGTGTTCAAGCCTAGGGTAAAAAAAAACATGACAAAAAAGTTCGATAAACAACCGGTAAAAGAGCTCTAATTTACTCTTGGTTTCTTGCACCCGATACATGGCGTCAAATGAGCGCGCGCTTAAATAAAGGACATGCGCAATTCGGTTCTCGTCCAAGATTGTAAAAGCTAGTCTTTGATCGAGGATTGCTCGAAAACCTATCGCACAACTCATGATAAAGTTTTCACAGTTGATTTGTAGGGGTGAATCACGTTTAGAGCCAAAATTTAAAAAAGAATCTGTAAGACAGATTTTGAGCAATTATTGATCCCACATTTTCTTAGTTTGCAAAAAATCTGTCGTACAGATTTTTATTTTACTTTGCATGAATGTTAAATCAGAGCCAATTTCTTATTCCTGAAATTTTGAGGTGGGGTCATACGGGTAGATTTTGAGAAAAACGTGATTTAACCTACTAGTACCCAGTCTCTCCTTAGGTACTCGGTCGTTCATTTTAGCCATTTGTTGACGTTTAATTGTTCAAATTTCACATAGAATGGTTAAAGACTTAAGCAAACAGTAAATAGAGAAGGGAAAAATATCTTGGAACATTTTTGAAAAGAGTTAGAAGTTGGGCTGTTATATTCCATCAAAACTGTAGTAAGTCACCTTAAGGACAATGAAAATTTACTATGATATCAAGTATCCAAAACTTTATGTAAGCCTACCAAACCAGTTACACAGACTATGACTGTCATAAGATAAAAATATAACATGGTGTCATTGATAAGCATGTCAAACCAGTTACACCAACAAGATCTGCTAGAAGATAAAAATATAACACGATGTCATTGATAAACCTGTCAAACTGGTTATACGATAATGAGAATCCACCGCATTTTATTCATGGGATCAAGACAATAACTTATGACGTCACTACCGTTAATGTATTCCACACAAAGAAAATAATTAAATCCACAAAAAAAGACGAAGCAGTCCCTCCTATACTACTAAGTTTTGAGTTATTTTTTTGTAAAAAAATACCTCTTAGTCGGCGCGTCGGGTATGTTATGGACTGGTCAGTGGGTGAGTGAGTGAGTGAGTGAGAGATGTATGTATGTCACACCAATCAGATTGGATGTACTATAAACAGCCAATCAAATTTCTTGTTGTAAAGGTAAATGGTATGTGAGAAGATTTGATCCCGATAGAGTTCAGAACGGCCATATTTATTCTTCTGTAAAAGAGGAGGAAGTATTCATATATTGGGTTTACTTCGACATTTTCTGTGGGTTAGGCTGAGGATTTTAGTTAAATGAACGAGATGAGCCTTGAGGTTTGAAACAGTTCGTGAGTTAGTAGTATGCAAATGCAACGAGATATTTTTATTTTTAGTTACAAAGGTAACTTGATACTTTTGTGTTTCACAAGGAGTAAATTCAATTAGAGGTCACGAATCGTCGCGTCTAGTTCTTAGGACATGTTTTAGAGGGGACGAGACTTTAGATTTGAAACAGTTCTAACGTTTACAACAGTTAGTGCGGGTAACGATTGTTTTGTTCTTGTTACATGCGAATATAACGAGATATTTTTGTTTTTTAGTTACAAAGTGTTGTTTGACACTCTTGTTTTTCACAAGGGAGTAAATTCAATTAGAGCGGACGAATCGTCACCACTCTTTCCCACGAGATGTTTGCTATCTTTAGTAACAAATGGTAACTTAACACTTTTGTTTTTTATTTGGGAGTAAATTCAATTAGAGCTGACAAGCTATCGGCTATTGTTTCCAGGATATTAAACAAAAAAGAAGCTTTCGTTTCTGGACGGTTTTTACTTCTCTGCAGTAGTAGTTTAATAGTTTCATTTGATGACATTCATTTCCGTCCGATATTTTTAAAGGTAAAAAGTATGAAAACTGTTCAAATGTTCTTTGAAGACTGCGTGGCACCAAGTTAAAGTGCAATTTAATTAAATCAGACCTTCAACGTGTCAGGTTTTTTTCTCTTTCTTTCTATTTTCGGTGAAGTTGTGTTGTGTTGTGTAAAAAGGTAAACTTACGACTCGTATAAAATGCGAAAAGTCTCTAAATTAACTTGAGTATATTTGAGAAAAAATTCCTGTTGGGGGTTGGAAGGGTTATGTGATCGGTGAGTGAGGGAGTTATGCATGAGCGCGTGTCACACCAATAACAGTGCGGGTTGTATCAAAGAACGAATCAGATTGCCTGTTAGAAAATAAGATGGTATCTACATTAATCTGGAGACGTGTCAGATAACTGTAGTCTGTTCAGTCAAACATTTTATGGCTTACTATTTAGCTATCTTACCATGACCGATGTAACATCGCAACCAAAAAAAACTTGTCAAATTAACCAAATCATTACTGTACCATGAATGCCTCTATCTCCAACACTTCACATAAAAAAAATAACTCTTGCACGCCTTGGGTGCCTATGTTTTTTATTATGCTCCTACTTTCGCTCAGTCCAGGCCAGTTCACATCATCTAATGGGTTTTGTCGAGTTTCTTATAGATGTTTCGATCTTATCAGCAAGTAACAGTTTTCTTCAAGTGCTGGTACGCGGTTAGCTTTTTCTCAGACTCTTTACATAAATGGTGCCAAAATTTGACCAACTGTACTTTACACATTCTAAGCCTCGTGTTAATGTCTCCAGACAAAGGGTTTCTCGCATGAATGTGAGGCTTAGGATGGATAAATATTGTCATCCAAACATCGACGTCACTTATGCAAAGTGTCTGTGGTTGAATTGATCCAGCCTTATGCAAATGAGCAAACAAGTTGCATCAGTTTTGACTTATGTAAAGTTCGAAGTTTGAACGTAACCTTATCGACTTTTCTGGTAAACGTTATCTTCATGGGGTGTATATATTTTGCACGCAAAGCTCTTCTTCGAAAACCGGACAAACACATAAGACACACTATTATGTTGTGAAAGAATTCCAAGTTAGTTTTGTGAGGTCTCACTTTCAGTGAATGTTCAATTCAAAATGCTTGAAGCATCACAGAGTAATTTACAAGGTAACAATTCTGCTTAGTTAAGTATAATCAGAAGCATTAATACATAGCTAGAGTATTAAGCGTAATATCACTCACTTAAACAGCAAACACATCTTAACAATTTACTGTATATTCTTACATTTATCACCTGAAGTAGAGAGCTCAAACAAAACAAATGTTGTACTCGCAGTTTCTGTTGAGGCCAACAAGCGGCCGATAAACTGAAATTGATCTAGGTCTCTTATAAGCTGACACTCGTTTAGGGTCGAACTGTGCACAGCTGGTCGGACTGTGTCGAATCACGTGACTCAGTCGCGCATGGTTTGTCTTTGAAAGAGTTTCGTGTCGGGCGGATTGCTTTCACAGTGTTGTTTTTTGCTACAGTTTTGTACTTTTTCCGTCGAAACCGCACAGAACATGTAAGTATAGGTTTCACAGTTTCCATTTGTCCGAATGTGTTGTTAATTTAGGTTTTTTCTTGTTCAGTTTTTACCGTAGGTGTAGATCAAGTTGTCAAGCCGTGGAGATGTCTGTACGTCGAGCATCGCGATTAAAGCTTTGAGTTTTTACGACTACGCGTTTAAAATATTCTGTGAATTGTCCCGAACAGTTTCTCATCACTATTTAAACAATAGAGTGTTTCTGTCGAGGAACTATCGGTTGATAGTTGCCCCGCGGAAATTTGATGTTCTTAAAACAAATATTTGCCCGAGGAGCGAAGCTTCGAGGGCAAATATGCTAGTTTTAAGAACATCAAATTTCCAAGGGACAACTATCAGACGGATAGTTCCGAGACATAAACACTCTATTGTCTTTATCGTTCACCGCTAAATTTTCTTCCGCGCGCCAGTTCAAAATTCATATTGAATTATTTTCAACTTTTTTAGATGAAAGCCGTGAAAGGTCGTTAAAGCCAAATGTAAAATTTGAAAAAGAAAACAGACAAAAACCCACTTAATACATTTCAACTGTTTACTTTCTGTAAGCCCGCTTCCTTACAGAAACATTTACACAGACGAGAACTATCCATCCGGGTATTTTCCTCGGAGGGGCACTATGGGCTGATAGTGTCTCTCCACGGATGAACACTATCGCGTCATGTGATCAATTTAAACCAATAAGAATCGGAGGAAATTTAGTGGTGAACTATAATTGTCAATATTATTATTTCCGTAAACTACCTCTATCGGTGATGTGAATTATTATTGCACCAAAGCACTTCTAAAGGACGTTTTAGATTTCTTTTTCACTAACCATGTATCCTAAGCTAAAGATATATATGGGTTATTGACCAAGTGTGAAGTCAAGATGGCTTGAAATTGGCCAAGTTTTTTTTTTTTTTTGCTTGTTTATTGACCGAGGCGGAGTCGACGTCCATAAATTCGCAGAAAAAGAACAAGGCCAATATCCAGCCATCTTGACCGAACAAGCTTGGTCAAGAAAGGATTTACTATACGGCTCTCGGGAAAATGTTTCTTGCGGGACACAGCGGGCAGTCCCGAGGGGGTAAGATAGCTCCTTCTTGCCCGCTCGGGTAGCCAATCACAGTGCAGGATTTGATTCATCTTGCCCGCTCACGGAGCTAGCCATATAATAAAATTCCATCCAACTTGATAACAGTTAATAGCATACCTAAATATAGTACAGGCCATAATATGTTAAAGAAACAAGCCAAAGGGAACAAACGTTCTTTCAGCCCCAATTCCCAACCCCACCTTCTCCTTTTTAAGTGCTCTTCTTTGAACCTTCATAGCAAAAATTCCATGAATTACAGCCTTATCTCATAAGAGCTAACAATTGCGGGAAATGTGTTAACAAATATGCAAGAGAGTGGGTGGCATATATCACATTCTACGTTTCTCTGTAATCATGATTACGTGAGGCAAATAACGAATCGTTAAGGCTGGTTCTCATATAGTCGCCCTGATCGTTTCAATCACCGCCGTCACTTCAAAAAGTGGTATTACGATCGGGGCGATTATATGAGACCATTACACGGACGATCATTATTGCCGGTAGCGATTGGGATCTCATTAGCGCAGGAGGCGTTGGTTGAAAAGAGGTATTAGATAGATCTGTCTTTTAAAAGCATAAAATCATACCTCCTCTTATTGTAGAATTGTAGAATTGTTAGAATTATCATATTATTATTGTACATATTTCTGTTTTTGGTGTAAACACGACTCCACAAGAAAACCTATTGCTTTAAACTAAATCATGCGTAAATAAAGGATTGTTGTTGTTGTTGTTGCTGTCGTTTTTGTTGTGTTGTTGTTGTTGTTGTTATACGAGACTGGATTAACCACCGCAACAATTCTTACACCTTTTTCCTTTAAATTTTCTTTCATTTAGTCTTGTTAATTTACATCTGGCAATAGCCTACATAACAAGAGCTGCAAATTAAGCTACAGTTTAGGGGTATACCCAACTATCAGAAGAGTAAGATATTTGTCAACTTTCTTTTCATTTTAAATGCTTTTTATTTCAAACGGTGACTTCCGCCATGGCTGTCAGTATTATTATGATATAAACTAGGTAAATTAGAGTGGTTTTATATCGAATGTCGAAAGTAATCAGGCAATTACTTCTGTTTTGGTTTTGGTTTTACTACGGTTTGAAATTGACGGAGTCAGCTTTTTGGTTAGTAATTGGTTTGGTTTTGGACACACGATTATTGAAAACTTCATATATTTAAACTTGCACTCAAATTATATTCAAGTTCACTACAGTTATAACTGACGATGACAGATGCCTTATGTATCTATACGATGAACAGAACATTACATTGCCCCTTAGAGATACGAATTTTATCTTCTCATTCTGATGGTATCTCGCACTCGCTCGTGAGAGATGCCATCAGCACGCGAAGATAAAATTCGTTTCGGCCCGTGCGGTCATGTAATATCCTCTATAAATCTATCACTGACTCTAATCCGAGAGCTATGGCCGAATATTAAACGTTTTACTAGTCGTTTATTAGGCTAGCATAGTACGAAAAAATGGTTTGTTTATTAGTTGATGAAATGTCATAAATTAATGAAAAGGAGCTTCACCACACCAGCCTTGACTGTTAACAGGATAGCCACCCGGGCAAGAAACTGAAAGAAAATGTTAACAGAAAAAAACCCGGTCACTCACTTACCCCTGGGAACGTTTCATAAACACAACAGGCAAAACCAGGAGAGGATTAAGAGTGAGAGAGTTAATCCTCTACATAGCTCTTCTTCTTTAAGTTATCCCTTCAGAAATCCCAGGAGCATTTGGAAATAAAGAAATCCTGTGACGCGAATTTTACTCACGTGGACAGCGCAAGCGTCCTCACACGCATTATCCACGTAGATATCAACGCATGCAACGCGCGTGGACGCGTGGTAACATTATCCGAGGGTGAACTGGATACCATATCTAAAAACAACTCAAGAGGGATAAGGCCTACATTAGGGAATGACTCTCTCACCCTTAATCGTCTCTTCAAAAAAAACTTACTACAGGAACAAACAAGACATTGTTAGTTCTTTATTGCATATTATATTTACTTTGCACCGTGAAGCAATTACCAAAGCGAAAATAAACAAACAAACAAATAAAGTAATATAGAAGCATGCAAGCACTTAAAACCAAGGAAACAGTTAATTAGGTGACAAGCAATCAAGTTAGGAGGGCAAGGCGTAAGCAGGCAGCCCCCGCAAAAGAAAAACAAGAAGCGACATGTAATATTCAAAAAATAATAATTTATAAATACAAAAAACAAAAAGGGAACCTGCTAAAGTTTTGAACGATCAGTAGATTTATCGGCTTAAACGATTAGATTTCTGACTTGGCCTGCTTCCTCGTAAACTATCATGCGATAGAAACTTCGAGCTCATAATCTAGTTGTCAGTAATAGAATCACGCAAAATGATTTTACTTCTTAAATATTAGATGCGTGATGCGCACATCAAATTACTTACGTGTTAATGTATGCCATCTATCTGCGCTGACCCAGTCATCGTACTTGAATATGCTGTTTTCTTGTCCAGCGATCTTAATGGTAATCTAGAAAAAGAGAAAGGTAGTCAGTTTTTAAAATGATATTGCCAGTGTTACAACGATCCCGGTCCAAACCCTTAACTCACTACAGTAAAAGTCCGCATAAAATGACACATGTTTTGAGGTTTCAGGCTGATTTTGCTCTTATCTATCAGGTGTTTTCTGCAAAATCAGCCTGGAAATGTTCTTAAGGTGTTCTTAAAATTGTTTTTAAAAATTAAATACTGCATAGACTACCAACAGATGAAATCAATGTGCAAGCACAGCATTAATTAATGTATAGCACATACATTGATCTACTCAGTACTGGACTCAGTTATTCTAATCTAACTGGCAGCCAATTTTTTTATATGTAAGAACATTTTTCTGAATGTGTTCTTATGTCCACGGTACTTTTTTGACCAAATTTCAGCCTGAGTGTTCTTAATCTACTTGTTCTTTTATGCTGGTTTTTACTGTATACCAATTTTCCAAAAAAGAGTATCCTTCTCATATCTTACGTAGAAAATGATAATTCTTTCCTAAACCTAACGCAAGCACACTGAGATGAGTGGATAGACGGCATTTTTAAGCTCTCACTCCTATTTTTGCTGGTCAAAAATGCAGAAAACGCTTCGCTCATTCGAGAACGCTTGTTATGCAAGCCACTCTATTCTCCACATGCCACACTTCACTAACTGTTATCAAGGGCGCACGGGACTACACGGACATTTATGCCCTGTTACTCAGTAACTAAAACCAGGAGAATCAACCTTCAGTGCCACGGGAGAGAAGTGCTTAAACATCAAATTCGCACGTGATTAGGACATGTGTCTTGAGGCCGAGGAAATCTAAACCGCGTCAAAGACCTGACTTTGAACAAGTACTGAATCAAATGCAACTGTCATTTAACTGGCAGGTTTAATACCATGGTTTTGTTAAACGGTGTCATGAGAGAGGATAAAAGATAAGCGAGTTTATCCTCCATATGGGCCTTGATAGTAGGGACTTTAAGCAAATCGCTACGGCAGGCGCTGATACGGCTGCCGGAAGTAAATTTCCCCCAAAATGAGACACTGCGCTTGTACGTCGGTTGCATCCAGCCGTAGCGTGAAATCTGACTACATGAGTCGGGATGTTTTGCCGTAGTGGCTGCTACGTCGGGTTTATTTCGCTTCTCTGGACCTTTTCAACGGACATCTCGGCATTTTAAGAATTCCATTAAAGTCAATTTAAGTCAAAGATTGTGACAAGGTTGCCTCTCATAAGCTTGTAAATCCGTATCCTGAATTTACGATAAGTTTTGGCAAAGGTGTTGAAATGGCGAAGTGAGTAAAGTGAAATATTCGTGTTGAGCACGAGGTTGTTTTTCTTCGGCTAAGTTTGCTTTGAGGGTTCAGTGAAGATGTTTTATATCTGGATAACTATACGATGCTATTTTGCTTCTTTGAGTGTTGATATATGTGTTCTTCACTCGATATTCTTTGAATTATTTGTCTCTGAAATTATATATTTCATCTATCAGACTGTTATAGTACAAAGTGTATGGCATTCGCTTTCGCTCAGAAATAATCTGTTCCTCCTAGGAAGGCGAATAACGGCCATCGTCCTTTGAGCGAAGCCATTTGGCTGTGAGAAACTAAATAAAAGAGTTTTTAACTCCTTAGCCGATGTTTCTTTAATCTTTGTCTTCGCTTTACTCGCTAAACGAGGAGCCATAATCGGGCAGGGAGACCGTAAGTCTTGGGATCCGCGCGCACCTATGATATGGGACAATTTTTCTATTTTTAGAACAAATTGCGCCATCCTGACGTCATATATCCGCGCGGATCCATGCACATGTCGGGGGTTCTCGTGTGGATGTTGTCACGTTGCGTGATCAAATGGTGAGAGTTGAGAGATTCTCTTACGTATCTTTCACAGCGATGGCAGGGAATAAGACAGGGACTAAGAACCAGGGCGCTTATATGTAGTTTTATGCTCTGAGCCAACGGAAAAGGTGGGAATGAATAATAAGATCTGCTCGCGGTAGTTGTAAGCTTACGCGTATGTTTTTGTGTTTGTTCTGACTTAAGAATATAGCAAGAAAACTCTCTACTCTGGTATCGAGTTAATTTGTGAGTTTCTCGGACAATGGTTAATCACAACCAAACCCTGTTTTGATGGTTTCTTATTGTTTCTGCTTGTTTGGTGAGTTTGCAAAAGTTTTTGAAAGGAAAGTCTGACGCGTACAATTAGCTCATTTGCATAGTGCGGCTCGTGCACTTTCAAGTCCGAGTCGGTGTTTTCAATTGTCAACAAATCTTGACAAAGATTTCTTTCGTTATCTTTCGTGCTGAGATGCTGCAACAAATTTCAAGAACGCAAAAAAGGCTACTAACATCATGTGTGTTTCTTCAACATAAGCATAGTGAAGTTTTACACTGCGAAAATGAAAATAGACAAGGAGTTTGATAACTCGATCAAGAAAATCGAAATGGTTATTCGAAGTTGATTAAAGAAAGCGTCATCGTAACTTTGCTGATTATTTCTGCTTATTCGCATATTTTCAGCTTAGCTTTTAATATGTTCTCAAACATTTATCAAGCTTAAACATATTTAAAAACTATAGAGTTATTGTTTGAGTTCGATGTACGCTTTCACACGAAAGTGCGGCGGAAGTACAATTTGTCATATTTACTGACTGTACAAAACACGCATCGGCGGGCGCTCTCATTCATCGACAACAGAGAATTTACTGGATTTTTACACGAATAAAACTGAGCAGTATCTACGGACGTAAAGTTATTGGGCCTTAATGAAACATCAAGCGTTGCTTACAATTCAGGCGAAACTCAAACTAGCAATTATTTTGTTTCACTTTTCGGTCGCGATAGACTGGCAAATTCCTCGGAAGCGTGTGGCAAGAGGAGCTAGGAAACTATGAGGTCCTGAAGCTCTGCTATATCTAAATATATCGAGCTAGTTTTTTGTTGTGTAATGGAAAAGCTGTTAATCTTTAACATATCTGAAATTTAAAGTGGAGTAATATACAGCTCATGTAAAAGAAGCATCCATCGGAACACAACTTGGTCAGCGATATATATCTAAGCTTAAAGCGGAACATACCTAAACTCGACACTGTCTTACTTCACTCAAACTGGAGCAGCTTACGACGAAAATACTTAAGCAAAATTCCAACAGACGTAAACACGTTGAGTTGTGGACCAAAAACATAAAAAATTTCGGGAATTTCGGACGCCATTTCCCCCGCGCGACATCCGCAAAAATCCTCGCAGCATGTACGCGCGTGTGCCGCAGGCGATGGCACAATTTGTTCTAAAAATAGAATTATTGTCTCATATCATGGGGACAACCCCAATAGTAGAAATGGCGCACGCTTGCGGTCTCCGTCCCCGATTATGGCTCCTGGCTAAACTTAAAATTTGGCAGACCACCGAGACGTACTCTTCCCAGACCTTTCAGTCACGGTAGCCGTAGCAGCACCAGCCGTAATGATTTGCTTAAACTCCCTAGTCTCAAAGTAGTCCCTCTCACGCTTTTTTTTAGATCACTTCCAATTTCGGAAATCGCTTGAGGGTTTAGAAATAGACAATCCTTTACAACAATAGGCCCTTTGCAGCTAAGCCATCACGTGACCTATTTTTCATAAAATTATGGGCTATAACTTAACGAATGCCAGAAATGGAAAAAGCATGTCGAAAATATCAAAATGGCCAAGTTTGAGGCCCCCATCATTAAAGAAAGAGATTTTATGACGGTCCGAATTTTTAAAAGAATAAGAAGATTTGTATGGAAAAAGTTGCTGGAGAGCAAGACCTTGCTCTCCAGCAACATTTTCGATACAAATCCTCTAAATTTTCCGAAAATTCAAACTGTGCTATAAACCTACTCTTTAATTCCAGGGGCCTCAAACCTGGCCATTTTGGTATTTTCGATGCGCTCTTTCCATTTTTGGCATTCTTTAAGTTATAGCCCATAATATAAAAATTTCTAGGAAAAATTTGGTCACGTGATCCCAGCTGCAAAGGGCCTATTTTCGTTCTGCACGGAAAGTGTAAAAATAACTTGAGAAGGATCATCTTGGGAACAAGGCCTATATATAAGCGATAAGCTCTCTTACTCTTAAGCTTCATTCTCTCGCGGCACTGTCTAACAGCCTCGGGTGTTTTTCCTCTTGACCCAAAGGAACTGTTTTTCGCTGGGAGTCTAATTGTATATAGCTAACTCGCCAGTTGCCATAGTTACCTTGTCAAGTCTCCAGTAAGGCCCAAGACCAGCATTGTTACGAATAATTTCCATTCCTGTCACGTGACCTATGTCGTAGCCTCTGATGATAATTGTGTCTTCGCTATAAGGAGAGAGAATAGTCAGATTTAAAGGAGGGTGGTACTCAGATCATCACACTGTTCGGGGAAGACCAAGCCCCCTTCAGATGAGACACTAGGAGGTGGTGTGGCCGACTGGTTTAAGGCGATAGATTTGAAATTTGGACTGAGGTCCCTGGTCAAATCCTCTACCTATAGCTAGAAGGTCCGGAGTTTTTGAAACTCCTCGACTGCGTTGTGCAAATAAAAAAACTGGTCAACCTCCAAGCAGTTCGAATTCTTAATAGTTTATGTTCTCTTTTTGCAATATATTTGGTAATTAATTTACAGTGTCACCAATTAGTAAAACGGTGACAAATATATTTCAAATAATGAATGTACTTTACCTTCGTATTTTAAAACTGCCTGAAATTTTCCTTTCCGGTACGTTGCCTTTGGTTCCAAAGACTTTGATCCTTATTTCAGCATCTGTGCCCGCAAAAGCGGAATCCGAGGTTTCAACGATCATCGTGATATCTAAAAAAAAACAATGAAAGCAAGGTAATGTCTGCGTTCAAGCCCAGTGGCCTCTCAGGCAGGGCGGCGCCTATCTCCGGTTTCCGTTGCATGAGGTCACTAGAAGTATCTCTACTCCCCCCTTGGATGGTATGCAAGCTCATCGCAGGGTTATCCGCCGCAATGAATCCGCCGGTACTCGTTTATTTAGGAAAGGATAGGATAGGATAGGATAGGATACGATAAGATACGATACGATACGGTACGATACGATACGATACGATACGATACGATACGATACGATACGATACGATACGATACGATACGGTACGGTACGATACGATAGGGTAGGATAGGAAGCCTTTATTTCAACACGATGAATTTAAAAGCTAAAAGCTTACGGGGTCGTGTATAAATAAGAGAAAGACCTAATAACAATGGGATAATAAATAAAAATTTAAAAACTTCTGACCTTATAGGAACCTGACCTATATTTACAATATTTACACGTCTCAAAATCACGATGATGCACAACCTGGGTGGAGAGAGGCACTGCGAAAGTAGAGTGTCTTGTCCAAGAACACAACACAATGTCCCTGATGGGGAAGGGTGTGGGGTAGTCTAGCATCCTAACCATAAAGCAACCGCGCCCCTTAAAATCTGATGTAATTGTAACTTATTGACGCTCGAGCTGAATAAATCAAATACCCACCCAACCACCCCTCTCTCAAATGTCACATCAGACCAGAAACCCCCCCCCCCAGTCTCCTATTCTACAGTATAGATTAGATCTGCGTTCATCAGAACTTATGAAGATATTGAACACAGTCAGTATGATCTTATCCGTTAATTAAAAAAGAATTTGGATCAAGAAATGCAAGGCGTCGTTTTCACTAGCGCATAAGCATATGGTAAGAATAAGCCGACATTTACAGAGGTAGAAATATTTCGATAATTAGGGCCTTTCGTTTGGGCAATTTCTCAACAAAAGATGCTAGTTAACAGCACATTTCTGCATTTGCGTATGTTGATTACTTTTAAGCTTGTGCCCTGGTGAAAACCAGCCTTATAGCGATGTGGAGTAAAACCCAAACCTCTGGGAACGAGTTCAGGTGTCGCTCGATCAAATTAGTTGTGCAGACAGTGCATTTCATTTTAAGTCCATCACGGAACGTGATTTGGAGTCGAGGTCACATTTTCTAAGTAACCGCTTAATACGGTAAAATGTGGAAAAATCGAGGCATTTCTTCCACAGTGCCACGTATTTTCGACAGTGTTCGATTTTCGCTCAGTCCCGGTTGTCAAAGCTTTGCGAAAACTAAACGCATAAAAATATTTATCCAAATGGTAAATATTAATCAATACGACCTGTACGTCATAACAGAAAATGTAAAGTTTACCATCACAAAGAACCAAATGTTTTCCCACGAATATTTTTCTATGCGAAGAAAGCCATTTAATAGGGTGACCTGAAGTTATTACATAGTGAAAACTTGAGTACACCGACAAGGAATGTACATCAATTAGATTACCAGATGTCGAACTAGTTGGTCTCCTGAAAACTAAGCGTCGATAATTTAGCAGGCTACTGAAGAAACCTGCAGTGCTACTGACTTCATATAGCAAAAGAGCAAGACACGATAGCTGGCTATAGCTGACTACAAATATGGGAGTTTATTTTTGCAGCATTTATAATGGTAATTGAACTGAGTGGAGTGCAATTTGGTCTGAAATCATACGCGTGGTTTCAAAATCGAACGACCGCGCAGCGCGAGTTCGATTTGAAATCACAAGTATGATTTCAGACCAAAATTTTACGACACGAAGTTCAATTGCCACTTTATTAGATCCATTTTGAAATCGCATAATTTTATCGCCTTAATTTTTAGATTTTTGGTGTATTGTTCCAGTAGCCGGTTTGTTAAAAAAAAAAAAAAACGGAACCGGAAACGCTTTTACGTCTCATTTAGTATGCAAAACGATATCATGTGACGAAAACTCAACCGAACATGACAAAGAAACAAACGGTTTTGAAGTCAGAACGAAAATAGTCTACTTCAGGTATAAAAGTTCAATTCTCGTCGCCTGAATCAATAATGGAAGGTCTTTCTTTCTTCTGTGGTTGAGGCTGAGACTTTTTATTGTCTTTGGAGAAGGAATGTGAAGGTGCATCCTGCGTAATTCTGCGATGGATTTCTTTTGAGTTGTGAAACTCCCTCGAGTGCACGCGTACGATGCCCAGTGGATGGTACGTTTTTTTCTTTCATACCGTTTAATGGCATGATTTTGAGGGAGTCCAGCTCGTTATCATCTCCGTTTCTTCTTGTGACCTCGGCGAAGGACTCAATACTCAGGACCTTGTCAAGTTCTTGCGGCGCCATCTGTTTCAAGATATTTCCAAGATGGCGGTACTAGCACCAGCTTCGTAAGACGTTCATTCATTCACTGTTTTTTGGAGCCGGGCGTATTTAGACTATGTTTATTCACAGCGACAGAGTTGAGCTCTTTTGTTGCTTCGTTTGAAACTACCGGAAACCTGGAAACATCTACCTTCTTGAGATGGCTCTGAATTTGTTGTTGTGTGGTTTTCGTTTGTTTATGTTCTACTGGACTCGGTATCATACGGATCTTGAGTAGATATTGAAGAAAAATCGCCAAAATATTCGTCAAAATGGACACTGAAAGTTGGAAACTTTCATTAAAGTAGGTCTTCAGCCTGAAGGAGCTCATAATCGTCATTTAGAAATTGTAATCAATTAAATTCGTCAATTTTTTTGGAAAAAAAAAACAACAACAACAACAAAGTTTTGGCAATAGTAGTTGCAAAATTCTCCACAAAATGGATTTTTGCCTTTCATTTTCCTGAAATTTTACTGATTACTTTAAACTAATATTGAAATCTGATTGGTTGTTTTGTTTTACTGTCCCATTCTCATTGGCTGAGAAAAAAGATGCGATTTAGAGCAAAAAACAGTGCGATTCGTGAATAAATTGCACCACTGAGAGCCAATCAGATTACAAGGATAACCAGTGATTTCAAAATGGATTTAATAAAATTTTTAATTTCACGCACAAAACTGAAATCAGTGCTGTGCACAAAAGAGATTCTCCTTCAAAGAGATGCCATCAAATTCAAGTATAAGGTTTTTCTCCTAGAGGGCATTACTGAGCTTTAATCGGGAGTTGTTTCACTCACACTCAAATGATCGTCAGTGCAGCTAGATTGGCATTTCGCGTTTATCCTAAAACAGAATTCTAGATAACTCCATCCAAAAGCAGTTACCGACCTTTATAAAATTCAGATAAAGTTCAGAACATCATAAGTGATTAATTAAAATACTTGAAATCGCTCAAGAATTACATAATTAAACTATAATCGATTATCATTCGCGGCGAATTCTGAGAATGACGGGTTTGACTGCTCTTTGAAGAATTTGGACAGTGCCGCGTGATGATCAAGACCTTCACGGCTTTAACTCCGCCATATTCTTGTGCGATATTTGTGGCATTAAACTTTGATAATTTGGTGATTTGTATCGGATTTGTAGTGGTAGTTTCGCGGTACATGTTTCAAGTCTCGTAATTCAGCAGACTGCGTGCCACTAGATTTCTTTGCTGTGGCGATCGAAAAAGAGTCTCTTCAAGGCTAGGGCGAGTGACTGTGACCTGAAACAAAATCCACCTATAAACCATTTGAATTTTAAGTAATATCAACAGAAATAAAGGAAATAAGAGCTAATGACCACATTAACCCTAAAAATTTCTTGCGAAATAAATTAAGCTATTCTTAGATAGACACTCCTTGGTAAACGATATTTTAGGCGCAAAGCTTATTTATGTTGATAGGCTGACAAAACACAACGCAAAACAATTGACTGGGTACCAGTGATTAAACAGCTCTTAATTAAAACTGGAAACAAACGTCCTTTGCCTCTCACCTTTGCCTTGAGAACAGCCGTAAAATAGAAATAGCGATAGCAGAAAAACGAACATGATTTTCCTTTCAAAAAAAACCTCGCGCTGTGGAGTCGACTGTGATATGATCTTGATTTGAACGCTAATAAGTTTCAAATGATGAAGACGTTCATTTTATTCCCAGCTGGGCAAGCCATGTCAGTCATGTCTCCATGGAGACGAATTGCTGCTTCCACAGCTGTGACAAAACAAACCTCATTACAGGGAAATATCACCACGTAATTTACCTCCGATGCTAATTAGTCCGGCAAACAATGACTTCACGTTATTGCTATGCAGAACGACACAAGCTGCATTTGATCTTAATGCAGTTAAGTTAACATTTCATGCTGAATTTGCTTTCATGATTTGAAAATTTTAATTAAGAAATAGAAAACATGTACCGTGTTTCTATCGAGTTATAGAAACACGAGTGGAAGTTTGGGAGAACAAGAAATGCTGCTTTTTCGAGTTCTTCCAAACTTTCACGAGTGTTTCTATGCTCGATAGAAACACGGAAAACATTATATATTTCTTTTAGAAAACGCGACGAAAAAAAGGAAAACAACTTTGATTATCAAAATGTAAATTCTCTTTGCTCGCGCCATCACTACGTCAACAGCTCGTGCTGGTTCTGTGTTTCCATCGAGTTATAGAAACACGATTTTTAACCAATCAGCGTGCGTATTTTCTTAGGACTGTTTTCTAATGTAATATATCAAACACGAAAGACTGTGTTTGACCATATTTCCAAAAAACGAGAAGAAAGTTGAAATTAAGACGCGCAGCGGAGTATTTTTGACGATATTGGAGATATTTGGAAATGTGGTCAAACACTGTCTTGAGCGTTTGTTATATCTTCTCAATCGGAACTAAAACTAAGGAGAAACTATGCTAATTAGGATCAGATATCCAAACACCGTCACGGTGATGATTTCCTTTGTTTAAACGTAATGAATTATTAATGAATTTGAAAAGAACTGTTCAACACCTGAAGTGAGCAGTTGGCTGAAAATAAATGAAAAAAATGCAAATTAACATTAAATTATTATTTTTAACTTTGCACATAAAATGTTAGAAACTTGCCATGATCATGCAGAATGAACAAGTTAAGTAGATTAAATTGAATACATCTTCGTTGAGTTAGCATTTAATATAATGAAAGTGTAGGCATACCAAAATTACACCAAAGTTAAAAATTTCCACTTTTTGATAATTAACGACATGTATGTCACCCATGTGTAACTTTGGCTAGAAACATATTTTATTTTGTTTAATACTGCATTTTTTTCAGCGATATATTATAAAGCGGATAGTGATATACAGGTAAAACCCCGTGGTCTGTAAAAGTTCGCTTGCGATACACTTTCATCGAAAACGTTTTTGGATAAGTCCAGTTCTACCCATTTTGAATAAATAATTTATCCGTCTTCAAGCGTCAACTGTATTTACGTAACTTTTGCTCAAACTGGAAAAACGATTTTTTTTTATTAAAACTAATGGACCCTGATGGGCTTCAGTACAAATCATAAATTATGCAGAAACACTGATTAGATAGTGTATTGTGTGTACCTGTCTTCTCTCAGTGCCCCCCAAAATGTTAAAATATTAAGGTTACAGTATACCTTAGATCGGCAATTTTCTTCAAATTTGGATTTTTGGTTCAAAGTAACGGTCGTAGAGTAATCTCTAATTTCTGAAAACAAAATTTAAAAAAAAACTTAACATTGGCGGAGAAATGGAGGTTTCACGTTATGGCCGGAAGTAAAAGTTCCCTCTTGATTGACAGCCCTATAAAGTGTACGCAATCAACCGAGACTACTTTCGCGGGAATGTTACCTATATGGATACCACGAATTGGCTGGCTACTCAGTTAATCAGCATGTTAATCCAAGCATTTTCCGTATTAGGTGTAATTCTATTAAGCTATAAGTAAACATGGACCACGGAAAACTCTGTTTACCAGTTCGAAAAAGCGAAGAACGAATGAAAACACATCAATGAGTGAAGAAGCGAAAGTTGGTCTCGCGGATGAAGCTATAGCTATCGTATCAAGCGGGCAAAAAGATCGAGTCAAGAGAAGAGAAAGGTTCTGTAAAAATTTGGGAACTCGACAGCGATAACAGCGACGTTTACAGTGACTCTTTTGTTGAGTCTGATACCGATGAATCGTCCAACTCAGATCCATTGGAATGTTATCCATGCACATTTGCTCCACCGCGCTTTCTTTTCTTCAGTTTGTTCTCGTCGCCGAGCCACTCTAGCGTTCGTATCCTTTTTCGTCTTCCCCATTTTGCCAGACCAGCTTCAAGAAAAACCGAGCTACAGAAAAATTATCTCTCCGCCTTGAGCGCATTGCGAAACACAAGGGTTTTTTGGAGATTCACGCCTAAATTTCACCGCGAGTTAATGGTAGTAAATTTTCCAAGCGCTGATTGGCTCAGTGATCTGAGAACCCAGTTGAAGGCGTTTGTGGGCGGAATTTGTTTGCGAAGCAAGAGATTTTTCTTAGCGCTGTTTTCTCGAATAAATTTTTTCGCTTGAAGCAGACACTTTAAAGAGTTACAACTCAAAGGGGATTCGTTTGATTGCCCTCAAATTTGGACAGTAGCTAGATTCACATATTAAAAACAAAACCTGTGTCTGCGAATTGTTTATTTCGAAATATTTTTTCTCCGAGAGCAATTTTTGTACGATCACTTCACATTTTTTAAATCCTATTTCGAAAATGTTCTGTAACTTTTTACTGCAATTGAATATTGCTAAACGCAGACACGCTTTTTAGCACTTTTTGTCCTGAAACCGAGGGAAAAATAAATTAGCGAAAAACAAAATTCGCTTTGACTTGTAGCTTCCAAAAGGTGAAACTCTTTCCCGTCACGCTCTATAAATTTCAATGCTTCAGGATTGATGACTAAAAAACTTCTAAAAAAATCGGATTATTATCGTTTCCCCTGAAATTTGGAGACATAAAACTAGAGATAATTACCTAAGCACATGGTTAGTTTCACGTGGAATGCTTCAATGTGGCTTACATGACGACATTGCGAAATCACCCAATTTTAAGTCAAAATGGCGGCGTTTTGTTGAGCGAGCGATGCCCATGATTTCAACGTCCTGAAGATGTTTTCGGAAGCGGACAACATTCCTAAAGGCATTTAAAGTAAATACGAATGTAATTTTACGGTTAGCAAGAAATTAGAAGCGAAAATTTTAGGTAAGTGAGCTTGCATGACCTTCGCCATGTGCTACTCAAATCCACGCATGTTGTTCAAATGCGACTAAATTCCCTTCGGACCGCCGTTTTTCCGTTTGCAATCTCAAATAATTCTTGAATTATGTGTCTTGAATCGTTTTTGGGATCGTAAAGCTCAGGAACTTTGGAAAAAAGCTTTTTTTTGTTGAGTAAACACACTTTTCGAAAGGACGCGTAACTCGATTTGAGTTAATATTCAACTGGCTGTCGCCATGGTGACGGAAATGCGAGATTTTTAATTAGATAAAAAAAATATTCTAAAAAATTTCGGTTTCGATGGTTTTTCGCTCTGTTTTCAGGATGTGTTTGCTGATAAATTAAGGAAAATTATTTATTTCTACATCAAATTTGACCAGTGGAGTGGAAATACATTTTTTAAATATTTTTTACATTTTTTCCTTTTTTTTTGTGAAGTTTAATTTATTTAAATTGTTTAAAAATTACTACTAGCTTCCGTGAAGGAAAGCTTTTTTTTTCTAGAGAGTATTTTTTATGCTCTTTTAAATGAGATATAGTAGATTATTCTCCTGTAAATATTTGCTGAGATATTAATGAATAACCTTATGACCTTTTCCACGCCCATTTTTTAATTGGACGGCAACGCTCGCATTTAGTGGCCGTAAAAAAATCGGCAGTTCATTTTATTTCAAAATTTTTGGTATGGTTTGATAGCCAGATTTGATATAGGGGTTTAGGTATCTACAGCTTAAACCGGACCCGCTACATCGCTTGGACGCGAGACACCTCTGAAGGTATACGGTAACCTTAAATTGAAAAAACAATTTATGTGTGTTTGGCGAGTCGAAAGTAATTGATTTTGCACTACTACGCGATTGGCTTAAAAAGCTCGCGCCACTTTCTTTATCCGATTAGAAGTAAAATAAAAACTATCGTGTCTCGCTCACTCACGCTTACCGACGTTCGCGTCAGCTTTGCATTGATTGTCTGTGTTCTTTGTAAAAGACTAAAGTGATTTCTTTAGCTTTATGACGCGCAATTGAAAATACAACGGGAAAACATCGCGTTTTGCGTGCCCATAATATTTGCAATTACAAAAGTGTATTTAACTGACAGTGGAAAAAAATAAACTGTTAGCCGTGCTGAAATATAACTTATTCGTCATTTGTTTATAACAGTGGAAGCTGTTGTTTAAAATGGGAGTAATAACGACAATCGTATTGAAAAGAAGAGCAATTATTGAACATTGCATTATTTTTTGTGAGTTTCCGTGAAAAATAGGGGTTACTACATAAATTTGGACAATGGAGCGGAAGAAAAATCATTTATTCTGCAAAAGGAGCTAAAAGACCGTTGCGCACATTTTAATGTTATGCATTTGTTGTTTACCTATTCATTTCAAAAGTTTCAAAAGTTCAGGCGGAATTTTTCAAGTTTGAATTCAGCAAATTCAAAATGGCGTCCACTAGTGGAACCAGTCGTGGTGTGTGAACAAGGGGAATTTGACTGCAATGAATAGCCCAAGCTATTACAACACGGAAAGAAAGCTGTCATAAAGGGATAATTTGGAAGGAGAACTAGTTCGTAGTTGTTTTGGGCAAGTTTAGTGAAAGCCTGTTACGGTGCTTCCACGCAGCCTGAAATGCTAAGTCTTGGACAGTTGAGGTACTCCGCGAATCTTGACCTCCTTGTCATAATTGTCTTAGGAATCTGTATTAACTTAGCTTTTAAGTGACGCATTGAACGAAGACTTCTGTGGAGATATGCTAGAGAAAACAATTGAAAAACATCGCATGATTTGAGAGACATGGGACGGTCGCGATCGCTTGAATCGTCCGTGTTCTATCCGGGCGATCACGTACTGACGATCGAAGCGATCCCAACTGTCCCATGGTACATCAACATTATCCAGAAGTAAACACGGCCTTACAGCCTACAAGGCCACCAAGACAGAGTTTAATCAGGCGTTGTTCATGGAAGAAGTCCACAAATACTAGTGTATATACAAGTTTTTGAAGGACTATACAAATAAGTATATTAGGTTAAACACTTGGACAGCTGTAGGAGAAAAGTTTGGTTTCGGATGCCCCTGAGGCAGAGAGAGGATATAAAAACATTCGCACATCGTACGGACGTTACTTGAAGAAACGATCGCGAAAGAGTGTACCAAAGGTTCTCGACAAAATGCCGCCCAAACGATCAACGATCGGGGTGATCATATGAGAACCCCCTAATCGTTCCTAGTCGCTTGGATCGCCTCCGATCGTCCCGGCGGTTGAAAACGCATCGATCTCAGTGATCGAGACAATCGGGGCGATTATATAAGAACCAAACTTTAAAGCGCATACGGACTCAAGTCTTTTTTGCTGCTAATTTTAATTTAAGTTTAAATGCTTTTAAGAGGCTGTCTCTGTAAAAACCGACCACCCATTTTATTTCGAAAATTCGATTTTTCTCATGAGCTGGGATTTTGAAGCCCTCACCTAATCGATCACTAAAATGAGTTTTATTTGATAAAAAATTCTAATTGAATTTTTCTAGGATTGATTGAAGTTCGGTCCGCTGGACACAAGTTGCGTGCGTCCCGAAACTGGAAAAATAGCACATATTGCCGGCGCTCTAAAAAAAAATTATTTTCGCTCAAAAGTCCCAATTCTTTTTTTCAGCTATAGATATATCATAGCAGTTTGTTCAGCCATGTTGCAAGTATAATTCAATGTTGTTCCTTTAACGGTTAACAGAAGATTTTCTACCCGTTAAATCGAATTTTGAACCAAACACGAAAATAGCTCTACTTTGAAGGCACGTTTTAAAAATGTGGCACCTGTTTGAAATTGCTGAACTACATGAATAGAAAGTATAAATGGCTCTTAAAGGTCGAATGCAACGAAATTGGGCCTAGTTTGATTTTGAGTTAAATAAAAGTTGCTCATCCAAATAATCATAATCCAAAGTTTTACCGCCGAGATGTTCGACCTTGAAAACAGCTATTTTTCTTCGCTTTACAAACGGAACGGTTCGTGGAAACTTCGGACAATTATTGGAACTGGATTTTGTGACGTCATAATTGGTGACCTCCCCGTTCAGAACAACAAATATGACTGTTTTGTGCAGCTTTAATTGTAGCAGTCATCCAAAAATCTGTGATATGAGCATGGTTACATCCCTTTAAAGGATGAGAGGCGATGTAGGGAACTGTTCATCTAGTTTCATCTCGTCTTCACGCTCTCTGCAAACATTTCAGCAGAAACCTCTTGAAGCGGTATCTTTCTTAATCACTAAGCAGGGTCTCGAGTTCGAGCCCAAAAACCTTAGGAGTTGTACCATATGCTGTAAAGCAAAGCATTGACGACGAACATCCTAGAAACAAACGCTCTACCAACACGGAATGCAATTGTTTGGCAGCGGCAGCCATATTGCGAATAGCAGAAAGCGAGGTAAAGCCCGGGGTAAAGTCGCTGTATATAAACTATTGCAAGGTTTTATCATATCAAGTTTAACTTTTTAGATTCACAATCTCATTTTCTGAACTTAGTCTAGTTGAAATAAAAAAAGGAAAAAGTAAATTGTCATTTTTGTCATTTAAGAGTGAATGCCTATAAAAATGGACCTAAATCGCCTATCAATGGCACAAGTCGAAAAATTGATTTCGTTTGTATTTTGTCCATAGATAGGTCCTAGTAAGAATAGAAACGGACCATAGTTAGTTTCTGCTAATACAGCTTTCTTTGGTAGAAATACGCCAAAAACGATTTCGACCCGATTGGGCTCAAAATCTACTTCCGGTTTTGCTGAATTTTCCGAATATTTGATTGCTTCGCGCTCCGCAGAACAGCTACTTGAGAATCTTTCAATGGATTTTATATTCAGTTCAGGTCTTCGTGGTATGACTGAGCGAAAAATAAAATAAATCAAAGTTAGTTTTGAGCCCGAAAAGAGATCAAACTGACACGCAAAATTTTACAGTGTGTCGCAAAAGAATTATTGCATAAAAACATCGCCATATTTTTCTATGGGCTATAACTTTAGATACCATAAAAACACTTTCTACGGGTTAAATATACACCCACCTGTTAGGCTATCAAAAAACATCTCTGGGCAAATGATTTCCAATCGCCCGCCTTGGCCTGTGTTTCTCATATATTTTGCCCAAAATCCGCCGTTGGAATGTAAACAATTGCGTGACGCGGATAGCCACTCTCGAGTAAAATATTCGTTTCCAGCAATCCGATGAAAGCAATTTTTGAAACGTTGTGTAGATAAAATAATGGAAAATGTTTTGTTGTTGTTGTTGTTGTTTAAGTTAGTATAAATATATATGTTTTTTCATTTGCATTGCAACACCCACGACATCCCTGATAAAGAACGTTGCTACAGTACTCCGGGAAATGATTTTAACACTTGTTTATTTTATTGATTTCACTGATAACTTACAATATAGTGGCAGTTTTAGAGATACACTTAACCAATCCTCTATGGTTTATGGCAATTTAATCATTGACTGACAAATAAAGTCAAGTGGAAATACCATAATTTCTATAAACTACTAACTGCGTGATGGCATCTCCGCTCTTCTAGCTGTGTAGAAAGTTTGTACCTACACAATATGCTCAAACTCAGCTAGAAAACCCGGAATTTCTTGAATTGAATTAGCCCAGGAAGAAATTGCGTTTAAGTTTCGATCATACTGGGAAAAAATCCATCTTTTCTACTTTGGTTGTTTGATCAATTAACTGAAATTTGCAGATCATAACACTGGTAGACAAATAAACATTACAGTGGTCGATCTAGGACTAGGTTTACACTAAAGGAGTTTTTTTGGATTCGTAAAAGTTCCCGGATTCATCAATTTTAGAGTATTCGGATTAGTAGGGGTTTACAGTGAAAGGATATTCGGATTCTTAACCGTTTACACACGACGATAACTCCGGGAACATTCATGATGGAATGGTTAACAAGCAGTTTGTTGCCTCGACAACGAGAAACAAAATGCCTCCGAAAATAAGGCTACGGGTAGGTTGAGACAGTCTGCAGTTTTTTTTCAACTCGCTGACCACGGTACTGTTGTCCATCATGTCAGGTCTCTCCAGGTATTTATTCTGGTCTTTACTTAATATCTAGAACCGTCGAGGTTTTCGATCGTGCCATCGTCGTCATCTGCGCAGTAAAGTATAAATTGGGTTTCTGAGGAGTATGGCATTACCCATTATAAAAGTGATTACCTACACCTGAAACAGCACGAGGTAATCACCCAGCGACCGCCATCAAATGGCCATCAATGTGCCTACGACTCGACTACGACTGGATCAGGTAATTCGATCTGCCGTTTTCGTTCCACCGCAAACTCAAAAGATCACAGGCGGAAAAATATCCGGATTCGAGAGAAAATCGTTTACACGACAAAACTCTCCAGATTCAAAAGTTTTCGGATTCAAAGTTCCCACTTTAAATTCCGGATTCAAAATCTCCGAAGACACGACCAAACCGGGGAGTTTTTATTTCGGATTCGTCCACTTTTGTGTAAACGGCAAAATCAATCCGGCACTAAAACGTTCCGAATTCATCACGAATCCGGAACAATTTCCTCTAGTGTAAACCTACAATCCTGGCCATAAGTTGTTGGGACACCTCCCCCTTTTGCGCGCTAAAACCCTCGATTTCAACTACGTCCTTAACGTTTTAGAACAAAAGATGAATAGAAGCAAGTGCAATTGACCCCCTCCCCCCTAGCAATGTTGCATGAAAACGAAGCTATTCTAAAGACTAGATCGGATGTGGGAAAAAAAGGAAAAATGGACACCAGAAAGTGGTTAGACAGTTGTGTTGGAACCAAACGCGATTGCTGAAAAATCGCTATTATTGGAATTAGACGTGAATATCTATCTTCTCGTCTCTTTAGTACGAGAATACTGTCCTAGGAGGCGAACAATTCTTGAAACGTGGCTATTCTGAAGCTATTGTCAAGGATTTTTTTCTTCAAGATTTTTTATCAACATTGACAAGGGGAGGGGGGTAGGCGGGCTTGCGCGGTTTTGGTCTTAAGAGAGGCTGCCTGTGAAGTCATCTGCCGTAACTGTCCCAACACTTTTGACCAGGATTGTAGTCTTAAATGAACAACGAACATCCATCTTGTTTTGTTAGCGGAAGTCGGTCACGGAAGAGCGAATTTCAATAAAATATATATATAATTTGATTAAGCAATTAGCCAAAAATAGGTTGGCCGCCAAAACCGTTTAGGGTTTAGCCTAATTCTCACCTTAAGTTTTAAGACTGAAGAAAAAACGAAAAAAAAGCATTCAGCATTTCAGTTGTTTGAAACAGAAACATTCGCGCACAATGAACTATATGTATAGTACGTGCGTAACATGGAAAGCAATCCGTCCAGCACAGTAATTGTTCAAATTAACAGCTTACCGAGACCCTCGCACTGTCGATGCCTCTTATTTATGATTTAAACTTTTAGGATTTGTTTACTTTACTTTTTCCGACTTTTTAGCCGGAGAAAAGGCACTAAATGTGTTGGTACAAATAAAAAGGTTTAACCCCAAAATCGATCCGTCGAAAACAACAAATACAAATTTAATCACTGTAGCGTTCCTTCAGATAACGTAAGGCTACAAACCAACAATATCAACATGTCATCACGCTTAACAAATGAACTTAGAACGATTTTCTTTCTAAAACTCGCTCTTGTAATTAAAATGATCAAAGAAAGAACGACAGTTTAAAACAACAGAGCAGTAACACCCGAACTCCAAGTAACTTGCTTTTAATTGGCGTTTTTAATTAACGAAATTTCCAAAGCGATGACTTTCAAAATATTAAAGTTAAAAGTGGTCCACTATGTTTTTTTTTGTTTTTTTTTCACCCAAATGTTCTAAGATAGCCATCTGCGGTTTGTTGGAAACGAATTATGTATTCACGGTCACCGCCCGCGTCATGCAATTGTTTACATTCTCACCGCGGTTCAGGCAAAAATTTATGAGAAGCACAGGCCAAGGCGGGCGACTTAAAACCATTTGCCCAGAGATATTTTTTGATTTTCAAACAGGTGGGTGTACAGTTAACCCGTAGAAAGTGTTTTTATGGCATTTAAAGTTATAGCCCATGGAAAAATATGGCGATATTTTGGTGCTATAATTCGTTTGCAACACATCGTAATATTTTGCGTTTCTGTTCGATCTCGTTTCGGGCTGAAACGAAACCTCGATTTATTTTATTTTTCGCTCAGTCATACCATGAAGACCTGAGCTGAGTGTGAAGACCATTGAAAGATTCTCAAGTAGCTGCTGTGCGACGCCCAAAGCAATCAAATTTTTAGAAAATTTAGCATAACAGGAAGTAGATTTTGAGCTCAATCGGGGCAAAATCGTTTTTGGCAAATTTCTCCCCAAAAAAGCTGCATTAGCTGAAACTAACTATGGTCCGTTTGTTTACTAGCTAGGGCCAATCTATGGGCAAAAAATGAGCAAAATCGATTTTTCGACTTGTGCCGTTGTTTGGTCCATAGTTATGGGCACTGGCTCTTAACACGATTTCACGCCATCGTGATTTGTAAATAATAAAGCTTAATTAATACTTCATTCTTTAAAAACGCCTAAATAAATCATCTCGAATTAGCAGTTTTCTGCAACAACATTGTTATTAGTTGAACAAAATATAAACCTACTTTTTACAAGAGTATTGTGGATTTATTTCAGTCGTAACTGCAGTGCTGCGATGAAGTGTCAGGTTGGTTTCAATGCATCCCATGTTAAGGAAGAGGGATGGGGGCACTAGCCTGGAAAGTGGAGTCAGACTCCTGAAGGAGAGTAATGTCAGTGTGACTCAAGCTTTGACTGATAACTGAAAGATGTCATCCTAAAGCAGACTTACAAATTAAAGCCATAAATGGTTTTATCTAGGATTTCATAACTGACAGGCCTAAACCAAGAACATAGTACGACTATATTCTCTTACCTCTCACTTGCAACATTAGTGATACTTTGTTGAGTGAAGAAGACAAGGCATTTCACCCGGAATACCCTTAGTCAAGGCCGTAGCTAGTGTAAGGCAAACCAAGCCACTTGCCTTAGCCATTTTTTCGTTTCTGTTGTTTCTTTTTTGAAGGTGAAGGTAAAACACTGCTAAATATCTAAGAAGAGAATTTTACTGTGGACATTGCTTCAGTCATATTTTTTTCTGGCTATTGCCCTGTAAGTAATGCTATAATGTTGTTGTGTAAATTTTCATCGTTCATCAGCGTGCAGATCAATAACCATTTTGCTGGAAAGGATTGAATGCAGCAATCACAAGCCCCCTTGCATGATATAAATGGTATTTCTTGATGAAGACTAGCAGTGAGCAGTTGTTGTGTTGTGATCTATATCTCTAGTGACCTCATCATGAGACAAATGATAATATCACAATTCTCATCTTATTACAATGCAAAAAGAGACGACAAGCATCCACAGGGCTTTCACATGGGATTTCGTCCACTGGGAGTTTTCATTAAACTTATCAAGGTCACTAACCTCCTTTTAAATCCTAAAAGAGCTATTTATTCCTCTTTGAGCATGTCTAGTTGAAACTGAAGAAGTTACTTATCTGTCTGGATTTGTATGCTCTTGTATGAAACATGTTGAGGTGGGTGTGCCATAACCCTTCAGGTGCCAACGAGTTGATTCATATCTGTTCTGTCAGAATATTTTTTGTTTTGAACATCTTTCATGTTTCTAATTGAGGCCAGAGTGCTTACTTGGAAACCAAAACCAGGATCTTTACATTCAGCACATGTACTGTATGTCATTTAATTTATAAATAATAAAGTTTAATTGATGTTTGGATGATGTGGTTTGAATAGCCATAGGAAGCCACATGTGAGCAAGTAAGTCAGTAATTTATCAAAATACACTGACACATTTTAAATGGGCAGGTAAGCACTTATAAATGCAGGGAATAGTATCACAAAGGATGGATAAAAGCAATTTACATTTATAATCATACAGTACTGGTCATTGTGGAAGGCGCAGTAGCCTCACGGTTAGTGCGTTCGACTCAGGAGCGAACGGTTCGGGTTCAAGTCCTGTCCAGCGACATTGTGTTGTGTTCTTGGGCAGGCCACTCTACTCTCACAGTGCCTCTCTCCACCCAGGTGTATGAATGGGTACTGGCAAATTTAATGCTGGGGGGTAACCCTGAGACGGACTAGCATCCCTTCCAGGGGGGAGTAGAAATACTCCTGGTCGCTTCATGCTACCGAAACCGGGATGACCTCCGACCTGATGAGCCACTCGGCTCCTATGTAGACTTAACCTTTGACCTTTCTACTGGTCATGAGAGTGTTTACCACAAATCATGCTTACCACAGTTATCAGGTTTAAAAATTCTCTGACTTTTCCCTGACTGAATAAATAATCACAAATTAAAATGTCGGGTGCAGTAGCAGCCTCCAGCCGCCCCTAACAGCCATGCTTTTGAATTCCACCCATTAACGACTGATACGTTTTCAACAAATTTACTTCTTTGTTAAAAAAATAATCTTTGAGATTCCAGTAATGTTATATTTTAATTTTATTTGATTTTCCTTCAGAATGTCAATGTTAATTCCGTGACACAAAATAAAATTCCCTAACCTTGATGAACTAATTTTCCCTAAAACTTTTCTGACCTGTGAAAACCCTGCAACCCATAGCATTCTAACGACGAAAAAAGCAACTACATGTCATGTAAAACGACAAAAAAAGATGAGCTTAAACGTTAAACGTTCGCTCAAAACAACTGTCAGCGAGGGCTTATAGAAGGTGAGCTTATCAACTTTTCTTACTGACAGAAGGGTGTCTGGAAAACCAGAATAACGAATAGCGAATAGTCCCGAATAGAGCGAATAGTCTCGAAAAGTGCGAATAGTGGCGAACAGTCGCGAAAAGTGGCGAATAGTGACGAATAGTCGTCAACAGTCACCGCTTTAGATCTAATATCCTGCGTTATTTAATTGTCCAAATAAGCAACAGAATTTCAGTGAATTTATTACCTTTTCTTCTCCGGACTCAGGCTAGGGCTGTCCATCGCCGACATTAAGAAAACAGAAAACACAAGGATAACCTGAAGAATTGACCTATTTACGCTTTTGCAGCGGTTAAGACAGAAGAAATCACGGTTTAGAAACACCTTTTGCCCTGATAAGCGTCTGCGCTTTTAAGCGGGAAAATCCCATCCTACGTTGCTGCGAGGTTGACTGCGAGATACTAGGTACCCTATTTGCTACGATTTGCCACGATTTGCCGCGATTTGCCACTCTTTGCCACTATTCGCTACTACTCGAGACTGTTCGCCACTATTTGTTCTATTCGAGACTATTCGCACTATTCGTACTATTCGCTATTCGTATTCGGGACTATTCGCTGTTCGCTATTCGCGACTATTCGCTATTTGCTATTCGGGTTTCCCAGACACCCCTGACAGAAATGAAAATTGTAAACATCATCTTCTGCAAACTAAAACAAGGCAAAGACTCGAAGATGAACTCTATTCATTAATTTATTACTAATCTTTGAACAGCAGTTTTCAACATATTCAGAAAGGCACACCAATCCATGTGGTCGATTCTTTCGTTGTGGATACTGATGCCATCTTGTTTACTCGACGAGTCTGATCCACTCAAGTTTATATCGACTGAATCGTTGTCTGATTCCCATGGTTCGAACTTACACGGCTGTATTTAGACATTTCTAAATAAGACATCAGGATCTTGATCTATTTTATACATCGGCAAGTCAATAAACGCCAGGAAATCCTTGAAACAAACTCAGTAATTTCAATGAAATTATTTGGTTGCGGAAATCAGCTCGCCAAATATTACGTCACAAATACCTATAATTTCGTTTCCACTCCAAGCGCGGCCATTTCTGGTTCGTTTTCATGAAGCTCTCGGAAATCGTCGGATTTTCGTTACTTGGGCGCCACAGTTCCCACAAAACTTATTTTTAAGAGTTGATTCTGCTTCATGTTGGTATAACTGACTTTTTTTCGACAAAAGAAAAATTGTCCAAGTTTCGTTGCATTTGACCTTTAATTTAAAACAATAATAAAATTTGTCTGCCCACTAGGTTTTCAAAACTAACGACCGCTTAAGGTTCAGGAAATTTTGAAAATATTCCAGTGAGTAACTAACATACTCACCTTCGTAAAGTGCTCCGATAAATTCGCGTAAATCTCTTTCCTGGCTTCAAGATTAAAGTTGTGGTCTTTTACAAGTAGCGATCCTTGAAACTTGAGGTAGCATTAAAACTGCCAGGTTTTCCTTCCAACTGTAGGTTTGTATACAAGGTACATTTACGCGTTCCTCATCTGTGTCGAGCGTGACGGTCACATGCTGTATTACTGACCATTGCTTTCCTCGAAGCCGGTTTAATCATGTAGAGTCCTCTTTAAAGGTTTGTAGAAGCACTCTTTTGGACAACTCTCGGTACACATACATGTAAGAACAATAAACGGTGATCTGGGGATCCAAGGAAGGATTGTGTTTACAACAGGTGTTTTAGTTCCCAATATCCCCGTGAGTATCAGATTACATCATTGATGCAATTGACAAGTTTGCAATGGATGCGAAATGTTCGTTCTCGGAGTTGCGAAAATCTGGTTGTGGTGATTTCCGTGGTTCGCCATTCACTGTGCGAAGATTACTGGAATGCAAAGACGACATTACAGGTAACTTACAAAGTTGCCATCTTTCCTAGCTCGTTGGAAATGTCAAAGAACACGATCTAATACTTTAATATGAGAGCTGGAAAATTCGATTTGCCAACACACCAGCAGGATTTGCCCAAATCACAGATACAATCTAGGTCGTGATTAAAAATGTAACTCACTTACCCGAACCAATGCATCAACTAATGCATCTTTCATTACTTATTCTTGTGATGAAATGACACAAAATCCAAGTACAAGAAGTCATAAGCATCATTTTCCCTCACTTGAAGACAGGACTTCCACGTTAGGTGGTAATTTGCCTCTGGAATCTCAGTTGCTCTGGTGCACATTGCAGCACATGGTAGAATGGAAACAGGAGAAATTACTTTGGCGCCAAACCCTACACGAGCATCCCAGATCCCTGGTAAGGAAGACTTCTTGCTAACAATGAGTGATATGATGGGAGTTCAAATGCAAGCAAGACTGGTTGTGCTAAGTTGCTGCCATAGTGGTCGTGGTGAGATTAAGGCTGAGGGTGTTGTTGGCATTGCACGAGCCTTCTTGGGTGCCGGTGCTCGTTCTGTTCTTGTATCTCCGTGGGCAATTGACGACAAAGCCACTCTGGAGTTCATGAAGAGTTTCTACCTTCACCTAGCGGAAGGAAAAAGTGCCAGTGAATCCCTGACCCGAGCCATGAAGTGTCTGAGAGAGTCTGAGAAATTTAGCGAAGTGATGTACTGGGCTCCGTTTGTACTCATTGGTGATGATATTACCTTGGACCTGGGTAATGGCGATTAGATGAACTTTAATATAGCTAAAGGTACATAGATGTTCGTTAAATGTTGAGATAATAAAATTGGAAACTAAGTAATATTGAAGGTTCGACTCTGGTCAGGTTTCTTTGTGTCGGATAAATAACAATACTTGGCGTTTCTTGAAAATCTGGGATGACTGATAACACGATACATAACACGTGTTTGAAAAGTGCAAACTTAATTCTGTTGGAAAAAGCTACTTTACTTACGCTGTGCGTTTGTGGTCGCTATGTTGGTGATACTATTACATTCATTGTGGTGCGGAACATAATCGGCCAACTGGTTTCTTTCCTTTTCCACTAAAAAAAAATGTATCAACTTCAAAGCTTCAGAGAAAATCGATGAAGTGATCAAACGTTATCTTCGATGGTAGCTAACAGTGTTGTTTTGTTTTGCCCTTTCAAAGACATATGCGAGTTGAATAACAGGACCAAGGAGGCCAGGCCAGAGGACTTTGTCAGGGACATAAACAGATATTACATGACGAAGGCCCCCAAAAGAGGTAGTCAAATTACAGAGACTGTTACCTAACGCTACTAATTTCCACTCTCTGTAAAAGTCTTACTCAGTCTATGAAATTGGTCAAAGGTTGCCTGAGAATATCTTTTTCAATACGCTTTGTTGATGTTTTCTCTTTCTTTGTCAGTGCCCTTCGGGTCCATTCCGGAGCTGCCTGCTGATTCGTGTAAAGAAATCAAAGCGAGCGAAGGAACACGAGCGGTCAGTGGGAATTACTGGTTAGATTCCGGGCGATCTGGGAACGCCCTTATCGCCCGGTGTGACATGAAAACCGAAAGTAAGTGAATGATATTTTACGGCGGCTATTTTAAATTGCATTGTTGCAAATAACTATTATGGGATGCTTAGGGGGCAAATACATACTAATTTGCCCCTTGAGCATTCCATAATAGCTATTTGAAACACTGCAATTCAAAATGGCCGCCGTATCTCCTAAAAGGTCCATTGTAACTTTACACACTCTAATTTTTTAATTGTTTTGTGTAGTTGCCGACTTCTGCGTCAAGCATCAATGTTCAAGCACAAAAGCGTGCGTGAATACTCCAGTGAACTATACATGTGTCTGCAAGCCAGGGTGGACTGGTAACCTCGATGAAATAGGTAAAATGTCGTTGTTCATTAAAATGCACCACGCCGATTCACTTGGCACAACAAACATTGCGTCGGCGTATGATTAGGTTTAGTAGCCCGATGGACTTGACATGGGGTGTATTGTGAGCCAGAACGCTCGAAAATGGCACAGTAGCCAGAGAGCAGTGGTGGAAGAAATCAGTTTTTTAAACGCTATTAATTGTTACTAAAAAATTCGAGCTTGAGCAGTTGAATTGCTCAGAAAAACGACCCGAGGAAGGTCAAGAACATGACAGAGCGTTGGACTCCATTCCAGAATGCATGTGTCTCCACCAGTTCCGTAAGGTAGCGTTGCGCCTGCGTGAGCTCAGCCTTCAAAGCACCACACCTGTGCATCGTAGTCAAGTTTATCACACAGGATGGGGCCCAAAGGAGGGCCGGGGACAAAGATAATTAGAGTCGAACTTTTCATTATTGTTGTTTTACGTCTCGTTTAAATTATGCATTCCACCTTGTCGTCCACTGAGGGATCGCAAAAAATGTATTGTCCAAAGTGTCTTCTACAATCTTTTTGTCATAAAATTTAGCTAAACTGGACTCTGACGTCCAACCAGTTTTCTTTAAACTATCTGACAATGGAACAACACTAAGTTGACGCTGATCTTGTGCTATGAGACTTAAAATAGATACATTCATAACTAGTTAATTCAACAGCAAACTGTTTCCCTCAAATATATGACGATATGGCTTCATACGGCTTCACATAATTTAGCAAAAGTTTGACTACAGCATTCCTGGAAAGTTTATTTCTAATCAAATACTCCCTAAGAGTGGTTACGACACATGATCTTGGCTCTGCAAATGATTTGAGCTCAATCGTCATGTCCTCAGTCCCTGGTTTCGCCTGTTTAACATATTCCTCCTGTTAACAGCTGCAGCAGCCTGTGTTAGTGTGACAATATCGGAAGTTACAAACAGTTATGAAGTGGATGCCAGGCATGGTTCGTGGCCCTCCAGTGGTTTCTGTCGTGTTCTTCATAAGGACGAGATCAATGCCGGGGACCCATACAGAATGACAGTTGAACTAACGAATGTGATTGGAAGTGCTGGCGTGAATTCTGGTCACCCAGGAGTGACGTACAACGCTATCAACGAAACCAACTTTGATTTTGTTTACTTCAGGTTAGTTCCCGGTGGTCTTTAATTTACCGTTTAGCAAAACACTGGCCTTGTTTCATGAACTTTCTGTTTAGCATTTAGAGAGTATGAAGGGTGAGAGAGTGAATCCTCCATAGAGGCCTCACTCCAGAGGTAATCCCCATCAAGTTATTTTAGATCACTCCTGGTTTCGAAAATCCCACTGAGGGTCTAGAAATAATCTATTCTCTGACGAAGATTTTACTCAAGGAAAAACCACAACACACGACGCCATGTTTGTTTGGATGCTGCGAAGAGTTGAGCTTTATAAGCATTCAACTCTGTTGGCCGCATCGTTAGATCAAATGAAAAACGTTTTTCGTGTCTGCTTATTTCCTGTAGGCTACACACTTCCGATGATTGCTTCCAACTTGGTTACGTTTTAAACGGGAATCCCGTATTTATAAGGAAAGGCTCGTGTCCCAATGGTAGGCCAAGCGGGGGAGTTTGGTTCATTGTTCGTGTTGAAGTCACTTCAGATAAAAGTGTCAATATCTACCTCAACGACGACCTTGTGACGTCATTGACAGCTCATTTCAACACAAGAGGCCATGCAGGAGTTTTGGTGGCCAATGGCTATTCTAATGTTATCCAGTTCAGAAACATTTGCATAATTCGAACTAATTAGCAAATAATTACCATATCAAGGAATTACTCACACAAGTTCATTGCGTCACGCCATGCTAATGACGTGACGTTAAAACAAAGAAGTGCACAATACTCAACTAATCTACAAACTCGAAAAATCATAGTAACGTTGTACCTTTTCAATTGATGACAATGACAGTAAACATACCACTAGCGGGAACCTTGGCTAAAAAGCAACTTTCTTCCAAATCAGAAGTTGTTGGTTGTGCGAAATTGTTTCAGCTATTTGAGGTCGATAATTCTTTGCCTGTTTTGAATACCGGGTGTTTTGCTTCTGCCATTTTAGGATTTCCAATTTCCCACGCGCGCGCCGCCGTGGCCGGGTTGAAGTCACTTCATATGTACCACAACGTTAATCTTTTGACGTCAGCGTCCACGACCTTAGAACAAAAGGTCGTGGAGAGGTTTTGGTTGCCAGTAGCAAGAGTAATCCAGTTCAGAAAATTTAGCATAATTCACACCAACTAGTAATCAATGAATTACGTGCAGCAGGTGATATTAAGATCGACTCGATTTGTTGTCTAAAAAATGTGAAAGAATTTTCAAATATCTCGAGTACTGTAAATTCTTAATTTCTAAAGCCTGTATCAAAGGAGAATGTCACTCCGGAAAACGATTTCTTTGCTGTTGCTAATAAAAACCTCGCACAAAGTTTAGTCACTCACCGAAGTTTCAGCCTCTAAAGTGCAGATTTTTTCTTATAAAATTTGTATCCAAAAAAGCCCAAAGTTCGACATCGTTGCCGCCATTTTGAACAGTGCTCAGCAGCCAGGCCGCGTTTTCGTGACGTTATTCCGTCCAAGACGTTTCGTCCAAGTGTCTTCCGTCAAGCCTTTTAACTACCAATCCGGGCTATGGCTGTTCTGAAGCCGTATTATTTTAGGCCAAACACGCTCCAAACTCCAAGAAAGAATGCAGTGAAGATAGGGAAGTGGATAATCGCTGGAAAAAAAAAAAAAAACATTTTACTGACCTTGTGAAGGATGCAAAGTCAGTTGCAGGGTTTTCTCCTTCCCGCAAATTTCGTGTCCGACGGAATTACATCACATAAACACAGCCTGGCTGCCAAGTACAGTTTAAAACGACGGCATCCGAAGTCGCCACTTTCGAGACGAATTTCTTCAGGATAGCGGGCACTTAAGCGGCTGGACTTCGGTGAGTGAAAAACCTGAATGTCTACTTACTATAGACGAAGACAAAAATATAAGTTTTTTGGAGTGACCTTCTCCATTAATGATAAATTGGCTTGCCCTAAACCTCGTTACCATGGACATGGAAACGACCTTGAACATATAATTCTTTGAAGTCTCTTTGGGGTTCTTCATTTTTAGTGAATGAGTTGAGTCCAGGAGTGTCAGTGGTTCGTCTTGTGTGATTAGGGAGCTTAAAGCAATGACGACGACAACGCTAGTAAATACCAATTTGTATTTTACCCTCAAATAGTTCAATTGTCTAGATGCGTTCAGAGCACCTATCGATCTCAAAACTTGCTCAGGCTAAATATGTAATGCCAACGTTGAACTTCAAATGTAAATACGAAAAATTAGCTGCCGTCGTTTGCGTTCTCCAATGTACGCAGATCTCAGTCATTCAGTTTTGTAATCCTAACCGAAGGAAAATAGATATCTTGAAGCTCAATTAACTAACTGTTCACATAAGTAACCACGTTTTGTTTTGTCATTTTTTCTTGCTGAAATGCCACATTTAGATATATGTGTGATATCAAAAGACTGCACATAGAAACCTCAGTTGAGGCAGCCTTGGCTGTTTAGCATACTGTACTGTAATATCGCATTTTAGGCTGTACGAAATTGTAATAAAAGACATCCAATTAATCATTTAAAACTGGAGAAATAGAGTTTCAAGATTGCACATTTAAAGTATCAACGTTGAGACAAACTAAATTGCGAGTTAGGATTTCGAGTTAGCATTTCGAGTTGGATTTTCGAGTTAGGATTTCGAGTTGGATTTTCGAGTAAGGATGTAGAGTCTTTTTGAAAGCACTAGGTGAAATTTAAAAAAATGCAAACTGTTTTGATGCCTTTTGTTGGCAGTTTGGGACCACTAAACCGCATATTACTTAGATGTCAATAAAACAGCCTGTGTGTGCAATGAGAAAAGTGAACAAAAGAAACCAATCTCGTCTTCTTTCTTCACGTCATTATCACTGCCATGTTCAAGGTCTTTCTTGAAGGGGGCTTGATGTTAAATCAATGACCATCTGTAAAAAAACGGCTAATCTGAAGAATTTTTGCCACTGTGAAGAATGTTGGACCTGCAATATTTGTTTAATCAGGGAACAGAGTTTTAGCTCCTGGGATAGGGATCACAATATTTGTTACTTTTCATTATTACGCCGGATCTGGGATCAGAATTGTCAATTCTGATGGTATTAGAAAATCAGTTACATTGGGACAGAGAGAATTTGCACCTCGTTACATTGACTCCCATAAATGGCCGAAAATGTTTCTTCTGCCTCTCTATATTTGGCACTTCCACCCGGCCCTGGATATATCAAGTGCTTCTGAAAACAAAATTCTAACCAGGTAACAGTTCTGCGATCACATATAGGTTTTGTCTGGTGTATAATTTCTCTTGAAATCAAACATTATTTTACGAAAGATTTTAAAGGTTAAAACCCCGGCCGATTTTACACGCAAATGAAAAGGCACTCGAAAGTTAATGAATAATTCATAACTAAGCATTCATTGAAGTGTCAGCTGTTGTTTCCAGCCCAAAATACAGTGACGAATGCAATACTAGGGTAGATTAAACGAGATTGCCCTTACCGATCTGCCATCCTCGTTCTCCTCCATCTTGAAAAGACCTCAAGGCGACAACAAAGTACGTTGTGTAAAACCACTGAAAATTTATTGGAAACCCCGCCAAAAAAGTCCTAACTCGAAAATCCAACTGAAAAATCCAACTCGAAATCCAACTCGAAAACCAATTCCAAATCCTAACTCGGTAACTAGGCAACCTCTTCGGAAGTTGGAAGAGGGGCAAAAATTTATTTCAGTGCCACACAAGAATTTTCGCTGTTTTTGCTGTATATTGCATGGATCACAGTCAGAAAGAACAACAGTAACAGAAGAGATTTCGCTTTCTCTCGCCTCTCAGCTGTTGTCGCACCATTTCTTCAACCCGCTTAACTCCTGACAATTCTTCCTACTCCTCACATTCTGTGCCAATTTTAGCACCTTTTACCTTATGCATCCGTTAGTTTGTCTTGCAGTGTCTAGGATAGCCAAAATATTTTTAAACGTCATCACTTCTACATGCATTGCGTGCCGTTTAGTTCTCATTGTGTTGGCAGGACATCTTCGATCTTTCTTGTATACTCGTACAAGTTGTGCAATGAGTAAAAAATAATAACTTCTTAGTAACCTAGCGCGAGGGCCGAACTGGGGAATATTGGCCCGAGGTCGTGGCAGTACGGACCGAGGGTAGCGAGGTCCATACGAAAACGACCGAGGGCCAATATTCCCAGCTAATACGAGCTAGCTAGTTTAGTAAGTAGTTTATTTTCTGGCCCTTGCGCCATGCTTGTTTGTTTTCTGTTAGAACGTACTTCCGGTCACTTGAATTCAAAGGGCTTCCGCCGTAAGGTGTTTTTGTTGACGCGAGCAACTCAGAAAGAACAAGCTACCACGAGTTTGAAAACAAATTTATTGAAATCATGTCAAATATAAAAAAGACTTCAAGACGATTTTATAAACAAACAGAAAATTGAAAACACGCGAATTCTCCCGCTTCAAAAAGAGCATCTTCTTCGTTTTCGTCATTCGCCTTAGCGGCTTTGCGGCTTGTTTAGTTCCTTTGCCGTGCTCGTGAACCAGTGACTTGCGCTTCGCAGCTAGTGAGCTTCTCGATTTTTCAAACTTATTGTCCTTGAGTATGTTGGATGAATATTCTTTCTAGAAACTGGAAGTTGTTGCTAGTTAGTGCTCTTCTCCATTTTTCCTGCGTATGTTCAGAAAAAATTTGGACAAATGGTGGTCAAGCTCCGACGCTGTTAGGCTTCCAACTCTTTCATTTGTCATACCGTTAGCTTCCATGTAGCGGAGAAGAGTGTTCATAACAGTAGCCGTCTTCTTATTTGTGTTTGAACTTTTCTGTTGGTTCATATAAAAGTCGTCTATGCACTCCTGAATTTCACTGATCCCTGTTTCAGCGTCTACACCAGACGTTTCCAGATCTTCAGGATAATAAAATTCGCTCGAAAAATATTCGTCTTCCTTGTTCATGTTGTAAGCTCTGTGAAATATCAGTCTTCTAGGTAGTTTCTTTGCGAAAAATGAGAGTATTTACTCGTTTTCGTTTCAAAGTTTTGGTTGCAAATTTTAATTTGCCGGCTTTCGAAAACAAAAAATACACAGTGTATGACCGTTTCCATGGAAACGGTCTGCATGACGAAATCCCGACCAAGAAAGAACCAATCAGAAGGCTCGGATTTCCCCCGAGACTACCTTGCCATGTAATAAAGTTATTGATTATATAGACACGAGTGTTTTACTGGAAAATACACCAGTCGTAAAATTCATACGAAACCACATCCGGGACTCGGGTGGCGTATTTTCCATATCCTCAGATAGATAAAGATAGATAGATAAACTTTATTTAAACACGATAATAATTAAAGCTAAAAGCTTGTGGGGTCGTGTATTTAAATTTAACTTTGCTAAAAATTTAAAATTACGATTAAAATGTTTAGATTACAATTCCTAGATTTACAATAAAATTAATTATTTAATTAATTATTTCACTAGTGAAGATGTCGATTACTTCACTATTATCATGGTTGACCCTTAAACTGTCATTAAATTTGTTGGTGTATGATCAAAACATCTTCGGATCTTCCTCGAAAGTCTTCGGTAATCTTCGGTTATCGTCAGAAATCTTCGGTAACCTTCGGATATTGTTCGAAAATGTTCGTGTGGCCATCGGACAATTTTTGGAGAATCTTTGGAAACCTTCGGAAAGTGGTCGGAAATCTTCGGAAAATCGTCAAAAACGTCGTTATCAGTATGTCTATCATCAGGAGCCATAATCGGGGACGGAGACCGTAAGCGCGCGCCATTTCTAGTATTGGGGCTGTACCTATGATATGGGACAATTTTTCTATTTTTAGAACAAATTGCGCCATCATGTGAGGCACACGCGCGTACATGCTGGATTTTTGTGGATGTAGCGCGGGGAAATGGCGTCCGAAATTACCGAAATGTTTGATGCTTTTGGCCCACAAATCAATACGTTCATGTCTGTTGGAATTTTGTTTCAGTATTTTCGTCGTAAGCTGCTCCAGTTTGAGTGAAGTAAGACAGTGTCGAATTTAGTTATGTCCCACTTAATATCACTGACCAGGTTGTGTTAAGCTGCTTCTTTTACAAGAGCTCCACATTACTCCACTCTAAGTTTCACATATGTTGAAGAGTAACAACTTTTCGATAACACAGCCAAAAAACTAATTGGATATATTTGGGTATAGCAGCGTTTCAAAGTTTCAATGTTTCCCTCCTCTTGCCACATGCTTGCGACAATTTCGCCAGAGTCCATCTCGCCCGAAAAGTAAAAATAATAATAATAATAATAATGTCAAGTTTGAGTTTCGCCTGAATTGTAAGCAACGATCGATGTTTTATCAAGGCCCAATAAGTGATAATAAAGTTTATGTCTGTAGATGCTGCTCAGTTTTGTTTGCGTCAAAATCCAATAAATTGTCTGTTGTCGATGAATAAGAGCGCCCGCCGATGCGTGTTTTGTACACTGTCAATAAAACATGACAAATTGGACTCCCGCACTTTCGTGTGAAAACGTACATCGAACTCATATAATATCTCTAGTTTTTTTTAATGATAAATGTTTGAGAACATATTAAAAGCTTAGCTGAAAATATGTGAATACAGCAGAAATAATGAGCAAAGTTACGATGACGCTTTCTTTAATCAACTCGAATAACAATGTCGATTTTTTCGTTGGTTGAGTTATCAAAACTTTTTGTCTTTTTACTTTCGCATTGTAAAATTTCACTATGTTAAAGAAGCACACATGATGTTAGTAGCCTTTTAGCGTTGGTGAAAATTGTTGCAGCATCTCAGCACAAAAGCCAACGAAAGAAATCTTTGTCAGGATTTGTTGACAATATGAAAACGCCGACTCGGATTTGAAAGTGCACGCGCCGCGGCCGCATTATGCAAATGAGCTACTTAAAGTACGCGTCAGACTTTCCTTTCAAAAACTTTTGCAAACTCGCCAAACAAACGGCAGAAACAATAAGAAACTATCAAAAACAGGGTTTGGTTATGATTAAGCATTGTTTGGGAAACTAACAAATTAACTCGATACCAGAGTAAAGAGTTTTCTTGCATAACATTTCGTTTCAGAACAAACGCGAAATCTTACTCGTACATGTATAACTAGCGCGAAATTGAAGTCTTGTTTTCGACTTACCTTTTCCATCAGCTCAGAGCATAAAACTACATATAAGGTCCTGGTTCTTATTCCCTGCCTTATTCCCTGCCATCGCTGTGAAAAATCTGAAAGAGAATCTCGCAACTCTCACCATCATGACAACATCCACGAGAAAGCCCCCGACATGTGCGTGGCTCCGCGCGGATATATGACGTCAGGATGGCGCAATTTGTTCTAAAAATAGAAAAATTGTCCCATATCATAGGCGTGCGCGGATCCCAAAACATACGGTCTCCGTCCCCGGTTATGGCTACTGGTTTGAATGATCTCAAACTACACAAAACATTTTTCAGTTACAAACATTTTTCTACGTGGAAAATTGATACTTCGGTTAACATTTTGGAATGCATTCACCGACTTCCGAACAACACGGCCCTGATTACAAACAATGCTTAATCATAACCAAACCCTGTTTTTGCTAGTTTGTTATTGTTTCTGTTTGTTTGGCGAATTTGCAAAAGTTTTTGAAAGGAAAGTCTGACGCGTTAAGTAGTTCATTTGCAAAGTGCAGCGCGTGCACTTTCAGAGTCGGTGTTTTCATTGTCGACAAATCTTGACAAAGATTTCTTTCGTTGTCTTTTGTGCCGAGATGCTGCAACAATTTTCACCAACGCCAAAACGCTGCTAACATTATGTGTGTTTCTTTAACATAGTGAAATTTTACACTGCGAAAATAAATAAATAGACAAGGAGTTTTGATAACTCTACCAACAAAATCGAAATCGTTATTCGAGTTGATTAAAGAAAGCGTCATCGTAATTTTGCTGATTATTTCTGCTGTATTCACATATTTTCAGCTATATATTCTCAAACATTTATTTCACACGAAAGTGGGGAAGTCCAATTTGACATATTTTACTGACTGTACAAAACACGCATCGGCGAGTGCTCTTATTCATCGACAACAGACAATTTATTGGATTTTTACACAAACAAAACTGAGGAGCATCTACAGACATAAACTTTATTGTCACTTATTGGGCCTTGATAAAACATCAAGCGTTGCTTACAATTCAGGCGAAACTCAAACTTGCATTTATTTATTTATTTATTTATTTATTTATTTATTTATTTTTACTTTTCGGTCAAGATAGACTCTGGCGAAATCCTCGCAAGCATGTGGCAAGAGGAGGGAAACTTTGAAGTCCTGAAAAGCTGCTATATCCAAATACATCCAACTAGTTTTTTGCTACGTTTTGGAAAAGCTCTTAATCAACATATGTGAAACTTAGAGTGGAGTAATGTGGAGCTCTTGTAATAGAAGCTGCGGAACACAACTTAGTCAGTGATATAAAGCGGCACATAACTAAATTCGACACTGTCTTACTTCACTCAAACTGGAGCAACTTACGACGAAAATACTGAAGTAAAATTCCAACAGACACGAACTTATTGAGTTGTGGGCCAAAAGCATCAAACTTTTCGGGAATTTCGGACGTCATTTCCCCGCGCTACATCCGCAAAAATCCTCGCAGCATTTGCGCGCGTGTGCCGTACGGGATGGCGCAATTTGTTTTAAAATTAGAAAAATTGTCCCATATCATAAGGGCAGCCCCAATACTAAAAATGGCGCGCGCTTACGGTCTCCGTCGCCGATTATGGCCCCTGTTCAAACTGAAAACAGAGGGCCAAACAATATAAACAGAAAGCCTAACCGCAAAGTTACAAAACTCTAATCAAACTTCTCGATTATCTTGGGTAAGCTTAATTGGGCTTTGAAAAATTAATCTGGTCCAGGAGCTGCGTTTTTAGGCCTGGCTAAATCGTTATATTGCTGTTAATTAGAAAGTTGTGTTGTGAGTATTGTTAGTATAATTTGTTAGCAGCTGTAGTATTGTAAGTAGCGTCGATATTTTTATATGGATAGCTATAGCTTGTAAGTAATGTCCATATTGAATTATAAGTAGCTATGGCTTATAAGTGGTGTCCATATTGTATTGCATTTTAAGTAGCTGTGGCGCTGTAAGTAAGGTAAGTGCCCCAATAAAATTCAAATAATAATAAGATTTTAATAATGAAAAAATCTTCGGAGCCAAGTGAAATGTGTCTTCCAGTCCATGGTTAGTTGTAAGTCTGCGAGTCCGTTGAAACTTATATGATTGGTCAGATCGGCCGTTGTGCCATATATAGTAACGCCCCAACATTAATTTTTTACCTTCCTATTAACCCCGAAAGTAACGCCCCAACCCCCACCGCCCCTCGAAAGTAGCGACCCTTTGAAGAAGTCACTAGAAGAGAAACTCTGATCTCAAGCGCAATACAGATGGATCAGCCTGGCTGTCGACTGTAACAACTTGACGAGTTATGTCGAGGAAAAGGTTGTTGTTATTCATCGTGGTAGATACAATAATAAAGTTTATTATCGTTTGTCACACGATGTAGATCGCGACGTTTCGACAGGCGATAAGGTCGACTGATTGCACGGTATCATTTATATCACAAAGGTCGGCTGTGATTGGTGCATTTCGATCCTCCAATTGTTCCATTGTTCCGACGAGTAGCTGTTCCCTCAGTGGTCCGCTGTTGTACCGTTCTCCTGTTGTTGTGTTTTTTGATCGTGGGCATCCATGCTTCAGGAATTTCAATTCCACTATCCCTGTTGATGTTATTAGGGTGAAGTCTTATGTGAATAGCTTCTTTGACCCTACGTGTGTACCAGTGAGGATCTCGATCAATAAACTTGACCTCATTCCAGATAGGATAGTGGCCGGTCTCGTGGGTGTGTTCAGAAACGGCGGAGGTCTGGGTACGGGCGAGTCGTATATCCCTGTCGTGTTCTTTGATTCTCTCCTGCATAGATCTCCCTGTTTCTCCGATGTAGACTTTGCCGCACTCACAGGGAATCCTGTAGACAACACCATCTTGTTTAGCCGGGTTGACGGTGTCCTTTGGTCGCACTAAGTGTGACCGAAGTGTCGTGTCGGACTTGAAGACGGTGCGAATGCCTTGTTGTTCTAGGCAGCGGCGGAGAGACTCCGAAACTCCTTGGACATAAGGTAAAACGGCGGTGGATTTAAATTCCGCGACGGGCTCTCTTCTTGGGGTTGTTCTTGCCTTTGTCATCTTCTGTACAAACGAGGAGGGATATCCGTTAGAAACAAGTACAGATGACAGATGTTTCTTCTCTCCAGCGATTATTGATGGTTTGGTCACGAGACGAGACGTCGCGATCTACATCTAAAGTGACTACGTCGTGTGACAAACGATAATACACTTTATTATTGACGAGTTATTTGTGATTTTCTTTCGAACTCAACTGAACGTTTCTTTAAAAACTATGATTTATAAGCTGAATTTGCCTGGCAGCAGGGTAAAATAATACCGTTTATTATACGGTTAGTGTTTGTAATCGATATAACGCGTGCTCTGATTGGCTAGTTCTAGGGCATTATTTTCCCGTAATGCCCACGGGCCGATTTCGGGCCTGCAAAACCAAAGCAAAAAGCCATATAATAAACAACTTATTAACCTCGAACGTTCGGTCTTTACGGGAAAATCTCAAACCTCGCCCTTGCCGTATTAACCTCGCAATCGCTCGGTCAATACGGCAAGGTCTCGGTTTGAGATTTCCCCGTAAAGACCTCACGCTCGGTTAATAAGTAGTTGTTAATTAATTGCATTACGACCATGATACTTTCGTCCAACAGTACCAACATTTGAGACCCATTTTGTTTCTACAGTTTGCTTTGTTTATGTAGGTAGTTAGTAACATATATAGACAGACATTTTAATTCCATGTTACGGGTCTGCATTTGTCTAAAACGACTGTGAATTACCGTACAAACGTTTTTAAACCATCCGAAAGTAACGGTCACACGGAGGAATCTGAAAGTGACGTCCCCTTTTGCCTGCTAAATCTGAAAGTAACGGCCCCGGAATTCTACGGTACTACGAAAGCGCAGAAAGAAAGTAAACACTCCTCACAAATGAAGAGCAAAAATGGTCAAATGATAAAATGCTTATTGACTGAGTGAGGTCGGGCCTGGCTGGAAAATATTTGGTTCTCGGTCAGGACGCACGGACCTCACTACGCGGTCCGTACGTCCTGACCGAGCCAAACATTTTCCCTCCGGCCCTCCCACTCAGTCAATAAGTGAAAAATATTTTCAAAATAAAACGCACTTTCCTAAAAGTGTTGTTTTGGCCCAGAGGATCAGAGGCGAAGCTGAACTGGCGATGGTAAACATTAGAGGGCATACTGCAGAAACACCTCATACGAAAACTTTAAGAAAACAAGATATTTGCAACAAAAATTGAAAATGACCATTCAAAACTCTTCAAAACGGGGAGAAAGAGGGGGGGAGGGGGGGGAGGGGGGAGGGGGGGAGGGGGGGGAGGGGGGGGCGGCCGTCCAACGGGCTCATGGTATCTCCTGTCTTAGGCTGCGTCCACACTACGCCGGAGAAATTTGAAAACGGAGGTTTCACTGTAAAAGCGCATCAAATGTTTTCCATCCACACTACGCGTACGCTGGGCAGGGAAATTACATGATAATCGTGAGGTTATTATTTTCAAAAAGTTCCGTTTTTAAATTCCTCCGGTTTGAAGAGCGTTTTCGTGACGTATTAGTTTGGAACGTAGGCCTAACCGTAGAAATAAAGGCAAGGTCATGCAATTTAGTTCCAAGCTCCTAGAATTCAAACATAACCACTGCGTTGTTCAGAATCAAGCCTATGTCGGTCAAAATCAATGTCTCGATAGCTCAGTATCAAGCCCTTCTAAGTCCAAAACGACCTCTACTTTACTGACTAAGAACGCGATAACCTTGACCAAAGCGCTTGTCGTAATCTTTAGCGAACCCTCGCTCTAAATGAAAGGCAAGGTCTTTGCAATTTAGTTTTAAGATCCTGGAACTCAAAAATAACCTCTGCGTGATTCATTATTCATAGTCAATTGTGTGTAAATGTTATCATAAACTAGGGTATCTAAAAGATAGTAATGCTGCGGCACATTCTGTTGATAGAGACATATTTAATGCCATGATTCATCTATCTGCGCGTATCAAGACTTAAATTAACTGTTATTTCTCAAAGTGGTGTCAAATCGTGGTGTCACTTAAAATCTGTCCTTGTATGCATCAACTTCATGCATGATGACGCATCGATGGCGAGGTGTGACAAAGGATCGAGACAAAAAAGCACATTGTTATCTGAAGTATGTTTAGACATAAAACGATACACATCAGCCTCCCCTTTATCAGATCGCGAAAATCGAAAGACGTGGAAATTGTAGGAGCAGAAATCTAACTTATACATTCTGTACTGGTACGCATTAAATATCTCTAGAACTTAACAGACTGTGTCGAGAACGTGTTCATCGCGGTGTGTGAAAATGCTCAAGCTTTAGCTTAAATTCATGTTTCGATGAAAAGGAATAGATTGCAGCATATATGAAATCAGCGTGTTCCACGGTTTTCGTTTGTTTTAATTATTCTACAGGCTTTAGTAACGACGATTTCTCTTCATTTAAGAATTCGACGAAGGAGGCGAGATTGCTGAGAAATGACATACTAAGATTAAGATGTCACAATTAATCGTCCAGTTTACAAACTTTCACATACCGCATAGCAAGAGTTGTAAAAGTCAAGCACGATCTCCTTCACATCGCTTTACAGGTAAATCAGAGCAAACTTTCTCAGTGGAATCCATGCGAAAAAGGACGACGGCTCGACCAGTATGACATCCCCTTGTTGTTCGAGGCGCAATGCACTCCGGTAAAAGTGGCGCAGTGCAGTCTGGTTAACTGCAATGCATTCTGGTAAAAAGTGATGAATTCGAGAATTCGTACCCCCTTCTATATATTCTTCTTAAATCCTGATTATGTTGCTGCTCGCTCGCTACGCTCGCTCCGCGGCTAATCACAGTGAAAGCCTGCACTCGGTTATCCTCTATCTATCTATCTATCTAGCTAGCTAGCGATCTATCTATCTATCTATCTATCTATCTATCTATCTATCTATCTATCTATCTATCTATCTATCTATCTATACTGTGTATGAGAGAACCCCTAACCCTGTTCACCCCAAGTAATCATATTTTAAAGTGAATATGGAATTTGAATATGAATTTCCAGGGAGACCACGTTCCATGCCACGTAAATCACATCTTCGATTGCCGTGTTGCCAGCATGGTTGTCCTGATGGTGTAGTGGATATCACACCCGACTAGTATGCGGGGGGACGTGGGTTCAAATCCCACTCAGAGCGAATTTTCTTTCAAACATTTATTCACTTTATATATATATATATATATATATATATATATATATATATATATATATATGTATATATATATACTTCTTGAACTTGAACAGAATAGATTTATAGAGCGCTCGACTCTGAGAGGAGCAGTGTAGATAATAAACAATGGTAGCAAGACTTCAATAAAACGATGAATTGAAGCAATAAAACGATGAATTGAAGTCTTGCTACCATTGTTTATTATCTATTATATATATATATATATATATATATATATATATATATATATATATATATATATATATATATATCTTATTAGACGTCTAGGTGTGTAGTATCGCTGTATATTTTTACTCGTTGTTTGTATTTTGACGAGCCAACTGCTGTGGTTAATAAATTTATCAGTGAAAGAGTGAGTGTGACAGTTTTGCGTGCACGCGCCGACCTGTCCGGCAAACAGGTTTTCTACAATCTCGTTCCCAGATTCTTCGTTCCCCTTGACCAGCGGTCGGAAAACGAGAGCTCTGGGAGCAACCATTTTGAAATAACCGAATTCTGGTGATTCTGCCTATCCGGTTTCACTGCGCAGTCTGCATCTATGGCGCATGCCTGAAATGGTTGCTCCCAGAGCTCTCGTTTTCCGACCGCTGGTCAAGGGGAACGAAGACTCTGGGAACGAGATTGGGTTTTCTACTGTACAAATAACTGCACAATATCGCTGTATATTTGTACTGTTATTTGGACGGTATTCGCTGCAGTTGGATAATAACACTCCGGTTATCCTGAATATCAATCCGGTTATCCTGAATATCGCTCCGGTTATCCTGAATATCACTCAGGTTATCCTGAATATGACGCAGGTTATCCTGAACATCACGCAGGTTATCCTGAATATCACGCAGGTTATCCTGAATATCACACGGGTTATCCTAAATATCACATAGGTTAGCCTGAATTAGTCAAATAACTCTCCGGTTTAGCCTGTTTACGGTTTGCTCTCAATCATGGAAATGGTAATATAATTCAGTTTAAAAAAAAGTCGTCTGCAGTCCTTTAGACTATGAGTAGTCTCTCTTTCGCTTACTTTTCTCGCGTCATACACGATGGACTAAAGCGTTTTTGTATGAAAACGCATACTTTTTGACGTGTTTTCGCCCATATACCAAAAGCGCTGATGAGAAACTTAGATATTCGAAAACGAGTCTTTTGAAAGCGCATCGCTTTGAAAACGTCCCGTTTCTCGGAAGACCTTCCTATCGCGCGGCGATTTTTTCTCGCGGTTTTTTTTTATTCGCGTCACACGCGATAGACTAAGCGAAACAGCGACTAAGCAGTCTTGATTTTACATTGAATACTTGCTAAAGTCAATATACTGGCACTCAACATTACCATTCTTGCATCTATTTACAGATTTTTTGTCCACAAAATGGAGATATAAACACTTACAGATTAAAAGAGCTTAGCAAAGCTTTTAGTACCGATTACCTTCCGTCCAGTGTTTAAGTACTGGTGTTATTTCTTCGATTGATACATTAGGAACATTAGCCCAAACCAATGCATTTTTGTTCATACCCCATTTGGCTTCCTGAAACTGTTGCATATAACGTAAAGCATGGATGTATTAGTTTTCCTCATTTTCTCTATTTTTCAGTTAGATCGTTAGAAATACTATAGAAACAAATATTTACTGTGTCATTATTATACAACAATATTGTAATAGGTCTAAAGTATTTGAGTAAGAAAATTGGTGGTCTGAGAATATATTTTACAAACTGCATGCAATGTACTCCGGTGGAATGCCATCTTTCAGTGCCTTGCATTTTGTGACTGAATCAAAATTTGAAGTGAAATCTAAGGTATGTTAAACTTGTCAAACTTTATGCCTTTTCGTTGATCAGTTATTTATCATTATCTCAATATTTTGTAACATGAAATCAAACTCAGGAATGTCTCTTAAAGCTAAAAATTACATCGAGCGCTTTCCTTGCTTCCCTTGCTCAACGGTTTTTAAAGTCATCTGTGCGAGTACTCTATTTTCGTCTGAAGTGTTATCCTGTTTGTATGAAGTCAAAGGTCAGTTGCAAGAAAAACGAGCAAGAACGTAGACTGTTAGGACTCAGATGGAATAAAGTCAAGAAAACGTGGTCGAATGCCTGTCATCGGTGACCTTGGAGTGCGTCTTAACCATTTTCTGATGAATGCAAAGTGAAGGTCTCTGCAATAAACTTTAAAATTGTTGCTTAAAAAGTTCTGCCTTTTCGTTGATCAGTTATTTATCATTATCTCAATATTTTGTAATATAAAATCAAACTGGTCATTGTTGTGGACTCGCCAGTGACATACAGATATGTTTTTCCCTTTAAAAAATAGGATGGAAGTGTCTCTTAAAGCTTAAAGATAACATCATTGTAAAAAATGGTAAATAGCAAAGGGAAAATTTCTCCTTTGTTAAAAACATAGTTATTTAATAATTCAGTTGAGGTCACTTACAGTTATTCTATGCATGTAAAATGATAATTTGTTTTATGTAAAACGAACTAATATTTAAATCTATGGCACTTTCAACTTTTTTTTTCTCAACTTTACCTAGAAATAGAACAAGGATACTAATAAGAACTTCTATTTACAAAATAAAAATCTATATTTCAATGGTTAATGTGTCCAGTGCTGGAATCTTGGCCACTTCGTGAAACACTTTATGTGAATACTTGTTTTTCACGGTCATCAAGTTCTTATTTGCTGGTGCACTGTTCATTGAATTGAGCTGCAGCACACAATCTCGTAGTTCATTGTCAGTGTAGCCCGTGTAATGTATCAGAGTGGGAGTCCATTCACCACAACTGTTCATCAACATTGCAAGGCGTAGACACGAAGCTGCCATGAATGATGCCCTGTTTGCGACAAAGCGACTTTCAAGAAGGGAGGATTCCAGAAGGAAGCGAGCCAGAGTGAGTGTTTCTATGTTTGCAAATGCAGCCTGGAAAACAATGTTAATAAAAGAATTGACTTCATGATGGAGTCATAGTGATACATAATAATAAACAAAAATTACTAATTATTATAATTATTGTTATATTATGATTATTATTATTTGTGATAATGGAAGATTCCCTAAAACATTTTAAAATAAACAGCAGCGATATTAAAACATGACATTTCCGTGACGGCATGTCACCATTATCAAATGCCATCAAACTTATAATTATTTGCGTTATTTGCAACTATCAACTGATTGTTTCTCAACAGAAACACTGACTCTATAGTTTAAATGATTATGTTTGTAAGGCATAGTATGAGAGTGTTCCCTTGCTCTTCTTTCAAACTGAGATTTAAAATAATCATAACTTGTTACCAGCTGGCACCATAGAGAAGAAGACAACACTGGCTCACCTTGGCATATCTTCTAAGGAATCTGTATGGAATAGGTATGTTTATGTCAAATCCCAAGCAGCGAATGATTCTGCTCTCCATTGCAATAAACTGCTGTTGTTGGTAGGCATCATCGCAAATGTAGATGAAGTCATCCAGGCAGGGTGGGTGGCGCTCCTAATATTACATAAAAGTGCTAATTAGCAGAGGCATTGTAAGCTGTGATGGTGCAGATCCTTAGGTATCACAGCAATCAGTTGACAGTTTCTTGATTACAGTCCTACTGACATCAATTACGTATTCTATAATATTGGAACAAAGTTTATAATGATGATATACAGAGACAATCTTTCTGGGTTTTACTTATTTATTTTGTTCTTTTGTTTTCCTAATTTATTTTATCACTGTGATACATTTTACTTTTTATTTTGATGTTAATATGATAAGAATAATTAGGATTGTGAATTTCATTTTAATTTTTTATGTAATGTGAATAGTTTTATATAAATAATTTTATAAAGTGCATGTGAACATATCCACATGTTAATATGTGCCATAAAAGTGCCATTATCATTACTAATATCAGCATTATGGAGTCTCAGTCAAATGTCTTTCTTCTCAGGGATCTTTTCCGGTTACTACTTGACTTACAAATTTATTTGCATATAAAAACCTCATCTGGACCACTCCGAAATAATTTTTAAATTACCAATCCTCTGACCTTGTATTAAATAAAACATAGTATATATGGTCTGTACTCAAATGAAATTTTGACTTGGCACCAGAGGCTTTCTGTAGTGTAATTTTTTCAGCATGTTGTGATTCAGTAATTTTACTTTCAACTTATTTAATATGTAAATTAACTTGTTTTACACTGTATTCTGTTCAGTCTTTCCCATGGCAATTAAACCATATTTTTTTTGCCATAATTCTTCTATTTGTGCTCCTTGTTGTTACTGTTTTCTTTTTAGCCACACCTATAACTTTGTCTTTAAAAAAATAAATTAAAGTTATCTATGTTAAAGGAGCTCAGTCATGGTGTTTTGTCTTTTTTTTTTTGGCCATGTACAAAATCTCCTTTAAATGGAAGGAAACCTGAAAATAATAGTTTACTAAGATAGAAAAACATCAAAGAGATAATAATAAACCATAAAGGAACAAGGATGGTCAAGGATGGCAAAGATTGACACTGATTGCAAACGACAAATTTGAAAAATTTAGCCTAAACTTTTCAAAATGTGCAAACTTTGATTGAGCTCCTTTAACAGTATATCTATGCTCTCTTTATGAGCAGTTCACATTCCAAGTTAAAAATATTTTTTCAATGCAAAAATAAAAATAATTTTTACCTCAATTTTAGAGGAGATAATAAGAGTTGTAGCACCAACAAGCTGCAGTTCATCACGCTTAATTGTGTTCCTCTCAAGGAAATGATCAAGAAGTTTCACGCCAAGATATAGGGTCTCATGGTACAGTTCAAAACACTCCTGAACTTCCACCAGCCAGTCCACCAATATGGCTCGCATTTGGGGAGTGATGTCTTGTTGTGTTTCCATGTAATTTGTTAGCGGGAATAGTGTCTGTTATCAAATGTAGCAAAAATGACATGTAAGTTGATTAGCATCAACATTCTCATAACCTACTTGTGACAAGATAATTTCCAGAGTGTTTTTCACTAATGTAATTTGTTCCTCAGTTTCTGGACCCATTAAAGTCCTAAAAAATGTGATGATCTATAACAGTGAGTGATATTATCAAAGGTTACATATCCAGCGTAGTAGATGTTTCCTTATCATTTTCCAGGCGGGGAGATTGAGCAAGCAAGGGAGAAAACATTTAGCGTGCCTGGGTTGAGCAAAAAAACATTATGGGGAGAAGTGGGGAGGGGGTGAGCAAAAATAAAGGACAAGGGGTGGGGATTAATTGCAGGTGTTTCTTTTTTTGCCTCACCCTACACCCCTTCTCCTTATTTTTCTACATTCGCTTGCAGTTTTCACTCCCTTCGCATCCTTTTTGAAATGAACACCTGCTACACAGCCTAAAGGTCACAACATAAAAGGAACAAGATGTAAGTAAGGTTAGAGTACTAACCTCTCTTCTCTTCATGTTCACAAAGATCTCATTTGCATATTCAGAGGCTGTAACTGGATCTGATGTGTCAGCATCAATGTCGATCACTTCATCTTCCGTTGACTTTTCTGCCTACAAAATAATTCAGACTCAGGTTTTCAGATGGCTAAAATGTGAAGAAAAAAAAGACATCCATTTTTTTTTCTTCTCTCTTTTTCGATATCCATAGCATGATCTTATGTAGATTCCATCAGGCAAATAATAACACTAATACCAACTCATACCTGTACAACTTCCTCCTTCTGTTGTTGCTTGGAATCATCATTGTTGCTATTATCAGCATCTGAATTACAACTGAAAAGCAGCCATATCAGTATATTTAATCATGTTGACAACCAAAATGGGGTAATCATTGAATGCAAATTGGTATGCTTGCAAGACTTATAAAACAAAGATATATCGGTGGACGGGAAACCCATCTTCATTAGTGAATGGTATTCTATTGATTAATGGCCTAATGAATGAAAGTGGTAATTTTTTAACATTCCACGAGTTTCGTGATAAATATATTCCTGTGAATCCAATTTTTTTACAGTATTATCATGTTGTTTGCACTATTCCGGAAAGCTTAAGGTCCCTAGCCAAGTGCTCCGACACCATCAACAAATCATTTTTTATTGGAAATGATAATATCTTTTCCTTCATCAAATCGACACAAATTAATCTGTACAAGGCAGTAAGTCAAAGGACTTCTATAATTTGCTTAACGTCAAGATTCACACCGATGATCAAATGGGCCCTAAACATTGGAGCGAAAAACTCTCTTTGAAGAAAGACAAGTGAACTAAGATCTTTAAATCACTGAAAAACATTTGTAAGGAAACTAAACTAAAAGAGTTTCAATTTAAATTAATCCATAGAATGATAGTAACTAAGAAAGAATTATTCAGGTTTGGTATTAAGGCAGATGATGAATGTCTATACTGCAAAGATAAAGATTCAATTGAGCACTTTTTCATCAAATGTATGTTTACCAAATTGTTTACCCAAAAGGTCTTGAACCGGTTCAACCAAGTGAATGCAGGCCAAATTTCTCCTACCACAGAGGAGACCTTGTTCGGTATTACTGCAAGCTCCCACGACACAACAATAATACGGAAATTCGACTACACCACCTTATTTATGCGCCATTATATTTATTCAAGCAAGTTAAATAGCCTGGCCATCTCCATTCAGGATTTTATCAGTAAGCTACTCATTAAATACAATCTTGAAAATTTGTCTTAATTAAATGTTTTATTGAGAAGTACTCTTCCCTCCCCAAAGTCAATATAGAGTATAGCGTATTGTAAGTAACTGTATTTTCAGCAAGTAATGCAAGTAGAGTATTATATTGTTAGTAGTGTAAGTAGCCTGTATTGCAAGTAATTGCATTTTCTGTAAGTAACTGTATTCAGCATTGTATTGCCAGCATAAGTAACCCATGTTGTAGGTAACATACTCAAACCCTTACTAACTTGAACCTCATGCTAACTCAAACCAAAATTGATTTGACCTGGATTTCAGTCAGGGCTCTCATTAAGTTTTTAGTCACCTGTAGCCTTATTCTCCACACGTGTAGCAAATTTGTTACTTTATGGGTGAATCATATCAACAGGCAATTTCATGCACCCACAGCATCAAGAGAAAATCAAGCATACTCAGCCATAACAGGTGCTACAGGTTACAGCCCTTAGTGACAGCCCTGTCTGTCATACATTTACTGTAATTTTACCCTCATTAACCCAAACCCTCGATAACTTGAACCTTCCGCTCTAACTCGAAGCAATTTTTGTTTCCCTTCAGGTCATTTTCTATTTAATAATATAATTTTACCCTTGATAACTCGAACCATGTCTGTCAATACGTGACAAGTCAAAACAAACAGCGTGCTTTAGTCCAAAACATTAATTTTATTTTGAAGTAGCCAGTTGATTGAATTTTTTCCATTCTTTTAAGAATTAAGAAATGTATTGTTCCATTTTCACTTGGCTTCCCTATACTGTATAATTAAATTTGACTAAAATGAACACTGCATGAACAGAAAAAGGAAATCGCATGAACTTTGAAAATGTAGATTGCATGAGCTTTGTGCCATTAGCCCAACATTGTTCTCTTTAAAAAACCTGTACAGTTAACAGTTCCTGGACTTCTGCTGCTTTCCTTTGTTATATTTTTCACATTATGTTATGTTCCGATTTATACAGTTATTTAGAGATGTATTGTTTTATTTTCACTCAACTTCTCCATTCTGTAATTAAGTTTGATTAAAATGTACAATATAATGCATGAATAGAAAAACAATACTGTTTTTTCAACTCCCGATAACTTGAACCTTTTTCAATTTCCCTTGAAGGTTTGAGTTATCGGGAGTTGACTGTAATTACCCTTAATGGAAGAAGATACCTAGCTTTCAAAGTAATTCTCATAGGTCTTTTTCATTTCCAACAAATACCCCAAAAAGTGTAATAAATGTCAATGTTTGTTTAAAGTATTTAAACAAGCTAGCATTTACAATGTAACTTAATTTAAGTCTCTTAAACACCACCATCCACATATCTATTCAATAACTTTAATACTGGGTAAGATTTAAAATCCCCAAAACTGTCACCATGAGTTTAAAACCCCTAGACCCTCCCCCCCCCCCCCCTGTCATACATGTAAAGGTGTGTCCGTCTGGCTGCCCGACATCTAAATCGACATTTCGTCAAAGCAAATTGAAAAAAAAAGATACTTTTTATTATCACTACACTTCAAGTGATCGTCCTGCCCTTTACCAAGCGAACTGTACTCAGTCTTGAGCGTTAACTTGGCTTCTAGTACCCTGCTAGCAGAGGATAACGATTGAAAATCGAGGTCGTGAAATATAAACCTTGAACCAACCTTGATAGTATTTGTAACGAGTCTTGAGATGATGTCGACTCTTCCATTGAATCTTGCGAACTTAAAATTGCACCAGATGGAGACACGGCTTTAGTTTGCTCTTCGTGATCACAAACTGACGGCTGTGTAGTATCTTTACTTTTTCTCTGTTTGGGTTTTGCCTTTACAGCAGTCTTTGCTTTGCCTTGCTGTTGTGTCTGCTTTCGAACAACGCCGCTTTTCGCCTGCTTCTTCTTCACTCCTTTTTCTCCTCCTAGCTGGTTAAAAGTGGCCTTAAAGCCAAAGAAAAGAAGGGGATTAGGTGGACAGAGTCGAAGGAAAGCGATTGGAAGGCTTCCGTTCTGTTTTCAGTCAAGAAATCACATATTTCACCCCAAAATAAGACTAACCAGTTTCGGTCACTTACGTTTGTGATGTCTCCGAATGCAGCCCTCTTCCGTGAGGGGACATTGTCAGGAGAGCCTTCGGCCGAACGCTTTCCTTGCTCAACGGTTTTAAAAGTTATCTGTGCGGGAACTCCATTTTCGTCCGAAGCGTTGTCCTGTTTGTAAAAAACCAAAAGAGTTACAAGACTAACAAGCGAATACGTAAACTGTTAGCACTCAGATGGAATAAAGAAGTGAAGAAAACGTGGTCGAATGCCTGTAGTCTCTGACCTTGGATTTGTTATAAAATACCGAAGTTAAAGGTCTGGAGCGCGTCTTAACCATTTTGTGATGAATGAAACGTGGAGTTCTTTGCAGTAAACCTTAAAATTGTTGCTTAAAAAGTTCTGTTTTTCGATCAAGAATTCTCCTGTCGGCTTTTCAGTGACTTGGCTCTTGTTTGTGAGTGAAAACGATTTGGATTTTGCGGGTTTAAACCACGCGATGTGTGATTGGTTTAACATTTGTGAACAGCCAATCAGAATACCGTAAAGATACGTTTCCATGAAAACGGAATGTCGGCGATTTCAGCCTCGCTACTAAGTCGACGAATCCGCTGACCAGAAGTTTGCAGTTTCAAAGACAATACAACTGAGACGTCCGTCGACACGTCCGTCGACACGTCCGTCAACACGAGCCGAGAAATGCCCGAAGAAATCATTCCAGTTAATTACGGTAATGAAGAATTGAAGTTTTAAGTCTCACCCCCCTGGAAGCATCATTTCTTATGGATTACAGACCATTTATCTATGGAGGTTTGGCCTCAATGACAGCTGAGTTCGGTGAGATCATATGCCTTATCTCTAACTGTAACAAAAACAAGGGAAGGCCTGGGATTCGATTTAGCTCCCGGGGCGTTTTTGGTAGCTCAAGGGAGAGGAGCTGTTATTTCCTTTGGAACATCTGAATGTGGCACAGTAATTCAGTGAAAAACAACAGATACTTAGATTAACCCAAGAACTGTAATAATGCGTTCAATATTACAATATTATTGACCAAGCGTGATGTCAAGATGGCTGGATATCGGGCAAGTGCTTTTTCAATAACAACAATAATAATAACGCGTGTTTATTGACCGAGACGGAGTCGAGTTTTATAAAAACGGAAAAAAGAACGAGGCCAATATCCAGCTATGATCATGACCAAACAAGATTGGTCAATAAAGGATTTATTATATGGAAAAAAAACGCTTTGTATTCTTGCGGGACACAGTGGGTAATCCCAGCCGAGTGGGCAAAATATATGGGTTATTGACCAAGCCTGAGGTTAAGATGGCAGGATATTGGCCAAGTACTTTTTTTGCGTGGTCATGGACCAAGACAGATTCAACATCCATAAACACGCCAAAAAAGGACAAGGCCAGTATGCAGCCATCTTGACCGAACAAGCTTGGTCAATAAAGGATTGGTATATGGAAAAAAGAACACTCTTTTTTGTGGAACACAGTGGATAATCTCAAGCAGGCAAGAAAGTGCCATCTTGCCTGCTTGGGTAGCCAGATTCGGTTCATCTTGCTTGCTCACGGAGCTAGCCTTATAAGAAATGGTCATCTTGTCCTCTTGGGTAGCCAATCACAGTGCAAGATTTGGTTAATCTTGCCTGCTCATGGAGCTAGACACATAATAAAGGGCCATCTTGCCCTCTTGGGTAGACAATCACAGTGCAAGATTTGGTTCATTTTGCCAACTCACGGAGCTACATGTAGCCATATAATAAAACAGAATACCATGAAGATAGTAGGATCATTGCAGTTATAAGGTATTGGCACCTACTGTTGGACAAAACTTGTTTTCTCCACAGTTCAAACTTATGGTCTTTAATATATTTTATAATGTTTTATAATATATTTATAATGTTTTATAATATATTTATCTTGTACTGGTGTACCGGCATTGCAGAGGTCACAGGTTCGAATCCCTTTAGTTGTGTAATAAATCTCTTATTAACCAAGCTTGTTCAGGACTGTGTTGGGACAATATTGGTCCTCGGTCTTTTTTGTAGACTTGCTCACTGTGCTCAGTCCGTACAAAAAAGACAGAGGCTGAAATTCTCCCAGTACGGTCCCAAGCTAGCTTAGTTAATAAGATATATTTATTTTGAGTATGAACTGAAAATTATGGTTACTTAACAGGAACCTTTCCTATTGACACCACAAAAACACGGCTACAGCTTCAGGGTCAAGTCACTGATGTCAAACAGAAGGAGATTAGATACCGTGGAATGCTTCATGCCTTTGTGAGAATTGCTCGAGAAGATGGCATCAAGGCTTTGTTTAATGGGTAAGTTTTTTACTTGATTGCCACACATTGACAAAATTATAATAATAATAATAATAATAACAATAATAATAATAATGGCATTTCGGGCAGTATATCCACAGAGTGGCTCTTCGCCTGCCCGATGCTAACTAAATTTACAATTGTAAAAAGGTTAAAGGTTATTCATTTCATTGAAGATAAGAGTGGTTAAATCATATGTCTTAAGTTATCAATAGCGGTACATTTTTCTGAATAATTTTCAAGTTCCCAATTCAGCTTTTAAAAGATACACATTGTACAATTACAGGTAGATTACCAGATAATTCTAAGTAATAATTATTGCTAAAATTATATTTAACTTTTAACTCTTCAAGTTTTAATCCCTGGCCAGCAGGTATCATAATCTGATTTCTCATTACAATACCAATACATTATTAAGCAAACAGGTAATGAGAATAAAGAAAATCATCAGTTAAGTGATAATGCTTTGACCTACCACCAAATTCTCAGAACTGAAATTAAAAGAACTGTGTGGCTGTCAGTAAGAAGAATTAATGTTTTGAACTGTACTTGGGACTGAAAGGGTTAAAGTCGTTTCCAGTGCTATATTGTGTGATGATGATGATGATGATGATGATGATGATGATGACAATGATGACCTAGCAAAGATCCATCAATCTTCTCTTGTCTCAGATTGTAAATAGTAATGCTGAGAGATTTACATCCACAGCAAATTGGTTAACACACCATAGTTCACATTGCTAAGAGTAAAGCTGTCTTTTCTTGTGTTGCTTCTAGCGTGGCCCCAGCACTCTTGCGTCAAGCAACCTACGGATCTCTGAAACTAGGCTTCTATCATGCCCTTAAGAGGAGACTAGTCAAAAACCCCAAAGGTATGTTTTAAATGCTCAAAGGTTTGAAGTTTAAGAGTTGATTAAGCTACTACCAATATTTGGAGCCGAAGTAGAGTTTCTGTCCATTCTCGGTAATGATATTCATGAAACCTTATGCTATTAACTAAAAGGTGAATTCCACTGAACATTCAAGCAGTAATGGCAAAATTCAGTTACCAAGAAAACCTCATAGCATGGTGTTATGTTTTAAAATGCTTCAGAATGTAATCCCAGGGTCACTTAGAGAAATGATTTTAAGTGAGAGGTTTCAAATAGTATTCAAAAAGTTACTGTGTTATGAGTTGATAAAAAGAGTTTTGCACTTATTTCTCAGACTTTGAGTGCAATCCATCTTAATATAAGTCAATCATCATCAGTTGAAATTAATTTCTGCACAGTCAAAGGAGGTGTGCTCTCCTTTGACTTGTATTCTCAGGGAACGAGGCCTCTTTGATTCCAATAGTTATCACCATTTTCAACTTGTCTGGTAGATTGCACCCCTATTTCCAACTGGGGAAAAAGGAAGACTTGTAAGTCTGCATTTTGAGAGTTACATAACCTGCAGTGGAGTCAATTCCCATCAGGAGGTAACAGAAATGCTGTCAGTTGCTATAGCAACCAGAGTTATTGCCAGCAGATAGTCCAGTTGGCTTGAGTACAGGTTTGTAAATTAATATTGTGACTGTGGATTGGGTTTTAAACATGAAAAAAATAATGTCTATCTATTTTTTTTTTCCTTTTACAGATGAGACTCTGTATTACAATGTAATTGCCGGTGTTATTGCTGGGGCTGTCTCATCCGCTGTTTGCAACCCAACTGATGTTTTGAAGGTAATTTTTAGAGAGGGGCGAATTATGACAAAAGCTAGTCTTGCATTTTCTTCTTTTACTTGACATTATGCTGTGGCATTGGGTTAGTGTTAGAGAGAGGAGAGGTTTTTTTTTTCTAGCAGAAGGGAGGTTTTTGTGCAGTTAGCCATGTCTTGCAGGACCCTCTGAGCACTTGATTTAACTCATTCTTTACTACTGTAGTTGTTGTTGTTAGTACAGTTTACACTGTACCTTTTGAAGTTACAGGAAATAATGAATAAATGATTAGTAAATTAACTATAGTTGAATTCAGTATGGAGATTATCAGGAATAAAATTGCAAAATTTTGCCTTGGGGCTTACCTTCTCTGGCTTCAATTTTGCAATTATTGCAAAAGCTTATTATTTTCAATCAACTGTGTGGTTATATTTCAAAGTTTAAAGTTTATTTGTGTTTTTACCACTGGTAATCCGTATTCTACTTCTGCTGGAAATGAATTGGCCTAGCCTTTCATATCTGTAGGTCAATTCTGGAAAGATCAGGGAGAAACTAATAGTTGCTACTGTTAAGGACACTAGCATAAATTTAAACCATTCTATTCTATATCTGTTTTGTTTCGTTTGGTGCAGATTCGAATGCAGGCAGAATATCGTTCGGGTACCAGTGTAGAGAGAAAGGGAATGATTCGTTCCTTTATGTCCATATTCAAAGAGGAAGGAGCAAGAGGACTCTATCGGGTAATTTGTAAGAATTTAATTATTGTTTGCATGATGGCATTATGAAGTATGGGTTGTTGACCAAGCATGAGGTCAACATGGTTGGATATTGGCAAATTTTGGTCCATAAACACGCAAAAAAAAGAACAAGGCCAATATCCAGCCATCTTGACTGAACAAGCTTGGTCAATAAAAGGATTTATTATATGGAAAAAAAAAACCAATTTTTTCTTGCAGGACATATTAGGTAATCCCAAGCAGGCAAGATAGTATCATATTGCCTGCTCAGCCAATCACAGTGCAGGATTTGGTTCATCTTGCCTGCGCATGGAGCTAGCCATATAATAAGTAATAAATATATATTTGTCAAGAGATGAACCCCAAGAAGTCAATAAGAGGAAAATGTCAGTAGTAACCCTTAATTATATGTAGACCTCTAATTAAATGAAGTGTTTGCTGTCAATAGATTATGAACACAGTTCAGTTATAAGTAAGTTTTCTGGCCCTATACCCACTTAGGGTTATGGTCAAAATCAATCAGTTATAAGTTTAAGCGTTACTGGCAGGAGTAAATTGCTACACATGTCAGGTTGGGTTTGCATTTCTTTAAACATATTTTTGAAATAATAATAATTAATAATAATAATAATAATAATTATAATAATTGTAATACTTTATTGATATAGCGCTAGTTCTATTGCTATCCAATAGCACTTTACAATGATTTTAAAAGATGGGTAAAATAAAATAGCTAATGAAATAACTAAGCTGTAAAAGACAAAATAAAAAGTAAGTATACACTAATAAAATAAAGATTGAAGTTCCCTTCTACATGTAGATGTTACCAGTAGTTTAATTTTGTCTTTCATATATTGACAGCATGTTTGAGTTACTACTACTAATAAAACTGTTTCAAATGAGTAAATAGCTCACTGGTAGTCTTGTTCCTTATAGAATGAGGAAAGAGGTTTTACTTTTGTTCTTTTAGGGAGTTGGCCCCACAGCACAGAGAGCTGCAGTTATTGCAGGAGTAGAGCTTCCAGTTTATGACTGGTGTAAAAAAAAGATTTTGGATTACAAAATCATGGGTGACAACCCATATACTCATTTCTGGTAAGTCTTGTTCAATGTTGTTATTGAATTCAGGGATTGTTGTTAAGTAGTGTAGTATCCAATGCATTCAATTTCAAGCCCTGCCATTTGCACTGTTTTTAGTGGTTAGGGGTGCCATTAGGTTTTGAGTCACCTGTAACCAAGTGTTTTCCACACCCGTAGCAAACTTGTTACTTTGTAGGTGAATTTTATCAACCACAGACAATTTCACCTAGCATCAAGGGAAAATCAAGCATACTCAGCCGTAAGGAGAGGAAAATCATTCTTACAGCCAGTCAATGTGCCCAGTGCCCAGCTCTTAATGAAACCCTTGGGTTCAATCAGTGTGTTGAGTGACTTTGCAGTGTCTCAAGTCAGACCAGTTGGCTCTGATGATAAGCCTTGATGTGCCATGTATTATACTGATGGTTACTTGCTATTCACCTGTCTGACTCCTCAAAGATATAATCGCTAATAAAAATATTTATTAGTGTGTTTATAACAGTACAAAATAACTGTGATTTTTCCAGTGCTAGTGGTGTAGCAGGTTTTGCAGGAGCTGTTGCATCAAATCCCATTGATGTGGTCAAGGTTAGTCAAATTGATTATTATTTTTTTTTTTAATTTATGATTTGGCACTGAAAGCCAGTTAGTGTTAGTTGCATGTAATGTTATTCTTGCAGACAAGAATGATGAATCAAAGAAACTTGAAATTAAAACCTGGTGATGGGACAGTGATCTACAGAAGTGCCACACACTGTTTGGTTACAGTAAGTCACTTTTGTTTAATATAATAGTAATATGTATTGATTTACTATTGTTGTGAAGGCAAAATTTCTTTGATTATTATGTAGCAGGATGCATCCCAACAATTTTGTTATAATTATTATCATTATTATCACTGACAGTCTTTTCTGTATAACCGTGAACACCAGAGAAAATTTCTGGAATGTTTATTGTTTTGCGACCAATCAGATGTGAGATGAAAGTGCTCAACTTTCTTTTGCTCTACAGGAATTTTTTTTTGGAAATTGTCCAACCACCCCCTCCCCCTTCAAAAAAAAGAATATTAATATCAAGAATGGTCCATCCTTAAGTACCAAGACGTATGAGCCATTTGGGTTGCAAGGTTTCATTTTTTTTCTTTTAGTTCCCTCTATAAACTGGTATGAATTGTTATTGTTATGTGCTTGCCATTTTCTTTTGTTATAGACTTTCAAGTCTGAGGGGTTTTTTGCACTTTATAGAGGATTTGTACCGCAGTTTTTGCGATTATTCCCATGGAATGTTATTGTATCCTTGAGTGAATTTCTAAGCCTTAGACATTTCTATGTTTGTCTTAAACGAATTCATTTTCTATTTTTTGAACATATCAACAAAACCACATTCCATCTTATACAAAATACAGTGCAACAAAATATTCTGCTCATTTGCTGCATTTAATGCCCGAGAAAAAGCTGCCACTTTGCTTCTTTCCATCGACTTATATTGGGTGCTTGTGAATTGTCATCAGGTGATTCTGACAAAATGCTGTTTGGGGGTAAGGGGGTGGGGAACGTAATGGCCTAACTATGACCACATAATACAGAAAATACATACAGCTGTACCTCTTACTAATGGAGTCCAAGGTCCGTACTGTAAGTTACGGACCAAGTTTTTTCCCCTTTGATTTATGGCCCAAGCGCAAAATAAATCGAAGGGGAAAACTGAGGATCCGTAACTTACAGTACAGACTGAAAAAACAAGGTTAGTACAGTATTTATTATATCTCTACTGTGTGTCTGACGGGTTTGGGAATGATTTCTATTCATGCAGAACGGCTGCAAATTTTTGACGCACCTCAAAAGCAAAACAAGTCAATTTGAAATGGTTGTTAAGTGACTCTAAAGTCGTTAGCATGTTTTAATGCAAAATTTCAGAAGTAAAAGAAAGTTTTAAACTTTTTCTTGCTAAAAAAGTTAAGAACACTTGGCGATAAATCACAAAACACTTTGGCAACAAAAACAGCTCTAAACTTTAGCGGGCAATACAGTAGAATACAGCCCGCTAGATTGACCAATCACAGCATGCATACTAACTGAGAGATATAATACAAATTATTATTAATGGTTATTACAATTCTTTAACTCCTCTGTAGTTCTTTATGTCATTTGAACAGTACAAGAAGTTTGGAGACAAAAGTTTGTTGTAGGAAGTAGATATTTTAGCTGTTAGATCTTTGCATATTAGGATTATATTTAATTTCAAAATTTTATAAATATAATCATATTCTGATATCACCAAATTAATTTATTAATTTTCCAATGGTGCTTTTTTATTATCGTGCTAATGAATAGGCTCAATTACCAGCCGCTATTCGGGAAAGGAGCCCGTGCTCCTCCCCCAAAAACGTAGACCTGACTCGAGAAAGTGGTGGAAATCGAGCCTAGCTAATGAATTGGAAAGTTGAATCATGTCTATTGGTTGTCATACAGTGCCCATCTCCACTGATCAGGAGTATAAATGAGTAACAGCATTGTGCTGATCCAGAAAATATCCATACCCACACCAAGAATGGTCATTGGAATTTCTGAGGGGGTGTGGGGTGGGGGGGGGGGGGGAGTTAAACTGGAAATTCCCATAAGAGGGTTTAAAACTAAATAGCCATTTTTTGGTGGAGGTATGGATGTTTTCTGGAACAACACATTCTGTTAAGCTGATGATCATGAAATGCTAGGGGTGAAAAAACATTCCTTCTTGGGAGAGTAGCAAAACTCCTTGTAGCATCATAATTATGTCTAATGACACCATAGTTTAACAGATGAGTGACCAGTCTCATAGAACGCCTATGTGAACAGAAGAGAATTTCACTTGTGCACAACCAGTAAACACATCATTTACACCAAAAGATTTTATTGCAAAACAATCACAAAATATGCAATGTTACTTAACTTAGGACTGTTCTTTCAATTATGTATAGGTATGGTTTATTGACAGACGGAAATGGGAAGATGATTTGTTGAAAAATTCATTAATAGAAAAACAAATGTATATTTAACAGTAACTGTAATATAATCAATTTTTCTGTCAAACATGACTCTTGCCTAGATCTTTGCATCTGTCAGGACTTAGGATTTAGTGTAAATTGAAAGGAATTTCCTCTTTGCCGCCACCATAAACTAATCAAACTGTGGCGAAAGAAAAGAATACAAATGTTTAGAGTTAAAAACCAATTGTAACCTATTTTTTGCCTATAGTATTCAAGATGACATATATTAAAACTTGTTATTTTTTTCTCATAAAATGATTGCTTAAAAAATTCTGGCGGAAGAAATTTTTAAAAGCGCTTTATATTTCTTGAAAAATAATTCCAAAGTAAAAAGCGATACGGTAGTTACAATTGTTTATTGACAATTTTGTCAATGTTACTTGGGCTTTCAAATTTGGTTTTAAAGCAAGAGAGAATATTGTCCGCGTGACATTTTATTGGCACTGTAAGGAGAAAGAGGATCTGGATCACTAAGTAAAATGATTCAAGGCTTTCTCCAACGCCACTTGTACGTGCTCCTAAAGAATAATGGCTCTCGGATAGCATTTAATTGTTCATTAAAAGTAAAGTAGCCTTCTTGCAGTTTGTGTTCATTCTTGATCCATCAGTAGAGTGATTACGAAATTATAATGAATTACACTATCAAAGTAGATAACGTTTTGCCTTCCTGAATGTGGAAAACACAACGCGACGCGAATTTTTAATACTTAAAAAACTGCGAAAAACGTAGCAAAATATATATTTTATGTTGAACTGACACCAGTCTTCTTTCCTACCCCTTTGCCTCCCCTTTTTGGCAAGCTTCAACATGGCGTTGGTGTCCCCCCTCCCCCGTGTAATATTGTTTAATGATTAACCCCCCTGGTTCTCTACACAGAGCTAGACCCCAGAAACGAAAGCGTCCCTGATTCTATCATTCAATAATGCAGTTCAGTCTTCTCCTTGATTTTCGTTGATATTGAGTTCATTTACTAATTGCCAGAAATTCTTTTCAAATCCCTCCACGACTTCCTTTGGTTTTGGAATAACGCATTCATCGCAGTACACACCCACACGAATTCCCCCACCATAGCTAAATATGGAAAGCCCCAAGCCAATATTTGCTCTTTGAGGGACCCAGAAAATTCCCTGAGCAATTTTCTGGCCACCAAGGTACAGCGTTTGCTGTGGTCCAGGCACGTTGCTGAGGACACAAGACATCTTCCTGGCAAAGAAATCTATGAGAGGCCGTGAAATAAATTCCGGTAACATCATTAGTATCTGCACTGTTGTTGCTGTCACCAGTGGTTCAGCAGATGTCTTGATAATGTCCATTCTTTGCTTGGTTGCTAGAAGTCGGTCCACGGCGTTTTTGGCTACAATCGGCAGACGAAGGAAGACCAGAGCAAACTTGTTCTTGAGCTTGACAGAATTTGTTGAAGCCCGAATGTCCACGGGCACAGAAGCCCACATGTCGTCCAATTTCGCACCATCACAGTTGTCTCGGCCTTTGAGGTAATCATGCAGAGCTCCGGCCAGACACGAAACCATGACATCATTAACCGTTGTGCCAGCCACGTTTTTCACTTGTTTAACCAACGACAGGTCAACATTCTTGGACCAAGCTACAACTTTCTTGCCGCAGAGTTCTTGCCCATGAATGCTGGAGCGGTCTGATTTCGAAAAGAACTTTATGAGTACCATTAAGGGGCCCACCAGTATTGCTTTACACCACATGAACACTCGCTGCTTGGTCGAGAATTTCTTAGGCTCTGCTCCTTGTGGCGGTACATCGTAAAGATTTTTCACAAAAACCCTTGTTAAAGCGACTCCATCTGCAACGCTGTGATGAACGCGGAGTAACAGACCGAAACAATTTTCTTCGAGTATCGGCACCACAAGAAATTGCCAGGGTGAAACAGCTTCCGGTAACGGGGTGGAACAAATTTCGGAAATTGCCTCATCCAGATCTTCTAAACGCTTTGGATGATCTCCTGTCCAGTTCAAAACCTGCTTTTCAACACGAAAGTCCTCGTCCTCCTTCCAAACGTAGTAGCCTAAATGCCTTTGTATAACTTGCGTCAGTCTTGGACAAATTCGTTCGCCCTTTTCATCTTTTCCGTATACAAGTCGTTCGCATATAATCTTGCGAAGCTTGTTTATGTCAGGTGGACCGTCTACAACCATCAGCGCATGGATGATATGGCGGTTTGTCGCCCGATCTTGCTGCCACACGGCGTCATCTTCGCGAAAAGGAATACATTTTCGTGTGAACGCGATGTAACGTTCGACCAGATATTTTCCTAACTTTAAAATGGCTAAAACCAACAACAAAAACGGGATTACAATGCAAAAGAGAAGACAGGTTAACAAGCACTCCAGCTGGTTGACGAGAGCAGAAATCGTGATAGCCATCACAAGTTTGACTCCCTTGAACCGCTTTCGAAGAGGTAGAATGAAGGCTGTAAATTCCGTTTGGATATCTTTCGACGTTTCCTCGAGATCCAAAGGTGCGTGCGAAACCGTCGGAAAATCTCCGCAAACTGCGAGAGCTGCTGGGGTTGTCGCGGCCGACGTCGCATTTATGTAATCTGGATTCATATTGAATGAAATTTATCCAGGAGTCGTGTGATGGGCTCCTGATTTATCTTGAATTACGTCTGTCCAAGAAACGCTGGTTTACCTGGAGGGCTTTTATCTGCTCCAATCTCCCCGCAGGAAAACTTCGTTGATTGATGCAAAACGACTCCATTTATGCATGCCACCAGTAATTTCTGTATTGCGATTGGCCTACCTAAAGTGTCAAATCAATTGCTACCAGCAAAAATTAGGAAATGCTTTGTTAACACCCGGAAAAATAATTTGGGTGTCAAGTCCAATTTCTAAAACCTGCTTGGGCTCAAAAATTGCGCAAATCCACGAGGTATATCCGTGACCGTGTTGCCACGCAAATTTTTTTAGTAACTCGTGGTCCGCTGTTATGAATTTAATTTGCTTTAGGTCTTGTTTTATTTTTTTTCTGCGTTTTGTTTTTTATTGTAGATTATGGCAGCGAGCAACGACGAGGTTCTTTTAATTTTTCATGTTTTGTTTTGAGTTTCTGTAGAAATTTATCGTCTTTTCTACAAATCGGGTGAATTGAGAGCTTTGGTCGAAGGGCAAAGAGCGTTTGTTATAGTCGTTTCTGTTCTTTTCCGCATTTGAAAGATATTGGAATAAAATTGTAGCTTCTCGATTCGACGATTACGGATAATTATTTAATTTCGGAGTAAAGAGAAAAACAATTAATTAAACATTACAAATCACTTTATTTGACACGAGAAAAAAACTACTCCATTTGGTTAATATTTCATATAAACATGCTGTTGCGATTTTTTTGATCCTTGTTCAGACTGTGTTGTTATAAATAACGAAATACTCCGTGCGCCCAATAAAACAAGGCTAAGATCCACTTAATGTTGCATCAAAAGGTGATCTTATTACATGTGTCTGAATCTCGAAAATAAACATTTCAACAACAAAAAAAAAACTAAAATTGTAGTCAGTAATGGACATAATAAAAAATTATAAGACTGTAATAAAATGTCGCTGGAGCTTGTTGGTGACAGAAACTCTCAGGGGTGCAACACTTGAGTCCTTTCGTTCATAACATGGATTTTGATCAGTATCATAGTCGACAAGGCACGTGATTAACCTGATTTATCCTTTGATCTGAGGCGTGGCACTCCAAGAGGGCAACGAACATGTCGACGTGCCAGCCATTCATAAATGTATGACGTAATTCGATTGTATCGCACGTGCAGCTGTCAGCGTATCACGTGCAAGCCGTTGCCTGTTGATTCGAAGACTTCCATGAAACTCCGTCCACACTACGCTGGAGGAATCTGAAAACGCAACGTTATTTCTACGGTTAGGCCTACCGTCCAGACTAGAGTTGTACACATTATGCCGGCATTATTTTGAGCATAATAGTGAGGCAAAAGAATCGAGCATTATGCCGGAATAATAGTAAAGAAAACTGGCTGACGCAGCGGCGGATCCAGGATTTTTCAAGGGGGTGGGAGTGGGGGAGGCTTAGTTGGTACCTTAGGTTGTAGAAGCAATAAGGCTTTTGTACATTATGCTTTTATTTCCCCACTAAAATGCTCCACCTTAATGCTCCATTTTTCACACTAAAATGCTCGGTCTCATCCCAAAAAGTCACTAAAATGCTCGGTTGATGCCCATACACAGGGTTTCTTAAATTTTAATAATTTTAACGTTTTAACACAATTAACAGCTCAGGGTGCTTACAAAAAACGTATACGTAGTATAACGCAACGTTTTTAATGGTTTTAATACACCAAAAGATAATTCTCTGAATGATCTTTTAATTTGATTTGACTGTCGCTAACCTCTCCTCAGTCTCCACTCAGCTGTATTAGGGTGGCATTTTGAAATGTTTTCAATTTCAAATTAAGTCCTCATTTTCTCGTAAAAATAATTGTTATTTGATTTTATGGACGTGGAAAACAATTAATTTTCCGGGAAAATGCCACTAAAATGCTCGAATAATGCTTAATGCTTTTGCCTCACTAAAATGCTCGAAAAAATGCTAGCATAATGTACAAAAGCCTAGAAGCAATGAGGTATGCCCCCAAAATGTTTCAATTTGAGAATTTATAGAACCTGATTTTAAACTGTCACACCACAAATACTAGGAATACCACAAAGTAGAAATTACAATGAGATAACCGACCAGAATGCTTACATTCATTTCAGCAATAATATTCACAATTTATTTTAGTTTTTTTTTTAGTTTTTTTTTTTTTTGTTTTTTTTTTGGCCTTGTGACGGTTGGGTGTCTTGGGAAGGCCAAGAGAAATCTGGGCACTGGTCACTGGACTACACAGTCACACACAGCTAAGTCTAATCCAATCAAAACTCCTCTGAACACCTGTCGTGACTCTGTCGGCCTCTCGTGACTCGACTGGCGACAATACAACAGGGAAAATGTTTACTTTAGAAACAAAATGGCGGTGTTTGATGTTGGTCCCGTTTTGGAAGTTGTAACGAGTCTTCAAGGAAAATTAGAAGAAGCTATTACGAAATCTAAACTACTTCTTGAAGCTATAGAAGGCTCTCAGTCAAAATACATCGAACTGAATTCAGAATACCCTGTTCTTCGAAGCCTGAAAGGAAGACTGTCGGCAACACAAGGACCGAATGAATCTCTGTCTGCGGAGCTCGTGAAATTCAAAGTTGAACTGGAATATTTCGTGGAAGATATATTTAATGCTCACGAGAAAGTAAGGCAGGATTTTCAGCTGTGGGTGAAAAAACTGGAAAGATATGACGAAAAATCACGACGCGAAAAAGTAGAGTTCATAAAGGACCGTGAAAAGTTCTATTCCGAACGCGTCAAATATTTTGATACTCTTCGCTTAGTAACGACGGGAAAGACAAAAATAAAAGAAAACAGTGATGATAATGAAAAATCAGAAGATGGATTATTTGTAGAGGATATCGAAGAAGATGATAATGAGGAAATACATACGGATTCGAAATCAACCCTTGGTAAGTTTCAAGCTTATTGAGGAGGATTTGTCATTGTTTTGAACAGATGTGTATATTAGGGATTATTTCAGGGCCGGTGAGGGGGCGGGGGAACGGGAGTCGTCAGCTTTAAGAGGACTTTGGTAACTTAATACTGTGACAGTGAGGGTTAATATATGTGGGAAATGTACATAAGGTAAATGTCATGTTTTGCCTTGTATTAAGTGTAAATCCTGGGAGAAACGTACACTTGGAAAACATCAGAGTATCAGGTGGGATTTGAACCCACGACCCTCCGTGATCTAGTCGGATGCTCTAACCACTGAGCTACTGGAGACTCTATGGTGAGCAAGGGTCAAATTGTGGGTATTGACTGGGACGGCATCGCACAGCTCTTTCCAAGTGTACGTTTCTCCCAGAATAATGGTAAAATATTCTAAGAATGGTGAAATATTTTTTTAAAAACCTCCCATACCCCTCCCACCTCCTATTCTCTGGTTCCTGCCCCCATTCCCTCCCCCTCGCCCCCACTTTTATTAGTGTATATGGAGTACCCCTGTCCTCTCCCCTCCTCGCCCTCTTTTTTACCTCCCCTCCTTTTGTGTGGGATTTTGGGCATCACAACACTTGAAACTAAGTTTGGGTTGACTGGTTATAGCTCAATCAGAGGGATTCTTTGTTTGGTCATCCTTATATTATGGTCTGTAACAAACCCCTGTGGGGTAAGTTCTACCAGGTTTTGTCAAAGTTGTCTTCTGGATTTGGCTCTACTGTAGTTAATTGGCATCTGTCAATCAATGCACGTAATTTTTGATACTGACAGGCATTCAAACAAGAGAATATTTATTGGTTACTATAGGGGTGGCAAATAGTTCCTCATAAACCAATGGTCTTGTAAAATTAAATGAAATTTTACAGGTGGTGCAGTCTCATTTTTTTTAGCGGTTATGTTAGTCTTGCAGGCTCGATTTTTCACAAAGCTGTCTTGCAGTGTTGATTTTTAGCAAGGCCAAGAAAATGTCAAAGTGCCTGTTTGTTTGTTGTTGTTGTTGTTGTTGTTGTTGTTTTTGTAGTAAATGACGTCATAACATCGTAGAATCTGAATGTGTCAACCTTGCATTTAAAACACTTTGAAGTCTCAGTCTCAGTCAAAATGTCTACAAAAAAGGGCTAGTCTCACCTTCTCCCAAAGTCTCACATTTACCTTTGACTGCCTCAACCATTATGTAAATGCATCATTACAGTTTATTTTATTTAGAAACATGGGATGCTGCCTGTCAAACAGAACCTGAAACAACTTTAGCTGAAGAATCAGAAATCCACAAAAAACAAGACTCTAATGGAAATGAGGTTAGCTAGATAATTTATTGAGAAGCTGTCATGATACAAATTAGAGAAATGATGTATTGGTATTAAATTGATGTAACCATAGTTAATAGAAGGGAATGGTTATGAAGCCCGGGAAACATCAAAGGAGCAAAAGAATATATGAAGATTTATGTTGGAAGGTCCACGACTGTGCACAATCTTTTGTTTTGCAGTCATACACTATGCATGAATTATGTGAGTGTCTGGAAAACTTGAATAGCGAATAGCAAATAGTTGCGAATAGCGAACTGCAAATAGTCCCGAATAGCATGAATAGTGCGAATAGTCTCGAATAGTGCAAATAGTGGTGAACAGTCTCAAATAGTGGCAAATCGTAGCAAATAGGGTACCCATGCCAGTATCTCACAGTCAACCTTGCAGCAATTTTCCCCCTAAAAAGCACAGATGCTTATCAGGACAAAAGGTGTTTCTAAATGTAATTTCTCCTGTTTTAACCACTGCAAAAGGGTAAATACGTCTTTATTAGGTTATCCTTGTGTTTTCTGTTTTCTTAATGTCTGCAATGGACAGCCCTAGCCTGAGTCTGGAGAAGAAAAGGTAATAAATTCACTGAAATTCTTTTGCTTATTTGAATAATTAATTAATGCAGGATATTTGATCTAAAGCAGTAACTATTGACAACTATTCATCACTATTCGCCACTTTTCGCAACTGTTTTCCACTATTCACACTATTCCAGACTATTCGCACTGTTCAGGACTATTTGCTATTTGCTATTCACTATTCAGGTTTTCCAGACACCCTGAATTACATAATTTGGAATGTGACAATTAAATTGCTTGTAAAGATCTCAACTTTGCTTGTACAATAGGTAAGATTATTCACAAATTCCCTTTTTGTTTAAGTCTCTTTCAGTAAATGATATACAAGAGAGTTTGGGGAAAGAAAGCTATCATTTGTTGCCATGTAGGTCACAAGTCAGGTCAGCAACAGTTGGTAGACACCAGAGAGTTCTTACTGCACCCGTGTCAAAAGCTAAAGCTTTGCTTTTAACAAATCAGGGACATGCACTAAGAATGCACCAGGTAATATCAATTAATAACAAAATAAAAATAGGGAGTTAAAAAACAACAACAACGGCAACAGCAACAAGAACATCAGTAAACAAAAGGTACAATATGGAGAACAACAGCTATGTGTGTTCATTATACTTCATGGTATATTTCTCTCCCATCCTCTTCAAAACAACAATGTGAAATGGCCAAATTCTGCCTGCATTGTCTGGGAAACGTGAACCACAAATATGGCTAATCTGTTAAATTTCTATGTCGCATTTAATATTGCTGTGTTCCAGATTCAGTTTCAAGATATACAAAGTAAATGACTTTTAAGAATATCTCGAGATTCTTATTTAAAATATAAATTTTAATCTCCTAGTCAACATTGTCCTTACTATCGCCATCGTGGTTACTTAAACTCCCTTATATTACCTTGCTCTACTCCCCAAGGTATATGTAACTTACAATGTTCACTTAGCTATTTAGCTTGCAAAGGAAAAAAATAACTATAGCAAGTTTGCACCGACCGTTACCTGAAATGTAACAAGAAGAATAGGGAGACTGTAGACATCTTTGGGAAAAAGTGGACTTATTAGGCTCCTCCCCCTGTTATCACCTTGTTACTAACAGCTAGCTCCACACCTAGACCAATTGATTAAATAATAAATAATAATTATTCTTATTATTACAATCATATTTGACATTTTGAATTTATTTGGTCAAGGAAATTTCATGTTTGTGAAGGAAAAGTCAGGGAATTTTGAAGGTTATGGCTCTGGCAACCATGTTTAACTTAGTAATGTTGGACCTTGTGTCGTACAATTCAGGGGGTAATTGTGCTGAGTCTCGTAATTTCAAATTCACCTAGCGCTGCGTGCTCGTCCGATTTTGAAATTACTCACCCGATTACAACCTGAATTGTACTCAACTCTGTCCAACTACTATTACTTATAAGAAACATAGTAATAAACTTAATATTTTCAGATGCTGGTTAATGAGATTTGCAAGATGAAGGAAGAAATTCTATTCCTGAAGACTGAAAACTCAATGTTGTTCAAAAGAGCAAATGAAGCAAGCTCTGAGTTATTCTACATGAAGGTGATTTAATTGATGACTAAACTGACTGAAGGAATATCTAAGTTATGTTATCAGATACACTGTTCAGCAAGCAAAGTCCAGTATTAGATTTCAAACAGGTGTCTATACTAGTTAAAACAATAACAACATTTATTTATACCAGAAAGGAAAAAAATAATAAATTACAGTGGAACCCCATTGATCCAGTCATTAATGGGACACAAAAATCTGGCCATATTAAGGGGGTGGCCCTATTAAAGGAGTTCTTTAAATAAGAAAATGACTGACCGGGCTTTTGTTAGGGACAGAGGAAAGTGGCCGTAATAACGAGGTGGCTGTATTAATGGGGTGGCCGTAAGGCAGGGTTCCATTGTAGATTGAAGTTAAACTTTAGAATAAGGTATTAGCTGGCCTGCTTAGAACTAGCCTGTGAACACAGACATATTTCCGCTTCTCACTTGGTTTTCAGCGGATCCAAGTGACAGCCACAAATACGTCTGCATTCGCAGGCTGGCCTAGAACAACCATGGGGCTAAAAATGATTTGGCAGGTATCTATTATATTTAATTAATAAAGTAGCAATCCCATATGTATTAGTTATGCAGCAAAATGCATTAAGTAAATAAAAAATAAAGAGATTACAATAGTGAAAGAAAGGGAAAAAGCTGATGCTAATCTAATGGATTCTTCATTAAATTCCTTATCCTAGAGCAAGTTGACAGTAAACATGGCTGACAGAGATGAACTACGGAAGAAATTACAGAAGTCAAAAGAGCAGGTATTTGATGAGTCTAGCCAGTGATAAGAGGAGTATTTTTCATGTGCATGATAGCCTTGAACCACAACTGGAAAATATGCAAGGAAGTTCTTCTGCAAGACTAGTATGATTTCAGCCGTTTTCTCTCGGATATGATTAGTCAGCATTTGTTACGTCACATAACTAAATGTGAACTTGCTGTGAACTGTGGGCCAAATTGCTGCGTCTGCTAAATATATTGGCATATTTTTCTGTTAAAATTAAATGAATTTGTGTTAAAAATTAGCTTAGAATTTTCTATCAAAATCAGAGAAAAACATCTCACTGATGCAGTATAATAAGACCTTGACAAGTCAGAGGTTTATAGTAATTTCTTTGTCCACTGCTTGCTTGTCATCAGATTCAAAAGCTTGAGGGGGCATTGAGGAAACAAGCAATTGGCCTGGTGTGTAATAAGAAACAACAAAGACAGTTACAAGAGGAAATCAGATGGAGCCAGGTTGAATATGCTGTTATATTCTCTGTGAATAATCCATCACATTTGCTTATTTGCTTAAAAAGACTATAATAAAGCATCTTGTAATCTTGTGAAGATGCAGGGTTGTGTAATTTGGACAGATCAGTAACGTAGATTAGGGTAAGGTTGGCTAAATAGTGAGCTGAGGTTTGGCATGGTAATTTGACTGCCCTTGCGTGGGGGGGGGGGGGGGGGGGACTCCCATATAAAAAGAATGGGGTGCTCCTTGGAAATGTTGACAAGAACTCCCAACAGTTACCAAGATCCTGTTTTGTGGGTGTGGCCTGGATATTGTTTTACTCCTAGGAGGTACCAATTCTAAAACAACACATTATGTCTTGTTATATTTTGGGGGGCTTAAAATACCCTAAAAGATCCTGCAGTAGCTCCTGCTGTGGACCTTTTGAAGCTGAACACCCTATATGTTAGGAAGTACCAAAACTACTTTTTTTAACCCCTAAAAGGTGTGACGAGCACCCCCATCAGGGAATGGGGAGGAATAGCATGAAGTGGGACGGGAGGGGCCAGAATATCCAGAAGACGTAATTAATGCTACAGCAATAGATGTTGTTTACTTTATAATAGTCTACAGTTGGTTAATGCTCATTCTTTTTTTGATAAACATTCAAATACAAGAACCAGTGACTTGATCATTCCAAGAAAATGGACAAAACCCCAACTCTTAACTCTAAACTAACCCTAACCCCTCTTATTAGAACTAATCAAAATTTCTCCAAAATAAAACAGCCTCGGGTGAGCTGTTGTGTCCAGTAGGAGAGTGTTGTCACTGATCATGATCGATGTTTTTATATGTTTAAGATTTTTGCTGTTCCACTTCCTGACTCATCAAGTCGAGGCAGAAGCATTCCACAAGTTGGAAAGTCCACAAGAGGACGCTAAATGTCATGTTCAGACAGCGTGCCAGATACATAAACATATGAACATACTTGCTGTCGAAAACATCCATTCTTTATATCTTTATGATTGTTATTGTCTTGAGCATAATTTTATAGCCTGCATAGCAGACGTTTCCTTTCCGTTTTTCAGGAGAGGGAGGTTGAGCAAGCAAGCAAGCAACCGAGCATGACTGGGGTGGGCAAAACATGTGGAGAATTGGGGAGGGGGTAAGCAAAAAAGGAGGAAAGGGGGGTTGGGTAGTAAGAGGGGGTAAGCAAATAAAAGGATGAAAAGGGGGACTGGGATGGAAGGAATCGCCTCCTGTTGTAGCTCGTTATTTTTTTGCACTCGCACACAATTTCGTTTTCTTTGCATGTTTTCGGAAATGAATTGCTGTTATGCAGGCTAGGGTATTTGAGGTAAAATAGTAAACCTTTGACCTTTTCACTTCCCAGAAAGTGAGAAAAAAGATATAAAAAATTTAATTACAAAATACATGAACAAATGTAATTGACAGCCAAAAATTGAACCTCGGTTCATCAGTTTTTTCCAAGTATAGTCAAATGTTTCCAGTATATAATTCCTGCATGCAAAGGTTCTGTACAGTTAAATTTGACTAGGTTTTGCTAAATCTGTGAAACTGGAAATCAGTTTATTTGTTACAACTGCAATGCTTTCTTTATAACTTGCTGCACTTACGCATACATTTGTAAGACAATTTTGTTGCTCGACTTCAAACCTTAGTTAAAAATTATATGCAAGACATCTAAAAACAAAAATCATCTTTTAAAAAAATTCATTTATTTTTATCTATGTTGACGAATTATAACTATAGTCATCTATTTATTTATATGTCTATTTATATATTAATCTTTTCATTTAATATGTACTTATGTATTCGCTTATGAACGAATTAAACAGATGGGGTTCAATATTAAAACATGAATTTCGGTTGTATTGTTCGCTGGTATATTTACAGTAATGTTAGTACGAACCTGTTCACAGACGGTCTATTTTCTCTTATAATTTCGTCCAAATCGAGTACCTGTTTGATATATACGTTGGGATAGAATTCTTCCTTTTAATTCGTTGTTTTCCTTCTCCATACGTTTTTCGGCCGTTTCTATCTTCTCCCTTTGCATCAGCTGCTGTCCACTTTTTCGGCTTTTTCTCTCTCGCACTTTGTCAGCCGTTTCTTCTTTCTCCCAGCCAACCATTTCGCTCTAAAACGAGGAGGGAGGAGCGGTCTTGACGGAAATACACGAGATCGTAAAGAGCCTTTGACAACAGTTTACCGTCAATGCTATTGAAAACAAGCAGAAAGCATGACCGGTGGATGATATGGAAACTGGGTTGCCTGCTTCTTCCTTTATTCTCTTAACACCCTCGATCCTCCCCCGCCACACCTGGAGAATTTAGTCTCTTCTGCCCTCTTTTGTCTCCCCAAACCACGTAACCTGAAAACCAGGTCTTCCTCACGGGGGAGAGAGGCTCGACACAAAACGGCCTTGGATTGGTTAGTGCTTATACCCATTAACGCGAATTTTAAAATGAGACGGGATGTGTGTCCACCAAAAAAACACTTACGACGTCTTATCGAGCAATGGATGCTTGCATCGTCTCCCTGGAAGAAACTTTTGTCATCTTAAGATGATATTTAGGCCACTTCACGGATGCATGCTTGATTTGTTTATCGTTAACTGGTCTTAAAGTTTTCCAGACCAATTAGAGATTACATAAATAGCGAAAGATCAGGTTACAAATATTGACTTCATTTTCGATCACGTTCACCAAAAGTTACCCAAGCGTCTCCAGGGCTTTCAAGCAAGTGAAACCACAGGCGGCCCAAGATTTAGCTTGAGAGGATTGCGGTCATGGCAAAAAATACAGGAAGTAAGAATTATATCAAGTTCTCAATAATTATATCTCCCCTTACTTCCACAGCGTATCGCTAGAAGTCTGAATGTTTGCTTTGCTAAAACGAGGCCATTTTAGCGAGTTACCGCTTCCTAGGTTTCTCACTCCTTAGGCTTAGGAGAAGAAAACCTTATTTGGTAGCGGCAAATTGCTAGAATCGCTTCAAATCAGCAGAGGTGAATAACTTTATTTATTTTATTTCACCAGGGTAGCCCATTCAGCAACGAGGCTGGTGTCCCGCCTGGGCTCGGCATCTTTTCAGCAGCTTTTGGCGTTTGGAGCAACTTTTTGCGGTTCTAGCAACCTCGAACAAGTTTTGCCTTTCCGGGCAACTTTTGAACAAAACATAGATTTAGAGCACATAGTAAGCACGAAAAAGTCAACGATTTAAAAGAAAACTTCAATTCATGCGAATTTCTTGAATGTTTATCAAGTCGAAGTTTGAACACATAACCTGTCACTTCATAAAGTTCGGCAAGACGTCAAATGAACCATGTGTTTTGTTCCGTTAGACTTGAGAGTATCTTTAAATTTCGCGCTACTCTTTGAAGCTAAGTCTCAAGGTATAGTATTTTTCTTGAACGATGTTCGCCATTATTGCGAAGAACGAAAAATAAAGCTTTTAACTAACGTTTATATGAAAATATCTAGAAATTTAGGTGGCAAGCTTTGGATTTTTGGCAATTCTTTGGCAACTTTTTGGCATTTCATTGAGCAACTTTCCAGCATTTTACGAATACAATCGAGACGGGCCTATTCATAGAGGCCCTAGGTAATAAAGATACATGTTCAATTTATAAAATCTTAAAATGACGCCAAAATAACGCGTTTATTTTTCTTTAAAATTAAGCACAATTTAAAAAACTTTAAAAGTAGAGAAAACATAATAAAAACTCTTACGAACGTTTAAAAGGCTAAAATGTGCAAATATAATAAAAAAAATTGTAAATTTCTAAGGAAAAAAATTACAAATAACTGCTTAACTATCAAATCTCTAAATTGCGAACAGACAAAAAAAGAAATGCACTGGGGAGGCCATCAAAATCTTCAGGTGCTTCACAAGACAGCTTTGAAACGACAGATTTTTTATGGTAACGTGCCGTAATGTTGATCTTGGTCTCCGGATGCGAGCGATACTGGGGAGAGTACAAAATGCGGTAACAGCCGTAACAGCCCACCACCACCCCTACCCTTCCCCTACCCACGGTTATTTTGTACTCTCCCCAGTTTCGCTCGCATCAAGAGACCAAGATGGCGGTCCGTCGAACTCACAAAGCAGCTAAATACAGGAATTGCACCACACTTAAGTGTTCTCCGGTTAGCCTAAATATCACTTTCGTTAGCCTAAACAGTAGTCCGTGATAGGCCGGTTAGCCTGAGTAGCGTTTCGGTTAGCTTAAGTTAGCGCTGACTCGGGAGTGGTTAGCTCTTTAATAGGGTGCAATTCCAGTATTAATTTAGCTGCGCGTTCGAGCTCAACGATCTACATCTACGACCGCATGGAAATGTATAGGGGACAGTCAGTGCTCGTGACGTCACTGATATCGATTGTATTTGCATGCAGGTGTATGTACTGATCAAAATTTATAGTCTTCGGTCAGCCAAAGCGACCTATTGTGAACAATTGTCAGCACAGTGAGAAGTGACGATTATCACTTTATCTAGCAGTGTCGTAGAATCGAAAGCAAACACTCCTTGTCTTCGATTTCATAAGGACATTTACAAGAAAGAAAGTTTAATTATGTCTCGCGTTTTGGTGACAGGTGCTTCGGGTTTTCTCGCGAGTCATGTTGTGCGGCAATTGCTTGAAGCCGGAGAATACAGGGTTCGTGGAACTGTCAGGAGTCTTGCAAATGAGACGAAAGTGGTACCTTTGAGACGTCTGTGTCCTGAAAACGCACAATATGAGCTGGAACTGGTCGAAGCAGACTTGATGAACAAGGCATCTTGGCAAGAGTACGTGAGCTAAAATTGTAACTATTACATAATACGGTGACAGCTTTAGTGGTATCTGGGTATTTCAGATTTATTTGTATTCAGTGTACATCTATGCAGCCTGACCCTGGTAGATTTCTTGCTAAAAAAAAATTGTTGCCTGAGTGGGGAAGGAATTTGAAAGCAGTGAGCTGTGTGAATTATCGATTGACAGAAATTGAACCTTACTTAACCAAAAAAAACCATCTTAGTCTCACCATGTATTTTACTATGCAGACTACAAACAAAATGTATCAATCTTCTACTATATTAGGTATACCCCTAAACTATAGCTTATTTAGCAGCTCTTAGTGCATAGCTTGATATGTACATTCCATTTGCATCTGGAAAAAGGAACTAAAAACTTCTGGGGGTGGTCAACCATTTCTTGGATGGGAGGGGGTCAAAATTTTATGACTTTAATGAGTAGATCTTCACAAGACAATTTTCATGGCAAAAATTCTTAGAAATCTATCAAATATTCACAAAGTTATGACCTTGTGTGCCAATTTGCACTCTTAGGGGGTAAAGGGTAGGGTCAGGGTTTGAGACCCTTCACAGGGAGGGGGAGCTTTAACCTTTGAATAATTGTGAGGATGAAAGTATGAAAGATAGCTTTTTTTCTGTGGTAAAGAATTTAAACCAGGAAATTCCTAGGTGGCACCATGTCAGTCCATGGATCTTTCACTCCAGGGATCCAGAACAGTTTTTTACTTACATCGTCTATGTAGGCACCTTGCAGAACGTGTAAAAGAAGGTACAGCAAGAAAAGGCTCTGCTTGCAGGGTGCTATGTGTGAGGGTGTGGACATAAATGAAATTGCAAGAAGTGTTTTTCACCCTCCTTGAGTGTTCTTTAAATTCTCAAGTGTTAACATAATTCAACAAATAATGCAGCAGAGCAAGTTCAGAATTTCCCTTATATAATGCTAGAGAAATCATGCACATGGTCAAGCTTAATATTGTCATGACTGCCCCACGGATTATAATTCAGTTAGGTATTTATGCCACTCAGTGGCTCCCTGGAATGGCCAAAATGTTAATTGACTTTACTTAGGTCTTCCCAATAAGCTAATCTATTCATCTCTGTAAACAGCATCTGCTGAACTATTCTGGCCATTATTAGTAAAGTTTAGGCTCCCAGCATGTAGTATCAAGCCACTAATTAATTCAACTCCTAAAAGTTATGACAATCACTCTTGTCACTTTTTTGATTGCCATATGTAGGAGTAATATCATGGGTTCAGGTCTTCAGTGACAGGAGATGGAAGAAACCACGGGTAGAAAGCTATTAAGAGACTGACCTTATTTTAGCCATATACTGTCTTGTAAAACATAAATTATAGTATTTAGTTTGTCTTTTCTTCTTCTTATTAAGGGCTGTCAGAGACTGCACCTATGTAATTCATGTGGCTTCCCCCTTCCCGGCCGAAAATCCAAGAGATGAGATGGAGGTTATAGGACCCGCAGTGGAAGGAACTAAAAATGTACTTGAAGCTTGTGCCAAGACCAAGGGTGGTGTTAAAAGAGTTGTGTTGACTAGCTCTGTGGCTGCAATTTATGGTAAGATTGTAACTCACAGATCATTGTCCAGACCTCAAGCTCAAAGCCCAGGCTTATGCAATGGCAACAATAAATATCATGATGTCAACATGTAGTTACAATGAAATTTACAATTTCATTATTGTTAAAAAGAACAATTTGCTTACAGTAGATGGGAAATGCACTTGTCACCTGGAGAGTGTGCAATCATTACCACCCCCGCCCCGCCCGATCCACCCTCTCCCCCCATCTGCCCTCTCTCCCATCCGCCCTTCCTCAACCACTTCAAGCCCAGTTAGTGTAAACAACTATTGTACTTAGGTTATATATAATTAGGCAGGTTCATATCAGCTGCATTGTTGCCATGGTTAATGAACTATATGTCAAATAAGGTATGTATGTAATCACTTTTATCCTTGGCTACTAGGGGAGGTGAATGGTAAATGTCAATCATGAGACTTCGCAAGAACACAAGACTGAAGCGTTTTTCTTCGTGAGCCTGAGACAATTTGACTTTTTAAAATTGTGAGCCTGAGACTTCATTGAAGCATTATTTTTATATGCAAGTGAGAGACATCCAGACTCTAACAGTACATGGATCCAGGCATCATTTATAAAAACAAACAAACAAATTAAGGCTTCGCATTATTATTATTATTATAAGTCCTTAAAGTCTTGCCGCTTTTAACTTATGGTGCCGAGTTCAATCTGTGAACCAAGGGCATTCATAAGTCTGCTGGATTACTTGATGGATAGAGTCCTCCTAAGTATGTGAGCAGTTCCAAGGAGGACGGTCTTCTGTAGCTCTGTTATTCTAATATCATTATTATTGTTATTATTATTATTATTATTATTATTATTATTAATAGTTTATTTCTTTTACTTACTTTTACCTTGTATATACCTTATTTATAAAAAAAAAAAGTAGTAGTAGTAGTAGTATTAGCATTAGTTGTAGTAACCATGATATCATGACATATATGATATGACGATGATGATAATAAATCATTATTATTATTATTATTATTTTGATATTATTATTACTATTATAATTACCGAAAACTTAAGGAACAACAGAATTTCTGAATTTTTTACCAGATACATGTAAGATTCAAGTTTGTATGAAAAGTGCTCAATAAAGTTTGCTATTATTTTTAAAAAAAAAATTATTATTATTATTATTATTATTGTTATTATTGTTATTATTAAATGTGCAAAAGTACTGGTTCTAATCTTTTAATTCCTTAAGTATCTGCAGACAACTCTCCCCATGTTATGTGGTAAATATTGTATCTGCAGGTGGAAGAATTGATGAAGGAAAAGTGTTCACTGAGGAAGACTGGTCCTCAGAGGACGGGAGCACTCCCTATGAAAAAAGCAAAGCTCGTGCTGAGAGAGCAGCATGGGAACTAGTCAAAAACTTGCCAGGTATTTCAGTTTTTAAATTCTTGTTGCAGGTTTGCACATACAAGTCATAATTATAATTAATTAAGACTTGTATGTTCAAACATGCAATAAGGATGCAGATAATAATTATTATTATCTCCATCCATTTCCACCTTTTCCCTATTAAAAGTTCTGGTCCTTTCATTACTTCGAAGGCGTCAAATGGGAGCAAAAAGCCTCGGAGCTCCCCTATCAACCTCTCCCAACATTTTCTAGCACAAGTTTGGCAGAATGGGAACATGGAATTGATATTTTTCTTTGTGTAACATAATGTTGAGACACCATACGTTTGTTTGTAGATGATGAGAAGTTTGAACTGTGTGTTATCTGTCCTGGATTTATCCTGGGACCTGTACTTCAGGGATCAACCTGCACTAGCATGGAGGTACTTGATTTATTAACTCTGACCAGTCATGCATATGTGAGATATTTTTCACTACCAAATGATATTTTACATCTTGGTGCGATTTTTCTCAGTTTCACAGACGTCTTCTTCAACGAGAAGTACCAATGGTTCCAAAGGTATGCTTTGCAATGTGTGACGTCAGAGATGTTGCTGGAGCACATATAAAGGCAATGATGTCACCAAAAGCTCCTGGTAAGAAATAGAACATGAATATGAGTCCCGGGTGGGGGCAGTCTCCCATATGAAAAGGTCCGGGATACTCGTCATTTCACTTAGGTTTGTAAATCAATGACTTTGGTCTCGCTTAAAGCGTTCAGGACGAAAAGCCACTATTTTTAGGTGTCAAAGTATCTTTTAGGGTGCACTCCAAGAGATAACAGTTCAAAAACACTTACATTATGGGAGTCCCACCCCCTGGGATATGAGTGTTTATGACGTCGCTGACTTTTGAAAAACACTATTTTTGAATTTTCCCCGCAGATTTCCTTTACCATCTGCCTTTCTCTTGTATATCTATGCATTTATCTTGTTTTCTAGGTAACAGGTATATCACGACCACTGAATCAATGTGGGCACCTGAAATGGCTAAAATCTTGGAGGAAGAGTTTAAGCCACTTGGTAAGATAATATTAGTGGGTGTGAAAATATGATTGTTATGTCAGGTTGTCACTCAAATGCCCCCTTGTTAGGGTATTGAGCTAAAAAAATATGACACAAGGTAAGACATTATATGTAAGAATTGGTGCCTCTCAGGGGAGAAAAAATTTCAAGCCATACCCACAAGGCAGGTTCTTAGTACCTCTAAGGGGTTCTTTTCAAAATTTCCAACAAGCACCCTCACCTTTTTTATATGGAGTACCCCATGGGTCAAATGCACAGTCACATCTTTGCATTTGAGACTGGTGTTTGGGTTATGTCACACATTCTGTAGTCTCTCAATTCTGATGATGCTGGCACTAGACTTTCAATGTGAAAAGTTTATAATTGTCAGTCAGTCACCTGTGATACAAATGTATCCTAACAATATAATCTACATCCTTGCAAATTACAACTATTAGTTCTTAAAAAATTAGAACCTCTGCTAGATGAAAAAAAAAAAAACGGTTGTGGCCAAAAAATATATGGAAAAGTATTCCTCATCTAATGCAGCAGCACGGAACGCCGAATAAAGGTTACAGAATAAATCAACTACAACATTTTGCAATCACTTGTACAAGCTGTTTAAGCAAAATTTTAATTAAAAAGAAAAGGAAGTGACCAGGTGGTGATCTCACGGACCTAAATATCCAGTGGAGATCTAGGAGAGTTCACATCTTCAATTAAAGGCCCAAATGACTGGCAAAATGTTCCTCTCTATCAGGATATAATGTACCAACAAGAATTGCCCCCAAGTTTGGGCTGAGAGTGCTGGCATTGTTTGATGGTTCGGTGAAGATGATTCTGCCTGCTGTCGGCAAGGAACTCAAGACGGATAATTCCAAGGTAATGCCTCAATTAATAATGCCAGGACCCACTTATCCAGCTATCGGCCTCGGGAGTATAAATATAATATAAATATATAATCTACGTTAACTATATGTCTATAACAACTTACTGATTACGTAAAATGCGGTCAAGTTGTCACTCACCCTAGCCATGCCAGAAACGCCTGTATATTTGGCATGAAGCACATAGCATTGTGCTCAGCGCGTCCAGTTCCTAACTGCTGCTGTTTCGGGAGTAATGCAACTATGTTATTTGTGATTTGGGTTCGGGATTTCGGAACGCTGTATCGGGAACTTTGAAGTTGTTCTCGACTCAGCTCGGCTCGGCTCGGCTCGGCTCGGCTCGGCTTGGTTCGGCTTGGCTTGCTTCTTTATCGTACCACACTTGGGCCTCACTAAATAACGATCTCAAATCTAACGCTTTTTTTTTAATTTATCGTAACTATCCCATCTTTCATTTAGACTCCCATGATTTAGTCCATCTGATTCCCTAGCTCCCTTACCATAAATTGCAGCACAAGAACTTGTCCACACAACTCCATAATGTTCAGATCGTACCCCACTTGAGCTTTGCTAAATAACTATTACAATGTGACGAGACTTTTTCTTAAATTGAAGGTCAAAGAAGATCTGGACTACAAACCCACAGAGTTAAAGGTCACCATAATAGATATGGCCTATAGTCTTATTGATGCTGGTTTCGTCAAGAAGACTGCAAGATACCAGAAAGCAAAAGATAACTAGGAATTTGAGTAATTTGGGATCACAATGTTATTTTGTTTCGACTTTGTACTGGCTGGAACTGGTGCTGTGGAAGTGTAGCTCGCTCTTTCAGAAGGCGGAGTTATTATCGTCCCTAAATTAAATTTCGTCATTCGTTATTTTATAATGACTTAGTGGTTAACAGCTTATCAGAGAGCTTAAACAAACCACAACGGCAACGGGAACATCACCAAACAAAAGGTTTAATGAGCAAAACAATAGCTGTGCACGTGCGTTATAAATTTTTGTTCATTTCTTTGCAGTCCTCTGCAAAACAACAACGTGAAATGACTAAGTTCTGCGTATTTTGGAGAACGCGAGCGACGGCGCCTTATGTTTCGTATTGTTTACGTACTTAGCTTGAGCACGTTCTGAGACCAATAGGCGCACTGAACGGATCTAGACAATTGCGAAATTCGGAGATAAAATTCATTTTTTGCTAGGCGTTATTCTCGGGGTCAACGTCGCTAAAACAAACTTGAGCAACTACGTCTAGTAAAAGATGAATTTATATCTTATCTTCTAATTTCACAGATGTCTAGATCAACCTAAATATGTAACGCCAGCGTTTAATTCCAAATTAAAATACGAAAAATTAGCCTCTCTCGTTCACGTTGTCCAAAATACACAGAACTTCATTTCATGTTGTTGTTTTGCAGAGGACGGGAAAGAAATGTACAAAGATTTATGACGCACGTGCACAACTATTGTTTTTCTCATTAAACCTTTTGTTTGGTGACGTTCTTGTTGCCATTGCCGTCGTGGTTTGCTTAAGGTCCCTAGCATTTCTATCACGTCATACCATGCCCTTCTGAACAAGTCTTATTGGATCTCTGTTGTCTGAATTTCTTCCAAGTTCTTATTTCTTCTCTTCTTCCTAAATGCTGTGCCATGTTGTATATATTTACTTCTTAGATATGAAATAAAAGGCACGATTTTGATTTCTGGTGAGACGATTTAAAAGAACAATCTGCAAATCTACTCACTACTTTTTCCGGAAAAGGTTGCAATATCAATTTTATGTGGGCAAAAAGGTAGTTTTTTCTTACACGAAATCGGAAATCTGTTTTAATTAGCTTAATTTCCTTGCTGTTTGTTGGAGCATGAATTCAATCATTATATAGCAAATCCGGAAAATTCAAATGATCGGAACTACAACGAAACATTCTCAGATGTAAAAGGCCTTTTGCTAATAAGCCGGCTGCTGCCAGCTGGGCACTTATCCGAATAGTTAAGAAAAAATTTGTCCTCGAGCGCGCGTTGGATATGACAAGGTAGATAGCCAACTCATATTCAACAAGCGCGAGTGGAAAGAAAACTAAAGTAAGGTAAAAACACCCCCCAAAAATTACGTGCACGATTACCAAATTTGTAGAGGATGGTATAGTGGCTCATGTCATGATGGTTAAGCCAATGAAAACTCTTGAATTGCATTATTTAATGATCCAGTTTTTAATATAAACAGTGAGCTTATATTTATATGGAGTTCTAGAAAAGATAGGACCTCCTTCATTTGCAACCGAGGGAAGACAAATTGTTTAAAATTATAGGAAGTCGTTACGGTATTCCCAGAGACTGGCAATGTTCGACTTATCACATTCTGTCTTGATGTTTCGTTCCTTGTATGTCAGTCCTTGCAAGTCACGGCCATAAGAATGTTTTTGTTTGATACTCGGCGGGTTAAAACCCCGGGGTTAAAACATTTAGGCCCCGTCCACACTACGCCAGAGGAACTTGAAAACGGAGGTTTCATTCTTAAAACGCATCAAATGTTTTCTGTCCACACTACGCCGGAGGAATTTGAAAACGCTACAATCACCGGTCATTTTGGATTTGTGTTTGAGGAAAACTCGGTCAGGGAAATCAAATGCTTATCGTGACGAACATCGTTTTCGAAAAGCTCCTTTTTCAAAATGTTTTTGTCCACACGAAAACGAAAACCCGGCGTTTTCCAATTCCTCCTGTTTGAAGTGCGTTTGCGAAAAGCTTCGTTTTCGCGACGGATTAGTGAGGACGGTAGGCCTAAGCGTAGAAATAAAGCTGCGTTTTCAAAATTCTCCAGCCTAGTGTGGATGGGGCCTCAGACGCCTCACTCCAGGCTTCTGTCGACTTTGATGGTTGTCTGGGGCCTAGGTCCTTCGCCAGCTAACGTAAAAAACCTCTTTTGGAAGTTTCAGAGGAAGATTAAGAAAGTTAATGGATAATTTATTCCTACATAAGACTAAAACAAGGACAATCACCGCCGCGACATTAAAAAATTTTGGAAAAATTGAAGCGCGCCTACAGAGAGCTACAATTAATTAAAGTTTCGAACGAAATTCAGCGCGCGCGCGAGTTAAAGATAGAAGTGGCAGGCGACAGTTCACGATGCTAAATGCAACCAAATATTAGATATGCTTTTGGTGTACATTGGCATTCCCCAGGGAGCCGTGCTGGGCCCAACACTATTTACAGTATTTACAAACGACTTGCCATCGTTAGTCCACTCGGGATCGCTAGACATGTTTGCTGACCGATACTACAGTCTTCTGCATAGGTGACTCAGCGGACATGGTTATAGCACAGTTGAATAAGGCGTTGCAGGAAGTGCATACCTGGTGCCTCAACAACCAGTTAACACCTCATCCGGGCAAGAGCGAAGCGATGCTGCTCTGCGCGGGAAACCCGATGGGCCCAATTGCTCCGGCGTTCATCGGAGGCTCTAACCTTAGATGGGCCACGAAAACACACCTATAGGGGATGACGGTCGACCACAAGCTTACCTGGGCACCGCGTGTACTGGACATCAAGAGCTTTGTGACCAAATTAGACTTGTTAAAACGATCGAGGCTCCTACCAACAAAGGCTCTGGAGGACTTCTACTTTAAAGTAATTTTGCCCTCTGTTAAGTACGGTTTAGTCTTGTGGGGTGCATGTTGTGACTCAGATCTACTTCAATCCATAGAACGACTACACTGTAGAGCCTGTTGAATTATCTTTAACTTACCCAAGGATATGGCGTCATGTGACGCGCTTGGATAAGATCAGTGGCCTACTCTCCCTTTATATTACAAGCTAGATATTTTTACGCTTTTTCATAAAGCACATAATGATGGCCTCCCTGAATTATTATCCAAAGACATTTACACCAAACGCTACAATGGTTATTCTTTACGGGGCTGAAAGACTGCTTACTCGTACCCAGGTTTAACACTAGTATAGATATATGAAAGACTCGCTTGTGCATAGAGGTTCTATCCTATGGAACACTGTTAGTTTCAGTGGACATGGAGTTTCACAGCTAAAGCAGAGGGAGCTGAAACAACGATCGAAAACAAACTTATTTTAAAGATTTTAAATTCAACGTAGTGTCCGCCTCGACTGCGCTGCATCTTGATGACAATTTTATTTATATTTGAACGTTTTATGACGTAAATATTGTAAATATAGATCAGGCTCTTTCAAGGTCCATAGTTTCTTACTTTTACTTATTATTACATTGTTATTAGCTTTTTGCGTTAAAACTTATCGTGTTAAAATAAAGGCTTTCTATTCTATTCTATTCTATTCTATTCTATTCTATTCTATTCTATTCTAAGTATAATGTTATGAAAATGTTGAGAAATAACTGGAAATCACTAATGGAGGAAACCTACAATCATGGACAAAAGTGTTGACACATTTGAGCAAAACAAACGCTTTCTATCGGCGTCCTTCCGTAATTGAAAAATACATCTTTTTTGTCGATAGCCAAACCCCTCTCTCCTCCTGTTCAATGTTGAAATACGCTCCGTGGACACTGTGTCACGTGGTTACAACATTGAAAAGGGGAGTGGGGTTCGAAATGTGAAAATTGGAGATTGAAAAACTCACGCGTTCAACGAAACAAGTCTTTTTCGGGGAGTGCCTCAACTAAAACAATAACATTTTGCGCCCTGAATTTCTATGAGGTGCTATTTCAAACAGTCGATTCAACTATCACTGGTGGTCATAATCTAATAGCGAGGGACTTACCATTATTTTTTGAGGGGTGGGAAGGGGGGGGGGGAGGCGTTGGGCAGTTTCCCAAAAAAATTTTTAGACAAAAACTGCGGGGGAAAAACCGTGAAAGGAGCGGAGCCATGGAGAAAAGAAAAATCAAGCAAGTGCTTTGACTTTAAAAACATTATTGCACAAGCTGTTGCCCACCAAAAAAAATCATGCATGACCTAGGAAAACGATGAGAAAAACATTTCATACCTCAGAAAATTTCCCAGCCCAACCCCCCCCCCCCCCCCCCCACCCCGCGTTCTTTGAAAAAATAATGGTCCGTCCCTAACACCATGTAGATTCAACGAGATGGCACGGGCTCGTGTTACCGCGGCATATGGTCTTTCAAACTGTTACCAGTGTTTCAGAACCTCAACAAAAGCTAGGAGTAAATGTTTTCTGGTTCTTTCAGAAAACACTTACAAAAGAAACAAATGACACATTTGTTGCAGTTATAAACATGTAAATTCATTTTATTTGCACGATCAATTCGTCAACAGCTTTTGGAAGTTCTGTATTTATACCGAGTTGTAGTCAATCTTGCAGAGGCCGGTTTCTCGAAAGCCCCGGAAACTTTTCAGGCCGGCAAAGCCATTTTTAGTTAATCGGTATTTAAAGACAGAGAGGTGTATACTCCTGAAACTTCTTGTATGAAGAGAACTTCTGTTTATATTACGAATATGTATATAAAACAGCTCTGAAGTCGTAAGGTTTGAGATTTTGCTACGGCTTTTCGGGTGCGAAAACTTTTCGAGACCAGACCGGAAATGATTCCTACAAATGATACCGCCAAAAAATAGGAATGGCGTAGACTCCATGAAAAGTCTATGGATCTATACTGACCTATACTATTTTTTTTTCATTTTCCCAGGTGAGAAAAACACAAGCTCTCAGGCATAAAAGCAACAATAAAAAACGGTTAATGGACTGTTTAAAATACACAATAAAAACGCCGTCGTTCAGAAAACGCAGCGCAGAAAAGAAAAAAACATGAATATTCCACGATGCCTCTGCTGTCCAATTGACCGCTTAGAATTTTTTCCCTCGAGTGGAAGTTTAGGAGAACGAGAAATGCTGTGGGAACACGAGCCGAAGGCGAGTGTTTCCACAGCTTTCTCGAGTTCTCCCAAACTTTCACGACTGTTTCTATTAAACAATTAGATTATTCACTCTCGATTTCTATCGCATAGAAATCGAGAGCGAATAATCTAATTGTTTTAGTATAAATCTACTACCATTGTTCTATTACTGTGAAACTCGGAAAAACCGAAAGAAATACTTATGTTAATGTTATTGTGTAACAGGACCAAACAAGAAATAAGAACATTATATCATGCGTGAGAAATCTAAACTACAAACAGCAACGGTAAATAGTTTGTAGTCCTGAGGTTTGCTCACGTGTCCTGAACTTAATTGTGATTAGTCAGTACACAGTGGACCTGTCAGAATCAAATCAAAGTGTTCACGGTTTTCTGAGTTTCAAATTATTAAGACAAAAAGAATGGATTATATACATTTTTTAAAATTTATATAATCCACTTTCCAAATTCTTGCTCCACACATTTCCATCCTTTATGGCGAGGTGACCATTTCCAGTCAGGGGATCATTTGCGGTACAATGTGACGATCCTAAAAAGGTACAGTTCTGGGATCATTTGCGTTCTTGGGATCAATAGCGTGACTGTATATTTCTAAAATATTTTAATACAGGCTTTCTGAACACCTTTTGTTCATTTCCTTTGTTTGATTATATCTTTGCCGATGAAAGTACAAGCCAATATCCAGCAATATCTGATTGTGACTGAGTATTGACCAGTATAATTACTTTCATTTCATTTCTCACTTTGCAGGGCAGCACTCTCATCTGATTACACTGTAGTCGCCTTTCTGCTTCTTCTAACTTCTCGTGAAACAATGTCCTTAAATAATTAAGAGTTCATTCTTGTCAAATTTAATAGAGGGAAATGGTTATGAAGCTCGGCAAACATCAAAGGAGCAAACAAAGATACCAAGATTTATGCTGGAAAGCCCACGACATTGCACAAGCTTTTGTGTTGCGCTCATACACTATAACATGTGTGTAATGTCACGCAATAAAAAATAAAATCAAAAACCATTCAGTGGATAAATTCAAGAAATTGTGATCTTATAGACGATAAATAAAGAAGGCAGTTCTCGAAGTTTAAGGTGTGTGCGTTGTCCCAAAAGTGAGATATTCGTCGAAATGTTCCGCGCAAAATTATAGTAAGGAGCCCCCATGGTGGAGGACCTCCTTAGTCCTCCAATATGGCGGCCCGAAAATAATGTAAACATCTGGAACTTACTTTGGCTATGTAGACAACTGATTACATGATCTGAACCGAACCAAAAAGACATTTACACAAGCACGTTTCCTAATACTTTGACTCCTAAAATGGCTAAAAGTCACAAGATAAGTGTATATTTTTCGACAAACGCGATCTCAGCTTCATGTCACGCACCGCCATAACTCTGAAATTCAAAATGCGCTGGTTTCCAAACGAAGGACGCTATTGAGCTGGAAAGATGCAAACAGATATAAATTTAGTACCTCTTGTGCCTGATGAGGATAAAACCTTTAGGGGCTCTTTAGTTTTGGATTTGAGAATTTGATGACGTCACGTGAACACACTCTATTGGTTAGTCAGATGTAAACAACTGTTGTGATCTGTGCACAGTTCAGGCCAAAAAAATCGAACAAAAACATGCAATAAAGAACGTTGTGGGTTTCACAACCATTCCCCTCTATTACTACATTCTCGGCCTCTTCACCCTTCACGCCTTACCCACCCACGTTTTTCCTGCCCCTTCGACCTAACTGAAACTAATCATTTTTGCTATCCTTCTTATTACCATAAATTTCGCTGAATCATAGCCCACATGTAAAACAAACAATATTAAGTTAGGCGTGACATACTGCTTGTACATTTCATACCGCAGCTGAAGTGCTACAGTTACCTGGGCCCAAATCGTTAACCCTACACGAGAAAACGTTACCAGTTTTACTACACCGCCGATATGACTCGTGTCCTTGTAACAGGCGCTTCTGGTTATCTTGCAATGCACGTTGTCAAACAATTGCTAGACTCCGGAGAATACATCGTTCGAGGTACAGTCAGGAGTTTGGCAAACGAGCAGAAAGTCGAGCCTTTGAAAAGTCTGTGCCCAGAAAATGCAAACTACGAACTGGAATTAGCCGAAGCAGACCTTACGAAGAAGGAATCGTGGAATGAGTGAGTGCTTGCGCTATATTTTGTAGTTCATTTTGTGTCGAAGTATTCCACTGGTATAACAAACATCGCTCTTTAATTCGAGACAATTACTAATCAGCCGTATGTCACGCAAACGAACAGACCCTTCCACGATCTTTTTAATCAATCCACACTGTTTAAAGTAATGCCTCATAATGCCCAAAAATGAGTAAAAGTTTATTGATCGCATCTTGTAAAACCGCAGTTCTTGGCTTAGCCCCATAGATGCTTGCGTGGAGGGAGGCAAGTTTGTCCCCAGGTAAAAGACCGTATGTAAATTTTCCCGTATTTGCAGAGCGATATTTTAACTATGTAGAGAAATATCACTCCCTCGATTGCCCAGTTTACTAATTTGAAGGTGATATATTTAGAGGAGGAATTTGTTTTCGTCTTTAACACAAAAATCCTTTGATTTTCCAATAATCAACTTAAGAATAGAACTGGTTTGTGCTGAACACTTGACATGAAATCTGTTCCGGTTTTTAATTTCTGTGCATACAACGACTTTAAGGCCCTGTTTACAAGCAGGTAACGTTACCCAAGCACTAGGATTACCACACCAAGAAAGTCAAAGATAAGCCCGCATTAATTTACAAGCAAACTTTTTCAAGTAGGATTTACCCTTCTACCCGAGACAATTCTAGGGTCGGTAAATAATACTCTTTAATTGCCAAAACCTATTTTCACTAAATAAAGCGGTTTATTCGTTTATCAGTTCCACTGAAATCATTTCAATTGCTAGGTTCAATTAAAATCCTAGACACTTCTTTTTCTTTAGTTTGGGATTAATTTGACGGCAAAGCTATAAACAAGTCTACAATCTGAATATTTTAGCGACAGCAGCGACAAACATTATTGCGAAAATTTCTTCGCAAAAAGGTGTTATTCGAAATTTTTTCTGTCCAAAGCAAAACTAAAACAAAATGTGAATTAATACGATGTTTTTTAAGTCACAATTCGTTCGTTTTACCGGTATTTTCATCGCATATTGTTTCTTGGAGCCCAAATAAAATTAAAATAAATAAAATAAAGTAATTAAATAAAGCACCGAAATATGGAAATAAACTTGATTGATTGATTGATTAAAGTTGTACGGGTACGCCAGTTGTCCCTAGCCAGCAGAGCGTTTACACTGTAGGTAGGTTACCCTCCTCAGGTTACCCTGGGAAGAATTCAACCTTCTCAGGCTCTGTCCACACTATGCCTGAGGAATTTGAAAACGCAGCTTTATTTCTGTGGTCTGGCCTACCGTCCACACTAATCCGTCAGGAAAAACGGAGCCTTGCAAAAACGCTTTTCAAATTGGTGTGGACGGAAAACATTTGATGCATTTTCAGAGTAAAACCTCCGTTTTCAAATTCCTCCGGCGTAGTGTGGACGGAAAACATTTGATGCGTTTTCGGAGTGAAACCTCTGTTTTCAAATTCCTCCGGCGTAGTGTGGACAGAAAACATTTGATGTGTTTTCGGAGTGAAACCTCCGTTTTCAAATTCCCCCGGTGTAGTGTGGACGGAAAACATTTGATGCGTTTTCAGAGTGAATCCTTCGTTTTCAAATTCCCCCGGTGTAGTGTGCACGGGGCCTTGACCACATCATTACATTTTCGTAAAAATGTTATCAAAACCACTTTTTGTTGTGTAGAGTCACTCATGTAAAACATTAATTTTGTGGTCAAAGTCAAGTTAACGTCTCTATTTCATTTCATTCTCTAACAGTGCTGTCAAAGACTGTACCTATGTAATTCATGTGGCTTCCCCGTTCCCGGCCGAAAATCCAAGAGATGAGATGGAGGTTATAGGACCAGCAGTGGAAGGAACTAAGAATGTACTTGAAGCTTGCGCCAAGACCAAGGGTGGTGTTAAAAGAGTTGTGTTGACAAGTTCTTGTGCTGCAATTTATTGTAAGGGAGCTAGGGAATCATATGAACTGAGGGACGGACAATTAATTTTTTGAGGGGCGTGGGGTGGGGGAACAATTTTCTGGGGCATGTATTTGTTTCCCTCACCTTCAGGCTGTGCAGGATTTTCCAGGTTGCTTTTGGTGGGAAAAGCGTGAGCGAGAATTTTTTTGAAAGTCAAACACAGGACTTGGATGGTAGAAAGCACTTGCTCGCTTTTTTTTTCTTTTTTGGGGGGGTGTACCCCTGCACGATTTTTTCAGCAGTTATTGCTGTGCAGGAATGTGATTTTTGTTGGGGGGGGGGGGGGAATTGCCCAAACCCGCCCTCAAAAAATGATGGTCCTTTCCTAAGTCAAATCACTGGAGAGTTAATGAGTGAGATAATTTAAAATAAAACAAAAACACCGTTTCGATATAGAGGATCACAAAACAAATAATCAGTAACTTGATTTGCGTGTTTTTACGTAAGTTTTGTAAGTTTCCAATCTTAACTTTTACAAGACCTAAACGAGAGGTTGAAAGTTCAAATCACAGAGTACATCTGCAGGTACACTTGAAAATGCCCATGAGGTCTCGAACGTAAAATACTAAGTTAAATAAGTAAAATATTGTTGTAAAATGCTTGTAATTATGACCTTTTCTTTTCAGGAATTCTCCAGCAGAAACCCTTTCCTGTTAAAATTTAATGCCTAGTTCACACTAGCAACATAACGACATAACGACATTACGACATAATCACTTATGTAGGTAATGTGAACATTGACATAAAGACATAAGGAAAGATCAGTTTTTTCCTTATGTCGTTATGTTGCTATTATATCATTATGTCAGGATGTTCACACTGCAAACGTAATGACATAACGTCTCTCTAATGTCGTTATGTTTATATCGTTCTGTCACTAGTGTGATCTGAACTAGGCTTAACTCCACCAGCAACCGTTGTCCGATTGATCTTGATATTTTTTACAATGAAAAGTCGTGTTACGCCTGTGTTTATGACTTGATATGTTTAATCTGTTCGTAGCGGGTCGGGTCGGGGAAGATATTGTCTTTACTGAGGAAGACTGGGCATCTGAGGAGAAGAGCGTCCCATATGAGAAGAGCAAGCGTCGCGCTGAGTTGGCAGCCTGGGAACTAGTCAAGGGTTTACCAGGTATAATGTTTACTAGTACAGGATTAAGGACGGTGCCTACTAATTGCAAAGGTTTTGCGCCAGGTTAGGACCACGCGGAAAAAGTAGATCTTTGCAAGGGCTATTGGATTCTACAAAGAAAAATGGAGATAATAGCTGGTTTTCATATGACGTCACTAAAATTCGAACTCCAAAACTATTGATCTTCCTGAGATTTTACTTAAATGATGTATAAGAGCAGCTGAAAACTAATATTCATACAAATTTCGCTCCGAATGGGTTCTTGGTTTTGTGATACACTACGCTTGAATTTCTAAACTTTTGCGTGACGCGGCATTTACATGACGGCTTTGAGAGCTGTCATGATGGTTAAAAAAGTGACTTATTTCGGGGAACTTGGCTATCTGAACAGTTCATGTCTTAGAAAAAGTATCATTTTAATGTTTTAGAGTTCCTCGAGGGATAAATTCACGCTTTTGTAGCAAAACTCAGTGACAGATGTTTCTGTCGGTTTCCGGCCACCATGTTGGTGCCCATACGGATGGGCACCAGCATAGCGTCTCCATACAAATCTCTATAAATTTGGGTAAAAAATTTCTCCGCATATCTCGCATAAGAAAAATTGCTATGACGAAAATTTTGGCGAGAGTCTTTGCATATTTACCTTCTTTCATTTCCCAGATTCTGGGCTTTATCTATTGACCGGTTTTGATTTTTATTTTGATCTATTTTGAATTGCGTGACACTGAAAACCAGCAATTAGCCTTGAATCTCACAAAAACAAGAAGATCTGTTAGATCTTATAACCGCGCTTTTAAAATTGAACTGTTTGCTTAGCACTACCGTCGGAACGGAGTGCACACTCCAAAGTAGTCATTGATGATTCTTTTCTTACTGTAGACATCACATCACTTGATCAACACAAACTGTATTATTGCACCATCAGTGGTAGCCATTGACACTATTAACAACAGCTTTCTTTCTTAAAAGTCATGATTAAATTTAATTGGTGTTTTCCACGAGTAAAGGGCTAGTAAAGTAGTCACACAAGTCATATAATTTAATAATAAAACTCTATCCCGACCGATGTATCGATTTTGGTCACTCCAGTGACCACAGATTGAAAACGTGACAGAAAATTGGCGTTACTTTCGATTCTCACCAACTTTGCACAGTGGGATGATCTCATCATTAGCCAATTATAGGTCATCTTTCAGCTCTTTTCGTCATATCCCCCCCACGGGAGAATTTTGTCAAGTTAGCTAATTTAGTATGCAAGTCAACGTAATGGCGGTCACCGTCGACGAAATGTTTATTTGCTCAAAAATTGCGGCCAAATCTTTCGGAGATAGAAGTCAAGACATTTGCAAGGATACAGAAAGTAATTTGGGACCAGTTGCTGGCTTCTAAGACTGAATTTATCCAGAAGTAAGCTGTATTTTCGTTTTCGTGCCGAAAGCCACGCGATGAATTAATATTATCGGCTTTTTCTGCTGTCTTGTTCTGTTTTTTCTCGTGGTCTTTTTTATAGTCCGCCGAGGCCAGTCTTTCGTCTAAATCAGCTGAAAAAAGTTCGAAAAAGATGTTCCCATTCAAGTTTAAGCTCTCAGCCGATAATTCTGGAGTTTTTTGGCCGAAACGTCAGCTTTGTTATGTTCGTGTTTTTCGGTTGCTATGGGCGACCATGGCTTCCTTTGTTAGGTCAAGTCTAGGGAGTGAGGTCACAAAAAATTCTAATTAATTCTGGTTTTGTTCGATTTCTATGAAATTTTAACACGATAAAGCTGGATTGTTAAGGAATAGATTTACCGCCTGCCAATGTGTGGTAGCTATTAACGCTTAAGTGATATATCGCTTCGAAATCAGGGTTTCGAAGAGATTTTTTTGCAACGTGTAGGTTCGGCGTGATTTTGTAATCGGAGGTTTTTGTTGACCCCGAAGGAAAAAATATCCGAAAAAGGTCATTTCATCGATGATTCAAACGAATATAAATATGTATATGTTCCGAGCGAAATTTCTGCTGAGAAAATATAATTTTTGACGAACGCTGGGTTTTTAATTTTTTTCCCGCGAAAGTCAGTATCGGAGATGAGATTTATTAATGTTTCAACAGCTTTTGGCGAGTAAACATCACAGGTTGCGTGACTCAAAATTTGGCCGAGTGAAAGCTTGGCTCTGGTCGCATACAAGACGAAAAAAAAACCACGGGTAAACCATGAACCGCGCTCGGCCCATGGCCGCGCGGTTAAAAAATGCTGACATCAGCATTTTCCTGAAAAAAAAGAAGGAAAGGATATTTGTTCACAGCTTTCCATAGAATTCGCCTTAACATACAGAAAAGAAAACACATTTAAAAAGACCTTTAAACTACATGGCAAATGGTAATAAAAAACATTTTTGATATGTTTTTAATGACAAAATCGTTGCAAAGCTGACTATCGGAAGCCCACGCACACGGACAGATATCTTGATTTCCGCTCACATCATGACAGAGAGCACAAAATCAGTACTGCAGCGACACTTTTAAATAGAGCCCCAAAACTACCAAACTCGGAAGCTGGAAAAGCCCGTGAAATTGATCGCATTAGCACCGCGTTACAATCTAATGGCTACCCACAAAAAGTCACTGCTGATATCATAAGAAAGAAATCTTTGACTCCTCCAACACCTTCATCTGAAGAACTAGTTGGGATGTTCTTCAGTTGGGCTGACCCAACGAATAGTCAGAGCTTCGCGGTCCTTCCCTACATCAAAGGCATCACCGAGCCTCTTTCTAGAATTCTCAAAAGTCATGATATTCGAGTAACCAACAAGCCAATCAAGACACTACTACAAGAGTTCCCTGTTCCCAAGTTTCGACCTCGAGTCGACGACCTGTGCAATGTTGTTTACAAAATCCCTTATGGGTCTTGTCCTTGGAGTTACATCGGCGAGACAAAAAGATCGTTTAGTACAAGGCGAAAAGAACATATCAGAAATACTAAACAATGTGCTAAAGGCTCCAATGTAGCGAAACATGCCTGGACCTTTGATCACACCATCGACTTTAACGATGCTGAGATAATTGACAAAGGTAATAGCTGCATTAGAAAGACGCTGGAATCCTGGCACACAGCGAAAACTGTCGAGGCCGACAACAATTCGCGCCCTCTGCCGGGACAATATAACATTCTTTTAAACAAACGCTAATTTTACACTTTTAGCATTCTCACATTCTTTCACACGTATTCTATTTAATATATGCCATTCGCTTAATATATTCAAAATTCTTAGGTCTATTTTATCATCTCATTTTTGTCCGTCGAAGACAGCAGACTGGCTGTTGAAAGCTCACAATTTTAAACAATTTTACCAGAGAACGTTTTTTACCTCTTTTATAAAATGTAGGGGTGACCACGCGTTTTTTAGAGTTATTGATCTTTTTTGAAAACTTTTACGTGCCTGTTACATTTTTTCCTGTCACCTCCCCAGTAAGTAAGACATTTGCGTATCTCGCACTTGTCTTGCGCGCGCACTACGCCATCTGCAGGTACATGTTTACAGTTGGATTTCAGTATAATTTTCGACAGATGACAGTTAGGTTTACAGCTGGAAGACATAAACAGTCAGTGGTTAGCATATGCCGCTATTCTGGTGTTCTTGGTTTAAGTACAGGTTCATTAAACTTGATTTGGTCACAGTAGGAAAATTTTGCCTTCATTTTGTCGTGCACGTGATAGCGTAGTTGATTGCGTCAATGTCAGCCCCAGCGCGCGCGTGGAGCCAAACCATGGCTTGCGTGATGCGCAGAACAAAAGTAGGCACCGTCCTTAAAGTCAAGGTATTTTAGTCATTTTTGCCATGTGTGATGTACAGCGTATCTCCTAAATTTAAGGAACATATCGACATAATTGAACGTTTTCGGCTCGAAAGGGTTGTCATACACCGGTAGACTAAGAGTAGTCGTTCTTTTGCCGCCTAGTCCGTCGTGCATGTCGCGAAAGAAAACCGCGAGATAAAAAAAATGGCCGCGCGAAATCATGCGCACAACCTCATACGCACGCGCAGGGTTCATTATCCGGGTAATGGGCCCGGGGGAAGAACTTCCATATATGGGCTCTATAGGTATATGCAGCTCCAAAGAATGTGGTTTTTTAGCCGTTTTGGTGGGAAATAGGGTATCGATTTTGGCCATTGTGGTCTAGGCCTGTCCCGATCTCAAATAGGGTAGGGGTTTTGGGAAACCGGCCGCACACCCCTACCCAATTTTTCTGGAAGCACCCCCCTCGGGGGTGGTGGGCAGCCATGGACAAATGTTTCGTCTTTTTCATAGCTACAAGACCGACACAAAATAGAAGGTAGCATATGAGTAGTGAATGGCGGCTATGCAACTTCGTTTTCTCGTCGACTGCCTGGTGCTATGTCCTGCTGGTGAGAACTAACAAGGACAAAACACCTGTTCATTGCTGCCATACCGTGTGCAATTGGTTGTGTGCATCAGCGTACAGCTTCTGTCTAAACCGTAGAGATGTTTAATTTGACCATTGACTTAAAATAACGAGAATTTACGTTACGTGACTGAACACTTATCCTTCTTAATAGATGACGAGAAGTTTGAACTTTGCACCATCAATCCTGGCCTTATCCTAGGCCCTGTGTTACACGGATCTAAATGCACAAGTATGGAGGTAAATATTAAATAAGTTTCTAAGCTGATGAATTAAGCGTTAAAAAGTCTAATGTACTTCGTCAAAAAGTGCATGTTCTTAATTAATCCTTTTAATTAAATCTCTTAAAGTCAAAGTTAGGCCCGGTCCACAATACGCCGGAGGAATATAAAAACGCGACAGTCAGCGGTCAGTTTGGATTTGTGTTTGAGGAAGACTCGGCCAGGATAATGACGCTGCCTTAAACTCACTTGTTATAGACTTGCCGTGCAACGATAACTATATGCCATCTGTGCACGTTCCTATTCACTTTATAACGGGGCCTTAAACACAGACCGTTGAAGGGTCAGTGAAACCTACTTGTAATTCGTGGAATAGTCTCCCTTGTCTGGTTTAATAACCCAAGGTAGATTCAGAAATTGGTTTAATCCGTCAAGATTTTTTAATTAATATAAGTTTTATGCTAGAGATGGCGATTTTAAATGCTTATTCTCATAAATAGATACGAAAAATGTTTCAACAACTACGTAGCGCAAATAATTCCCTTTCTGGAAGTACATCTTTGTAATGTAAAGAATTTAAAAAGCTGCAGCAATCCTTAACATTTGTGAACCTTTACATTTGTGATAACATAACGGTGTTATCTGCAACATCAGTTTACTCGTCGTTCTCGCCAGCACAACATGTAGGCCTTTCAACAAATATCCGGATAGATAGAAATTATTAACGTATTTAAAAATATTCATAGATTTTTTTGGCTGAGCGCTGTGTTTTCCTGGCTATTTTCTTAAGATCTTATTTTAAGTTTCACAGACGTTTCCTTCAACGTGAAATGCCAATGGTGCCAAAGCTATCCATGCCAGTTACTGACGTCAGAGATGTGGCAGGAGCACATATCACGGCCATGACGTCACCTAAAGCTCCCGGTAAGAAACCAACCTCGATCCCAGTCTCTCTCTCTCGTTTGCCTCCTTTGTCGTTGAGGGAAAAGGGAGGCAAATAAGAGAGAGCCTGGGATCGAGGTTGACGGTCAGAAAGCGCATTGAATGGTAGCAAACAAAGTTTCAGGCAAGTCATGTTCTCTATTCCAAATGTAATTATTTTAATTATAATTCCTCGCGTCTTCTAGGAAACCGCTATGTTGCAATCACTACCTGTATATGGTTGCGCGACTTGGCAGTCATCCTTGATGAGGAATTTAGACCTCTTGGTAAGTTGCATGGTGTAATATTCTACCCTGGTCATTGCTATTCATGACATGGTAATAAATTATGGGGAATCTCTCTGGCTTGTGACAAACCTAATACCAGGCGAAATAGAAGCGGACAGCTAGATCAAGCCTGACTTACTCGTTAGGTGGGAGGGTGGGCCGCCAACCTCTTCGCCTTCACGGCCTCGAGTAGAGTGATGGGGTGGAACACTTGTAAACACTTTTATACTGTCATAGTCCCCAGGATAACAATTATCAATACAAATAGGCCATTTCCGAGTTACCTTGTGCCTCTGTTTCAAAACGAGTCCTCGGCAAAACCTTTCACATGAAAATGAGTTTGATTTGCAAGAAAATGAACCTGTAGGTGGAACACATGAGAGTAAAAACTCTTTTGAATTAATTAAGTTAAAAACGAGGTTAGTAAAGCCATTTTTAATACTTGCAAAAGAATTTACAATTGGCAGCCATTTAACAAACAAGGGTCTATATAAACCTTAAAGTTGGACGAGTAACAATGAATGTATCTATGTGCATTAAAAACTTGAAAGTGGTGTGGTCTTAGAAAAACATTTCAAAGAAGCGAGCGTCGCACTATGTGGCTGTTTCCATTATAATCTTAACGTACCTTTAATTTAAGATCTATCAAGGGAGGGATGACTTGGGAAATTTCTAACCTCTCAGTAGTGTTTAACTTCGTTCAAGAAAGTTAGCTAAGTTCCTGTATTTCGTTCTAAAGGTTACAATGTTCCCACAACGCAAGCTCCGTCGTTTGGGCTGAAGATTTTGTCGTGTTTTGATGCTTCATTAAAGATGCTTCTGCCTTCTCTCGGCCACGAAGTTAAGTTCGACAACTCAAAGGTAATTATTACCATAGATAATAGAGGGGAATGGTTATGAAGCCCGGCAAACATCAAAGGAGCAAACAAAGATGCAAAGATTTATGTTTTATGGTCCATGACCGTGCACAATCTTTTGTTTTGCGTTCATACACTATGCGTGAGTTACGTAATCGAAACATTTCTATTGGTTAGTTGCTCGGCCAGTGGTAAACAACTATTGTGTTTTGTGCACGGTCAAGGCTAAAGAAGAGAACAAAAACATATACAACAAAGAACTTTGTCGAGTTTCGTAACCATTCCCCTCTATTAACTATGTTATAACAATACTGTGCGTTGTCAATGTGTAGTGGAAAGTGGAAATAAGTGAAATGTGGAGAACGTTTAATGTTACTATTTCAGAAACATACAATTTGTCGAAATGCACTTTTGGTGAACCTCTTTACAGATTTAAGAGTTTTTACACTAATTTTCGTATCTGTAAGTTGATCAGAGATCGGTCTCCATTTCTTAACTCGTAAACTGAACATAACAATCTAAGCTGTGTTCAGGAGTTTATTGCTCACCGGAAAACGAGTAATCTACAAGCATTTAACAAGGAACAGCCAATCAGAAAGTCGTTTTGTTTCTCACCTGACAAAGAGATTAAAGGATTCCTCGGTTAGTCTTCGAAAATAAATTACAATAGTACTATTTATAAACGAGTAAACTACAATATTTAGAGAGGAAGCCACATCAGCCTTAGCTGGTTTCCATGCGGGTCTTCTATCCTGGTCGAATTGAAAGAACCCGGAGAAAAACACTCGGAGCAATGCGAGAACCAACAACAAACTCAACCCACATATGGCACCGGGCCAGAACGAGCCCGGACCGCATCAATCTCGTTCCCAGAGTCTTCGTTCCCCTTGACCAGCGGTCGGAAGACGAGAGCTCTGGGAGCAACCATTTCAGGCATGCGCCATAGATGCAGACTGCGCAGTGAAACGGGATGGGCAGAATCACCAGAATTCGGTTATTTCAAAATGGTTGCTCCCAGACCTCTCGTTTTCCGACCGCTGGTCAAGGGGAACGAAGACTCCTGGGAACGAGATTGGGACCGCATTGGTGGGAGGTGAGCGCTCTCACCATTGCTCCATCCCTGCTCCAATCCTCTCAGCATTCAGTGCACATTCAGTGCAACTAGCGCTTTAGCGCTAGCCCTTTGGTTGGTGTAATTGTCACTAGTGCATTTTTATTTTCGTTAAAGATAAAAGACCATTTGGGATACCAACCCACAGAGTTAAAGAGCAGCGTTATAGACATGGCTTACAATCTGATCGATGCTGGCTTTATCAAGAAGACGCCACAATACGAGGAAATGAAAAAACAGAAGAGTGCTTCTGGGTCGCAGTGAAGAGATTCACGAACTTCTAGTTTATATCTTGTCATGAAACGTGTCTTAGTACATGTATCAAGAGGCGCGCTTCTAATAGTTTGAAACAGTAGACTGATGCAAGGTGCTTACAAGTTTAATCTTGGGGACGGACCATTATTTTTGTGAGGGGGGGGGATTAAGGCAATTTTTCGAGACATGAAATATTTTTTCTCACTTTTTTGTTGTGCATGTTTGTTTGTTTGTTTTTTGGTGGGCAATGGCTTGTGCAAGTATTTTTTTAAGTCAAACACAGGACCTGGTTAGTAGAGAGTTTTAGTTGGGCAGGAATTTTTTCCTGGAAAATCGCCCAGCCCCCTCCCTACCCACCTCAAAATTAGTCCGTCCCTTATAGATTGCATGTATCATGAGTTGGTTTCCGATATTACCTCAATTTGCACGCGAATGTAGTCTTATTAGCCTTGTTTTTTATGCATTTAGTTTAGATTTCGTAGGATAAGGTGGATTATAATCTGGTTACCGACTTCACTGAGGCGGTTTTCTATTACAAGCATAGGCTTCGATTGCTGCTTGCCGCGGATTTGATCATCCAAATACGAAGCAAGATATAGATCGAAGATACATATCAATCGCTTTTAGAGATAGTATATTGTAGTTAATCAAACTGAAAAAGTACCAAATATAATAAATCAACAGAAAAAAAAAAAACAATCCGTTAACTTGGGGAAGTTAGAGTTAGAAAGAAGGCACACATATAAAACTGGATATGGTTTGGTGTCTTTGTTCCGTAACTATACATACATATATATATACACACACTCTTGCTTTTAGAAGAATATTTATAAAATAACTGAGCTCCTACGCCCGCTCTCATTGGTCGATAGGTGTGTTTAGATGAGAGTAAGTAAACACGGCTGTGACGTTTTAGCTTCGCGCGTATTTTTGAGAATTACTTTATGAAAACAATTGAGCACTTTTTCCGTGTTTACATAGCCTCTAGTCATCTAAGCAATCGGAGGTTGGGAGAATTCTCGAATTTCCCAACCCTCCTCGTGTTTAGATGAGGTTATGTAAACACGGAAAAAGTGCTTTATTGCTTAAGTTTTCTAAGAATATTGAGGCTGAAATTTGCGAAATTTTAAGAATATTTGGAGAATAAACCCGAGGCTGAGATTTTGAACAAAATATAATTTTGTGTGTTGAAAATTTGTAAATACAATACAATTATAACTAACCGTATAAAATTCTTTCTTTCTCTAAACGGCAAAACTAACCGAAGAATACAAAGCAACAAAAACAGCATTAGCCGTATGTCCTATACTAATAACATTTCTGCAAGAAGTTATATGTGTCATATCACGCTTCGTTGCCTGCACTCTGGCTCCAAAATTACTTCAACTCCATCAAAGTCCTGACAGGACAGATAAAACGAGCTAAAACGGAAATGCAATACGCTATAATCTAAGAATATTCAGCCTGGACCGGAAGAACATTATTCTTATACACGAGTGCACCAAAAAGACTTCATGCACATCAAGCCTCGATAAATAAACAACACAACTTGAAAGCCACAACAAACAATTCTGACGTTTGCATTACATTACTTGCAAAAAATTTCGGACGATTTTAATTTCGGACAAAAAAGTGTCCGAAAATAAAACCGTCCGAAATTTTTATGCGTCCTAAATTTTAAGCGTTCGAAGTAGTTACAGCACAGTATAAAACTACGAAGTAGCTCCAAAGCTCTTATTTTTCCTTATGCCGGGCTTTATGGAGCGAACTGTAGTTGCACACTGCTTGACATACGTAACAGCTTGATAGAATTTGTGTTATTTTCTCATCGTTTGCGGTAAAACTTTCACTTTCACTGATGTTGTTTTAGTCTAATTCGAGTTTTGTAGGCCTGCGTAAATTTACTTTAGCTCTGTTTCATTACAGTGTCCGAAATTGTTGTCCGAAATGAGATACAAAGCGTCCGACTTGAAATTTTTTGCAAGTAATATATGTATTTGCTACAAAGCAAAATCAACAAACATGCCCGTGCCGCATATGACTATGTTTTGGCATAGTCATAATAGTAAGCCTGTATGGCTTTAATTTTCACTGGTGCTGATTGTGCTCTTGGTTCTCTACACGGTTTTCTGTCTGTTTTCCAATCAGCTGAATGCCAGTATCCAATGCTGAGGTAATGAGGGTCTGTGTTGACTGAACGTGATAAGAATTGTTTCTCTTCTTTTTCGTTCTTTCCATTTTCCTCTTCCACAATTTCTTCTTCTTCTTCAGATGAGTCGGAGAAAATGCTCCGCGCATCCGTATCTGAAGTATAAGTTTGCAAATTTTGGCTGTGATTAGGCATAATACATTGGACCTCGTGTCGTACAATTCAGGGAGTAATCGCGAAGTAATTTCAAAATCGGACGAGCGCGAAGCACGAGGCCGATTTGAAATTGCGAGCATGATTACTTCTTGTACGACACGAGGTCCAGTTACTAGTTAATGGTGTCAATAACAAATTTTGAAATTTAAAAAAGTCTTTCGAGACTTTTTTAAGCGGAAAAGTGGGTAGTGCATTCAATCGGTGTTCATAACTATATGGAACATAAAGATGGGGGCCATTAAAGCCCGCGTAATTGACGTGCGAATGGCGTAGGTATCCAGTTACATGTATCCAATTACAAAAAGTTGTAATTGGACACCCACGTGATCGCGCACCAATTACGTGACAAATAGGCACGCGGAGAATCAATCGAGAATTTTGTCATGGATACGATTAACAGTCAAATCGCTCTGCGCCCTGAATACATGCGGACTAGGTATTTTAAGTTCGTTGTTACACACGGAAAAGAGCGGAAGAGATAGAAAATGGGGATAGTACAAAAAGAGCTACATAGTTCATCCTGAGGCATGGTAGAGGTCATGGTAGGGATAGCTGAACTGAATTCAGAGTGCCAGCGGTTACACTTATCACTACTTTACCATCAAATTCATCTCTGATAAAGAATGAATTCAGATCAGGCTTGGGAATATAGACTCCTAACTTAGACAGCGCACGAGAATCCAAGTATCTGGCCCTGAAAAGCAATGGCATGAAAAAAGTTATAATACAAATCAAATAACACCATACCTTAAAAAACAAAGCGAAAATGCAAGTTCTGTTCTTTTGTTTGTTTGTTTGTTTGTTTTTGTTTTTGTTAAATTGGCTGGTGCAAGAAAAATAAGAACACATTCTCCAGCTCTGCATTCGTTTTTGGTTCGGTCCCTCACTCAGTTTGTTTGCTTACAACTAAAGACACAAAAACAACAAGTGAGGACAGACTAGAAAATTACGGCTGGGGTAACAAACTAATTAAAAGAACAAGCTGTTGAAGTTACATTGTTGTGTGTTTTGAAGTTACAAGTTATATGTTTTTTTTTTGTAAAGCGAAGCTAGTAACCAAAACCAGCAACCCCTCAGGCCTCATAATACAAGCTGGTAGAGTGCAAGGTTAGGGGGTAGGCAATGACTGGTTGACAGTTCACAGGGGGGGGGGGGTTCTCCCTTCTATGAGCTATATAGGTATGGGCGACCCCAAGGGATATGGTTTTCTGCCGTTTTGGTCATAAATAGGGTATGGTTTTTACACTCTTGTCTTGAACTGGGTATCCCTTTTGGAAGAAGCTACTTTTTCATCATTATCGATAAGAACAACAACAAAAGCCCTTCATAAATTATGTTGCAGGCAACTGTGTCACCTGCAACATTCAGAAATAGGATATCAAGTTTTTGGTCAGGTCATAAATAAGGTAAGGAAAATTGCAGATTTTGGTCATAAATAGGGTAAGGGTTTTGGGAAGCGAGCTGCACACACCGCCACCCAATTTTTCTGAGAGTGCCCCCCCTTGGGACAGTTCAATAATCCCAGGGGGACATCACTGATCATAATTAGTTTGTTACCTGTTGTATCGAGCTCCAGTTAGAAAACCATGAAGCGTTTCCCCATGAGGAGGTATCCTGCAAAAAAGCAAATGACATGATCCTCAGAATAAGTTTCAACTGAGCTGTATTATCCAACTACAGCCACTCTAAAGACCATGCTGAAAGCGTTTTGTTACTCGTACATGACAGTTGCTGACTGGCAGGTAGCATTACATCATTTTATATTCATGCGTATCACATTCACAGTATCATACTCACACAAGATTACAGAAGTGTGTCACCCCTTAGGGGGGTACTCTATAAATCTTTGGGTGGGGGTGTGTTGTTGGGATACTGAAATCCTTACCCTATACTAGACCATGATCAGCTTTATTTTGCAACTAGGCACCAAAAACCCCTATCCTATCCCAGACTAGCTATTTTCCATACTGAAACTTTATCACTATCAAAGGCCAACATAGCTAATGAAATCTGTCAACAAAGACGCTGATTAGGCAGGATTGGTAATTCTGTTTCTGTGGGGTTCTCATTTAAGAGTTTTAATTTCCATACTTAATTATTTATACACTGAATTTCTCGGTAAACAACACCCTGTTCTAGACTAAAACTGTCTGATTACTATACCCTATCTCAGACTTAACCGCCTGAAAGACATTATGACCCTTCAAAGCACCACATACCCATGTGGCTTATATGTGGGAGTACCCCCCCCCCCCAAACCCCTTGGGTTGCTACCTCTGATTAAGACTACATAAGGTAAAGTTGCTGCTGACTAGGGTCTCACAAACAGACAATACTGCTACTTTGCCTTGTGGCTCTTAGAGCAAAAATTGAAGTTGTCTGGTTCTTACTAAAGAGTAGGAGGGAGTTTTAAAGACCATTACTCACTGTTTAGGAACTGGGCCACTCTTAAAAAATCTGTAGTCATCACCTGTTACAGAAAAAATATATTTATTAAAAGAAGGCTGTCATGTCATACCATTCTGCACTCCACATTGATCGCAACAAAACAGGGAGTTAAACAGGCTGAATAGCAAATCTATTGTTGAGAATACGATTACCCAAGTGGGCAAGATGTTGTTATCTCGCCTGCGTGGGATCACCCCTCACTAACTGCCAAGCTTGCTCAGTCAAGGTGGCTGGAGATATGGATTATTGCATCTCAGTTTACAAATATGCAAAAAAGAACTTGGCCAATATCCATCCACCTTGATCTCTTATTTAATCATGCAATTACCATACAACCCTTATTCCTGGGATACATGTATAACATATTTCTGAAAGTGCCCCATATGATAACCATTTCAGTTTGTTCATACTGGACTTCCATGTGGGTCAGTACTCCTGGGGTTACTGTCTCATGCTGAGCAATCATGGAGTCAGGGTGGGCTGATGTTGCAGGGCTGTCACTATGTTTGATTCACCTGTAGCCTTGATCTTGACACTTGTAATAAACTTGTTACTTTATGGGTGAATTGTATATCAACAACAGGCAAGTTCACCTGTAAACGGTAACATGAAGGGCCCATCAAACATGTTCGACCGTAATTGGTGTTATGGGTTCAGGCTCTTATTGACAGCCCTGATGTTGTACTGTAACTGGACCCAGAAGCAAACAAACTTACTAACTTACGTATTTCGCAGATACGCTTTTTGCTTGATGATGACTTGTGAGAATAGGTTGACTTAGAAGTTGAAGTTGATGAATGTGAGCACAAAGAGGTGGATGAAGCTGATTTGCATCTTAACAAGCTAAAATGACAACAGAAGATTAATCAGAAGCTAAAAAGACAGTATAATATACTATGTCATGCTATATAATAACCAATAGGGTAATGACAGGGAGAGACATAAAGTGAAAACTTAAAAAAAAAAATTAAAACAGACTGAGAAATGTTCAATGTTTAATACAATACAAATTTAAGGAAGATCTAGCTGAAAAAAAAAACACTTAGGACTTAAAAATAAAAGAGAAACTTGAGATCAATTACCAGTAGATTAGGGAAAAATGAGACAGATTTCAAAGGGCAAACTGATTTCCCATGTAGGCTAACCTAAGATGTTACATTGGTGATGTAGTCATCATTGTCATGCAGGAGTCCAGTTGTTCAGTGGGTAGATAACATGATTCACTGACGTTACCTGTTCTGAGAAGTGAACAGTTTTGGAAAGTGAAGCTACAGAAAAACTGAGAGTTTCGAGAAAAAGATTATTCCCAAGGACAAATATCCAAGCATATTTTCAAAGTAAAATGGGGGCAAGTGTTTATTACCCTTGAAATATTTTGGCAACACAAAACATTTGGGAATATGCAAGATTCCTCAGTTTTAACTAGGGCATGTTCAGTCATGCGACGTGTTTAGACCAGTCGCATGCGAGTGAGAATATTTGATGGATTAAAAGTCGCAATACCTGGATTTAGTATGTCTTCCAAGGTGTGATGACTGTTCCCTTGCTGTGAGAGGACGTGAGGCATAACTGTAAACTGTACATGAGGATTGTGGTCTAAATGGTTGTCGTGGAGACTTGCCAACATCAGGCATACTCTGGTAATCTAGTGGTGAGTATTCAGTTGCATGGGGTCGTCGTAATGCAGATCCCACCAAAATATGCTGCAAAAAAACAAAACAAAAAAGAGACATAATGATAGATGAGAATGCAGCCATAACACTACTGGAACTGAAAGACCTGAAAAAATTTTGAGACTTTGAACAGGATTTGAACCCACAACCTTTGCATTACCGGTGTAATGCTCTCCCAACTGAGCTATCAAAGCCACATGAGAGTGGTATTGTGTGGATTGGTGCTTTATGTTCAGTGGACGTAATACTCGCCTCAAGTATATGAATTTCAAGGTAATACATGTATTTCCAAAAAAAAAAAAGATTAAACCAAGTGGAGAATAAGGCCAGGAAAAAATATATTACACTGAAAATTAATTTACTACATGTATAAACATTTTTATACCTGTGAATTCTGATTATGAGTGTCTTGGTCGATAGATACACAGCTGTGACTTTGTTGACTGCATGGTCTGGAATGAACCGTGTTCCTGGAGTTGCAGCGACTCTCTACTCTTTCAGCTGATCCTATAATAATATAATAATAAACTAGGAGGCTTCCAATCACCTACAGTAGTGGGAGGGTCCTCTAAAAAATAACAGGCTAAAGTACATTAAAAGTCTGCATCAACAGAGATGCAGACTAAAATGACCACTTTTAGATGCTCACACAGACATTTAATTTGACATTACCTTGAAACTCATAAAAATAATTTAACCTTCCTTTCAAGAAGACACTTGATGGGCAAGAATAATGAAATTCACAGTAAATGGTTTGAACCCAGGAGTATCAGTAGTTCGTATAGTGTGATCGTCCGGGTGAGTGTAGTTCTGAAAAGAACTGTTGTTGGTGACTGACGTTTCGACAACCTGAGCGGAAGTCATCTTCAGAGTCAAGTGAATAGTGTTTGTCAGTCGATGATCTTATAAGTCTGGTCCGTTGAACGTGATTGGTCAGTATAGCCATGATGGTATTGGCTGAAAGACTCGTGTAAACGAACTAATAATGAAATTGTCTACTAGTTTTTCTGGCAATTTCAACAGATCTTGTATAAAGACAAAACAAATAATTTCAAGAAACCAATGGGAGCAAAAATAGCCAAATAAGCCAATCAACTCCGTTAAGAACGCTATGTTTGGATAGCTCACACGAAATTGATCATCACTGACCTTTTCTGTTGTTTAAATCTTGTGAAAGATCGAGGGGCAAATGAAATTGGTAATAAGTGACACTACCCCTCTTCTCGTGCATCTTGTCACCTCATCCTTTCGCGGACGTTTTCAAATCCTCTAGAACCAGAATAGAGTACAGCACGAGCTATAACTCTACAAAAATATCAACTCATTTTCAGCATGGCGGATGGCCGCCATCTTTTCAGAGTCTGCCGTTGCCAAGTTGCCAAGTCAATTGAGACCGTCTTGACTCCAGGCTCTCGCTTTTGCTCTCGCCGTGGGCTCCTGGGCGAAATATACGGCAACGCGACTGAGCCATAACGTGCGTACATAGCCAGCCAGAGCCAATCAGGTGCTCTTGACTCTCTAACGTCATTCTCATTCTTTCTTTTCCTGAGGCGGTATTTCTGGGAGATGTACATTTATTAACATTTATTAGTTTACTTGCCAGTTGGTTCCATTCTCTGGCGATAACTTTAAATAAATGCCATTCAAATAATAGGGTTAGTAAAGAGCGGAAGATCCCAAAATCCCTAACATTTCAAGAATTAAAGAAACTGTAATTTCACACTGCCATATCAGAAATACTAATAACATACTACTACGTGTCGTTTAATAGCTTTGCCAGGCTTTCAGTGGTAGGGGATGGTTGAAATCATAACAAGAGACCTGATCAACTTAAGCTCGGTTCCTGTAGTCCAAAACTATAATGTTGCGGTAGAGCTGGACATTTTATTTCATTTGCTCACTGCACCTAGTTGGCTGTTCTATTACTGCTGTGAAAGCAAGTCACCATAAAGTTTCGAAAGCCGTAGTGACCCAGTGAAAGAAGCGATCATTCGCATTTGACTTACGCGGACAGGTAGAAGGGGTTCACACTGGGTTCACGCTTTTTCCTGCATGGGCGAAGCAGTATGTAAGTGTATTAGCCTGTGAACACGCTCCCGCTCGAAGAGTCTGACCACGGCTGAAAGTCCCCATCCTCGACCAGAGAGTCTTTTCCCAGGCTAAAGTGTATACACCGATATACAATGAACGAGGTAACTTCTCCTTCGGTTATGCACTCTTTTTAACAAGAATATATTTTATAAGAGACGGAGATTTTGGAAACAATATACCCGGGAATGCAAGCTTAAGTTTGTATGTTGAAAATTTGTAAACACAGTACAATTATATGTTTTTAATAAATTAAAGCGAATAAAATTGTTTCTTTCTCTCAACGGCAAAACTAGCGAAAAAACAACAAAAACAGCACTAGGCGTATGTTGTCTGCAAAATCAGCACTAACCGGAGGGTGTCTGCAGCCTGGCTACAAAATTACTTCCACACCATCCAGACACCATACACATTCGAAAACAGACAATGTCATACCCTAATTTATAGGAATATTTACAAGAATATTTTCCGCCTAAAATCGGCAGAAAAAGAGGAATATTCAGTCTCGGCCAGAAAAAGAATATTCCTATAAAAAAGGAGTGTAGGCTAAGGAAAACGGCGTATCCACTTTTACATGCAATATTGAATGAATAAATGACTTTATTTGAGTGTCTAGGTTATTCAGCTGAAAAACTAATGGGGGACGCTGTATAAAATATTCAATATAAAGTCGATAAAAACAAGGTGAAATATACACTGAACTGACTAAAATTAACGCATCAGTTGCTTCATAAAATGAAGTCAAATAATTATAATATTTCCTAACTCAGAATCTAGGAAAATTCTCATTTCGTAAATTACAATTTTTACAGGCAGCAAAGACACCTCTCCCATTATTAAGGTTTCTTTCTTGGAGGGTTTCTGTGATACAGTCCGCAGGCTAACCACGAATCCGGCCATTGTAAACGTAATTCCGCGTTCCTCTTATCCACTTAGCAAAATTTATCTGAGTTTTCTGAACGCGTATCTACTTTGCACAAAATATATTATGAACTTTATGAACTCGTATCCATGTATCCGGTCATGGGAGGTGCATACCTTTAGCTTCAGACCCCCCAGAGTGCCCAGACCCCTGCCGTACTACACTGAAATCTTCCTCCAATTACTTTATTAAAATGGTCAGGAAAAATTTGGAACCCGTTAACTACTTGAAAGTATACTTGAACGTAGCCTTTGCGGAATGTAGCGATAAAGAAAAGCTATCAAATCCGGCCGAAAGTAACGGGGATCGTTCATACTTTCAGAACTTTAAGGCAACAAGAAAGACGGCCGAGTATGGCTCCTGCCGAGATTCAATTTAGACTAAAATAACAGACTACAGACTCGAATTAACTTATAGGTTAACAGTTAGCCGAGCTTAGCGGTTAGTTTTTAGAGGTAGAGTTTAGTTAGAGAGTTATGATAGTTTTCATGTTAGTACGAAGTAGGTCAAGGTAAGGGTTAGTCCGCAGTCTGCAGTCTAAATTTTACACTGACCGCAAATGCTGCCTGGAGGCAGAATTCAGGCGCTCTGAAATTCCCGAATCTCTAAGGAACACAGAAGTTTGTTTCTTTACGATCCCAAGGTTCGTTGACTTACTTTGTTCAGAGAACAATGGTGTCAGTTATGCAAACGACCTTTTAACGATTCTTTGCTGTTCTACGCCAATCGAAAGTTACAACTGTGGAAGGTCGCGGAAAGTTTGTCACAAACAAACCGTTCGCTGTCATGCCAACAGCTTAGACGTGACGTCACGACGGAGTAATCAACGTGATCTCGCGCAAAGGACAAATTTTCATTACAAAACACCGTGGAACTTATTCTTCTAATTGAGGAATTTTTTATCACATATTTCAAGGAGGTCACTTCATTATTTACAGATAGATTTGATACCGTGGATTGTGTGGAAATGTGTGACTTGCACTCGTGTGTTTTGAATGCCAGCTGAGTTGTTTGGAGGAGTTCCTCGTACAACATGACAATTCACTCACGTTCTACTGAGTGCAGCTGGAATTTCTGCACATAGCAAATGCCTTGATCGACTACGTTATTACTTTTCTTCGACACTTCTACCTCACTCAAGAATTAAACAGAGGAAGCCTTAAATATGGGGATTTTATACATTTTAAACTGCAGTGCATCTTGGAGCGGGAAACTGCGGGCCAGTTTCGTCGTAATGTTTGGGTTAAGCTTAATTCTTCTGAGCTACACCGGTGAGATTAAAACGTCATGCCATCTTTTATGCTCTTTCTTAATAGACATTCTTATTAAACTTTTGGTTTTAATATTTTTGCATTCTTTCCTAGATTTAGTTAGCGCTCAAGCGCGTTGTGATTGCGAGACCGAATGTCCTTGTAGTAAAAGCAATTGCACTGCGGGGCAATATTGGCTTTCTGATGCTGGATGCGTTGGATGTCCTGCCGGGCACTTGTAAGTAACAATCCTTGCTACGAATATTCATATAGATTATACTCTAATTCACAACAACCTAATAATAGACTAATAGAGTTGAAGGTATTCTCATCTGGAAGTACGAACTCAAGCTTAATTGTTGATTATATTCGATTAAAAAACAGGAACCTCCGTTGTAAAAACGCTATCTTGTTTATACTTTGATCTTATGTCGGTGTATAATATATTGTTTTTATCTCAATTGCACTGGAGATTTCACTAACGTAGATCGATATTATGACTGTTATATAGCTGCCTGGGAAACGACACAGCTCCAGAGCCCTGTCCAGCGGGAACCGAGAACTCGAACACGGGTTCGGTGAATTCGTCAGCCTGCTCGGTAAGATGGTTTAGTTGTTCACACAGATTCGATTTCATCAAAGCTTCAGAGGTAGAATTATCAGTTTACAGTCAAACCTCTCCACAACGGCCACCTTGGTTACAGAGGAAAGCTGCCGTTGTAGAGAGGTGGCCGTTATGGGGTGGTAAGGTTGTAAAACAACACTTGATTGTTTTTGAGGTGCAACTTTTCTATTTTTAAAAAACTGCTTACAAAGCATATAAATACGTAACACAATCAGAATATATTGATATAACTAAAATCAAACAGAAACAGAGACCAACAACGTGTGGTACAGATAAGATTTGTGACCTAATTTACTGTAAAGAATGGGTTGTGGTATATATTGTTAGTGAGTCGTTAGTTAACTGGCTGTTGTGATGAGGTTATTTTGGCAGTAGGGATGCACTTTAGTGGCCGTTGTCATTGTAGAGAGGTTAAAATAAGAATGAATCTAAACTGTCTGTGAGGACAAAACAGTGGCCCTTATAGACAGGTGGCCGTTAATGGAGTTTTGACTGTAACTCCTGCCTCATACTGCCAGCTAGATGTTAAAGTAACTTGATGCTCTGTGATTTAAATTTGTTAGCATCACTGATAGATGCACTATTTCAGAAGCCACTTTAATACTCAGATTGTGACCTTTGAAATTTTTGCAATCAGTTATCTGTACAGGCAGAACGAATACCCTTCTCAGTCAGGGTGAGGTAATTAAATTTGCAATAAGCCAATCAGACACATTGTCTATGATCCTGTTATCTTGTGATATTGTGTCACTGACAGGTCTGATATGGTTAAATGTGGATATATATGGTAAATATACCAAATGGTACCATTTTGGTTGGCTTTGAATTTGGTTAGCGTTGAATTTGTTGTGTGGTTGTTTAACAGGTTTGCGAGTCAGGATCAAACAGCACAGCAGGGTCAATATCGTGCTCTCCCTGTCCTGCTGGTTATGACTGCACCTCTTTATCTGGGAATGTCACCCTGTGTGCAGCTGGAACCTATTCGAATTATGGAGAAGGAATTTGCCATTCATGTCCCAGTGGCAAGGTGTGCTTAGATCCTTCACAGCAACCTCAGGTACATTTCTTCGTTTTGGTTTTAGTGATTTCTGTCCATCACTATACAATTGCTGGTCACCAATAACTGCACACTATCAGCAACATCAAAAAGTAATGCCATCCCTTATTACACTCATGGTTTTTATTGTTATCGATATACAGTGAAACCTGTATTAAGCAGACATCCTTGGGACACTCACTAGTGTCCACTTAATGCAGGGTGTCTGCTCTAAACAGGTTGTAATATATTGTGCAGTAATAGTTAATTATTAACCTTTTGCAACTCAGTGTAACACAGTGTAAGATCAAAGTCTGCATGCATATAGAACAATGTTCAGTCAGTAAATGCATCAATCTGAAATAATCTACTTAGCTTTAAAAGGACATGGCTGAACAATGTTAAACGAGTCTGAGCTGAGCTTTTAGAAGCAAAAAGCCCTTGAAGTGTCTGCATTTTGCAGGTTTTGTACAACAAAATGGCTTAATATTGGCGTCCGCGCCTGCTTAACAGAGACCTGTGTCTGTTGAACGCAGGTTTATTTTACAGTAAATGTGGGAAGAAAATTTAGGGACTCAAGCTGGTGTCCACTTAATAGAGGGTGTCTGTTTAGTGTGGGTTCTGGTTAATATGGGATCACTGTTAGTAATATTATTTTAAAGGCCCAGTACTGACCACTCTGCCTATTGTGAGTCTGTTATTGTTTTGGTTTACATGCAAATAGCAGCATTTCTATTGTTTTCAAATGCTCACAATACATCCGGGCCAAAACTAACTTGAAATGATTCTTTAAAAATTCTTGAACAATAATAACGTATTCAGCATGTTGAATCCTTTGAAATTAATTTTTTTATTAGTACTGTCCTGGAGGTTATGAACCAGATGGTTTGCAAACACAATGTTCCCCTTGTGGGGCAGGAACATTTTCATATAATGGAACATCATGTCAAACATGTGCTAATGGAAGCTACAGTCTCGACGGAGCAGCAGAGTGCACTGTCTGTCCACCGGGACATCAGTAAGTGTGACTAATGTTCAGTAATACTTAAAGGCAATTTTTGCTGGCTCCAGAAATTTCCCAGTGTGAAAGGTATTTCTGTGTATGTTTAAGGGCTTGGGGTATCAATGTGACCTGTGCTTATTGTTTTTTTAGGAAATAGCCAAAGAAAATATGTTTGCTGATTGGTTAAATAAAACTGTTGGAGCGATCTGTGCTCATAGTTCTTTAAAAAACGTTTAAAACAGATCTAAAAAAGGTCTAGATAGCAGCAGACATGTAAAGATTTTAAGGAAAACGACCAATTTTTTAAGTTTAAAAGACATGTTTCGACAGAACTTCTGTCATCTTCAGTTGAATGAATGATTACAAAGCAAGTTGAATAATAAGTAGGCAAAAATGCTAATTAAGACAAATAGTAACAACAGAACGTGAAAAGGTGTAAATTAAAAGGATAATTTTAGATTTACATGGTGTAATTGCTGATTGAGGCAAGGTAGCTCTTTTTGAATATGGATAGCCTCCTTTATCTTGAGTTGAAAGCTTTAAGATAGGTAACCTTTTTGGTGTGAAAGACCCTATCCCCGGTGGGCTTCATTCACGTGTGGTTTATAAGTTTACATGTGCGGGCTGTAATGCCTGTTATGTCGGCGAAACCTCCCAACATTTTTCCACACGTGTACGTGAGCACTTAGCCGTTGATAGGGCCTCTCACATCTTCAGACATCTTCAGAATTCTGAACGTTGTCACTCATTATGTTCAATAGACTGCTTTCATATTTTAGATCACGCCACTACCAGCTTTCAACTCAAGATAAAGGAGGCTATCCATATTCAAAAAGAGCTACCTTGCCTCAATCAGCAATTACACCATGTAAATCTAAAATTATCCTTTTAATTTACACCCTTTCACATTCTGTTGTTACTATTTGTCTTAATTAGCATTTTTGCGTACTTATTATTCAACTTGCTTTGTAATCATTCATTCAACTGAAGATGACAGAAGTTCTGTCGAAACATGTCTTTTAAACTTAAAAAATTGGTCGTTTTCCTTAAAATCTTTAGATCTAAAAAAGTAAAATTGTCTCTAAATTTTTGACCGCCTTCTGCGGTCTTCTTCAGAGAATGATGATTTTGCGTGATTCGCAGAATTTTCATAAGCTGGGACATTATTGTTCGTTGCCCCCTAGGGAGGCAACCAGTGACACGTAAACCCTTGGGAAGGGTGCTCTTTCATTTACGGAGTTTTTGTCTAAGAAAAAAAACTGGTTAAAAACTGTTTCTATTAAGCAGTTAGATTATGTGCTCGAGATTTCTATTGCGTGATAGTTGATGAGGGTGCAGCCCGAGTCAACTATCATGTATAGAAATCGAGAGCGAATAATCTAATTGTTTTAGTATAGATCTACTAGTCGTTCAAAACTTTATCTAAATACTCTTCACAGACATCTCAAAAACGCCAAGAGGCGGCTGTCATTTTGTTAACAAGTGCACGCTGCTATGCGACTCACTATCTATCACAAAATAGATAGTGAATAGTGTAGCTAATCAGAGAACGACGTTCGTGATAGAACGCTAGTATATTTATACTAAAACGCCATAGAAACACAGAACAAGCACAAGCTGTTGATGTAATGATGGCATGGGCAAAGAGAATTTACATTTTGATGATCAAAGAAAAGAAGTTGTTTCCTTTTTTGCTTCAATTTGTATAGACAATAGATTACGTCAAATGGCTTTTTTCGTGTTCGCCAAAGTGGGCAAAGGCCGGCTTTCGAGTTATGTTGAAAGATTTTGAAATAAAAAAAAGCTTTATCGGTAGTAGTTTGTTTCGTTATTATATAAAACAAATAGATTCCATGTTGCCGTGCGTCTGTTCAGTAATAGATCACAGATGACGTCAAAATGTGGTAAGAACAAAAAAGTGGCACACGAGGCGATAGCGGAGTGTGTCACTGATTGTAGCCAATCAAAGAACGACGTTCTTGATAGAACGCTAGTAAATTTACACTCAATAGAAACACGCTACATGTTTTCTCTTTCTTGAATGGAATATAAGCATGCAGTGTCCAAGATAGGGGAAGCATGGTGGGGTACTCTACCTTGTCAAAGAACAGGACACAAGGGGATGTACTATCCTCCAGTTGTCTTACCATGATCAGACTGCCTCCTGTAGTGAAAAATGTATTTTTAAGAAGACTTGAAAGTACAATTATAAACTAAGACAACCTAAATATAAAACCTGTTTTTGACAAATGCAAACCTTGTTCCTTTACCATTAGATGCTTGAACAAAACTATCGAGCCAGTGAGATGTAATGCTGGGGAATATGCAGCTGCTGGAAAAACTAATTGTTTAGAGTGTGACAAAGGATTTTATTGCCCAAATGTACCATTAGCAAGTCCTTTACCATGTTTTAATGGTACTTACACTAACACTGTGGGACAAACAGAATGCCAGCTCTGCACAGCAGGAAACTTCTGTCCTTTTGCATCTCAAGGAGAGCAGCCCTGTGAGAATGGGACATACAGTAAGAATGGGTCAACTGTCTGTACCGAGTGTCCAGGTGGCCACAGGTTAGTTATAATCTAGTACTATTTTCTTGCCCACTTGGGTAGCCACTTGCAGAGCTAGCCATATAATAAAATGTCTGACTGCATCTCACACAACAGATACTTCATTGTCTTGATGTGCCTGCCATGAAAATTTATGTTCATTATGGTCAGTAACAAAAAGAAATTTTGGGATTCAGTAGGGACAATTTATGCTTTGATTGTATTAAATAAGACTTAGCCATTTATTGCAAGTCTAAAATGTTAAGAATAATTTTTGTCAACTCACTTGGTTAATTTAATATGTTTCAGCTGTGCTGATCCAAGTGCAGATCCATCACAGTGTTCAAGTGGAACTTATGCACCATCAGGAAGCCTGCAGTGTCTGTCGTGTCCAAAAGGATCTCACTGCCCATCTGCAGGGCTTGCAGAATACATTCCTTGTGTCAGTGGCACTTATACAGACAGTGTGAATCAAACAAGCTGTCAGAGCTGTCCAGCTGGTCAGAAGTGTCCAAATCCAGCCCAATCACCAGAGGACTGCCCCAGTGGGACCTATAGTATGGGTGGGCAGGCAGATTGTTTGGTGTGTCCTGAAGGTCATAGGTGAGTACTGGTATATTGCTACAGCAAATGGAAAAGTTTTACTAATTGTAATATATACATTTAGCCAAGCCTAAAAGTGGAGCCCCTGATTTCAATAAGTTAACCTGGCTTGAGTCTTCAATCCAATTGAAAACCAGTACCTGGGCAGAGGTTAACTTTAAAAAAAATAGTTGTCTCCAATGAGCTCTAAACCTGAGCCTGTGATATGGTCATGTGATACTGGTCAGCAGATACCTTGTTTTGCCAGGTGTTACTTGACCATAAGATGAATGTCCAATATTCAAGATACATACTGTATACCAAGACTGCATGCCTTGATCGTCCTATTAGTTGGAGTATGGGAGCCATGTTGTGGGACATCATCGTTTTTGTCATCGTGGGTGCACATGCCCGCTATCCATGCTGCTAGCCATGCTGACCATGAAAAAAAAGTTGCTTGGTTTTCTATTGCTACATGTATGCATGCATGTGGTTCAGTTCTTATTATAGTTATGGTGCTCCGCTTGGCAGACCTTCGGGCTTCCTGAGCTCCGCTATTATTTTAAAGGGGCTGAGTAAAAATGTCATGACTCATTGTTCCTTTTTTTTTTCTTGTAATTATTTTTTAGCTGTCCTGTGAACTCAGAGGACCCTAGTCCATGCAGAAATGGCAGTTTTGCTCCAGCCAAGAGCACCTACTGCTATTCATGTCCAATTGGCTCACAATGTCCATCTGAAAAGCTTTCTTTCCACCTTCCTTGTGCAAACGGTTCTTTCTCAGTTGTGGAGAATGCCACTAGCTGTACTGAGTGCCCTGCTGGTTCAAAGTGTCCCAATCCTGCTGTGGGACCAGTAGAGTGTGAGAATGGGACGTACAGTAAGGCTGGAGCCACCCACTGTATAGAATGTCCAAGTGGACACAGGTGAGAAGTCATTTTACTTGTCTGGAATTGTTTTTGGTTTGAAAACAATCTAAGCTAACAGTTGGTACAGTTAAACATTACAAGGCTGGTATCTGGAATAACAAGTCTATCCAAGTTAAATTCTACAGTACCGGTCAAAGGGACTGCAGCATTACACGCATGTGAAGCGTGCGTACTACACGCACATTACACACAGTGTCCACACACCTTAGACGCACCTTACACACAAATACACGAAAATGCATGTAATTACATGCGTGTAATTACGCGCAGGAGACGTGATACTACGTGTAAAATTAATCGCAGTCGTTCAACTGGAACTCATTAAGCGCGTGTTATGAGAATGAAATATTAAAAGTGCGTGTAACGAGAACAAAACATTTACTGTGTAACATTTACTGTACTGCACTGCACTACGATGCAGTTTCGTCTTTCACCTTCTTGCTTCTGGTCATCAAACGTTTCCGATAGAATCAACCAGTTTCCCTAAACTGGCTTACCGCTTTACAGTAAAAGTATTTTTTCTGTTGTAGTTTCAACAAGAGGAGCCAGCGACTGGCAGGTGTGCTAGGATTCACTAAGATAACAGAACATAAACATATAATGTCAATTTTAATTTCAAAATTACAGCAATCAGTGTACTTTAAATCAATCTGAAGATTCAATAAAAATATTTTGTACTCCGAAGTATTTGGAGTTTACTGGTGTTCACAAGGTTTTCATGACGTGTTTTTTTCTTTTCCTGAGAAACAACAAGGGCATCAGCGACTGACAAACTGAGGCTCGACGGACACGAAATAACAGCAAATACAATGTTTCGGTTGGGATTTTTCAGTTGATTTGTAAACATCAGTTATCCTTCTTTAAGTTTAAACTGAAGCATTTGAAGATTCGTCATTAATAATACTCAGAAGCAAATGTTCTCTATCTGATAACATATTGTTTTGATCTGATAAAAATGAAATTTGATCTGTTTCATGAATAGCATTGCCTAGCATGTCACCAAAATCTACGCAGGTGAAAATCTTGTGCAGTGTGAAAGTTGTTTGTTGTTACTACTTCATTTTATTCCACACGCGTATACATATACAGACATGCAACGATCTGTCAACCGGACTTAACCCACGGATGAAAATCTGAATGTTTTTCTCGAATCTAGCTTATCGGCAGTCAAATGTATTGTAATTTACTTTTATTACAATTTTAATGGCAATTAAATCTAAGTCTAAAGGCGTACACAAACTGGCAAAACCAGAAAGATAATCTGTAAAAGAGTGGAACACTCCATGCGAGACAGATCACCATGTAGCTAATCTAGATAAATAATCGTGTAATGACAATCAAGAAAAAAAAATTAAATCAAATATTCATTCCTCACTTAAAAACTTCTTCATTCCCGACTTAAAAACTGCACAACTAGGAGATAACGTAATATCTAAGGGTATCGAATTCCACATCTCCACAATTCTATTAAAATAAGTGTTTTTAAAAGTAGTTGTTCTAGCAAAATTTGTCGAATTTGCTGAATAATTGAACGAACCGGTTGTAAACATTGCGGGTTGTAGCCAGAAGGTTGCACACGAATCTGATGAATTGAAATTAACACATGCTTAACTTTTGTTCAGAAAAAGCTTCGATTTTTTGCCGTTTAAGATTAAGAGAGAGTCTGTGAGTTTCTGTTTGAATCCCTATTTCATTGTTACTGAAATAACAGGAGTTGAAATGACATTTCGTGCGTGGGTAGACATTACTTTGCGACGTACATTGTACGTGTTCTAACATAAATGAAAGCTCAGAGATCTTTAATGTTAAGCAGAAGTGCACGCTGCTACAGATTAAGAAATAGTATTTGTTTGATAGGTGCTCGAGCTAGTCCACTTAGTTAGCAATGCTTGTTCGCTTTTAGATTTACATTTTGTTGTGAACATTGAGAGTCATGTGTATCGGGAATACAAGTTAGTAGTGGCTTTTTGTTTTGCAAAATACACACAAATGCGTGTATGCATAACAAAGGTTTCTTCTTCCAATTAAATTAAATGCATACAGGTTAAATTACACGCAAATGCGTGTAACTACCAGATGAGTAAATTTACACGGGTGTAATTACACGCACTTCACACGCACCTTACATGCAGTGTCCATGAATACTACACGCAGACTATACACATTTTACGCACTTGTAGGTGCTGCAATGCCTTTGACTGGTACTGTAGAGTGATTTTTGCTGTTAAGTTATGTCACATTTTGAGATTATGGGCAAGGTGTGAGAAGAGTGTTGCTTAGTAAAACAGTCGAACCTCTGTTGGCGAGCACCTCTTGTGAACAACCTCCTCTCCTCAGCAACCAATTTTCTTTTGTTTTTAACCTCCTATAAGCAACCACTTGACAAATAATAGACTGTAAATTGAATGATAATGTGTTGTAACTTTATTGCATTCTTGGGTAATACAAGAGACAGAAATTTCTCAATGGGAAGTACCGGATTTTTTCTTGAAATTGACTTTTCATATGAGTAGAACAGTTTAAACATGGGTTAAGTCAAGTCTGCAATTACCATATGCTAATGAGCCAAAATTTAGACCCAATATGGTCTAAGCTCTCTTAAGTGATCACCTCCCGTAGGTGACCACCCGATATGTCAAGCTTAAGTGGTTGCTTATTGGGGGTTCAACTGTTTATCAAGTTGATGTTTTTCCTTGATGACCACATCAGCATAATGGACAGCTAGGACCTTGGTACAGGGAGACTGTGAGAGAACGCTAGCTACACAAAAACTCATTCGAATATAAAAATACTGTAGTTGTAGTCAGGCATAGTAATAAAATGTTAAAAGTTGTTGTCACTGACTTAAAAATCTTAAAATAGACATTTCGGCTAAAATACTGTAACCTTCTTATGTGATGAAATGAATGTTAACAGTGTCTAAATGGAAATGAGATGTTTATAAGAATGTGAGGAACTCGCTAGGGATTAATTTAGCATTTTGTAAATGTCTGGAATATGCGTGTGGTCATTAATTGAGTTCGGTTTGCGAATGGAATGCCACGCTTTCAAGAGCAATCTACGCGACCACAACGGACAGCAGTCTATGACCTTGACCTTATTAAAATCAAATTCGTGGTTGTTTTTCATACAGTGTTGCGCCAAAAGAGAGTTCTTGTCACATGTGAGGATGGCTCTTTTGTGTTCTTTTGTTCTGGATCTCAGTGCTCTGGATATTTGACCGATGTAAAGTTTTTCACAGTTTTTACAATTGATTTTATACACAACACCAGTTGACAGGTCTTGATCAAATTTGTCCTTCGGTTTCTTCAGGATCGAGCCAACTGTCTTGATGGGTTTATGAGCAACATTTACGTCGAATTGTCCCAAAGTTCTTGCAATTTTTTCAGAGATTCCTTGAAAATATGGCAAAGTAACAAAGCCTCTGACGCCGTTAACCCTTCTTTACATTTAATAGGAAGGTTGAAACGACGTTTTGGAAGAACTCTGTTATCCTTGAGTCTGTGGTTGAAGTTCAGGTGGTTCTTGAATCTTGTGATCACTAGCGTTTCCCTTTCGAAGTTTCTGGCTTTTCTTAAAGTCTCCAAGCCATTCTTGTCACGAATGAGGCTAAAATACTATAACCTTCTTCAGTGATGAAATGAAAACGACTATTTTAAGATTTTTAAGTCAGTGACAACAACTTTTAAGATTTCATTTGAATATATTTGCTCTGGGTAAAAGAGACTATAATACTTCAAGTTTACATTGAGATTTTGTACAGGAAGGATCCAATTTCTTTCATCACAAGTATGGAAGTCCCGACTACAGCTGTTTAGCATATTGCTGAGATGCTCTAATTGCTAAGCTACTGGAAATATGTGGTATGCTTGGCCATTTACTAGCCAGGCTGATGTGTCCAGCATGCTGATAGAAAAAAAAATTGTTCACTACATGTAAGTGTCCTGTGGAGAAACTGTGAAAGACAGATGTCTGTTTTCGTGAGCTTGTGAAATTTTAAAGACAAGTTGAGTTCTTTTAGGGCCAAAACCACAATCTTTTGTATACAGGGTGGAATATTGTATACATGTATTCAATGACACTTAGGCAAGGACTAGTCTTGAATTAATCATGATAAAATGTGTTTCTTCCTTAGATGCACAGACAAATCAGCTGATCCAGTTGCATGCTTAAAAGGATCCTTTGCACCATCAGGAAGCATAGAATGTCAAGAATGTCCTATTGGCTCACACTGTCCATCCAACAGCTCCGAAAAACATGTGCCTTGTTCTCCGGGCTCATATGCCAATGTGACATCACTATCTCAGTGTTTGGAATGTCCAGCTGGTTACTTTTGTCAAAACCCAGCAGAATCTCCTGTCCTTTGTGAAAATGGAACATACAGTAAAGGGAACGTTGCCAATTGCACGGTGTGCCCTCCAGGATTCAGGTACTGATTATGTTCTGCCCAGGTAATTCTTTCCATAGCAGCTAGCAGGCCAGGGCTGCCTCTAGTTGGTAGGGTCTGGGAATTTTCTTCGAGTACTAGAGGTTTAATCTTGTCAAAATAGGAATTTATGAAAAAAGGTTTTTCCCAAGAGTGCTCTATGCCAAATGAATGTGTGTCAGTTTTTAATAAATTTCATATTAATTTCATATTAATTTTAAATTAATTTCCTCACCAAAATTACTCAAATTCTTTTTTCTGGTGTAGAACATATACTTCTACATGCATGTGACCTTCAAATAAGAAGGAAAAACAATTATTTAGTTCTTATAAGGAAAGACAGAAGATTTTTTTTTAAACAGAGAATCAAAGCTGTTCTGTGACTGAGGAAAACTGTTCATTATCTGTTCAGATGCAACCAGCTTCTCTGTGAATAGGGTTACTGCTTACAGGTGGAAACAACTGAGATGAGGAGGAAGCAAAACTCTCCTTTGAATGCACTTTCTCTATCATAGGTGTCCTTACAAAGATTCAGACCCTCTGCCATGTCAAAGTAAAACATATGGACCAGGAGGAAGTCTGGATTGCCGTCGGTGTCCAGCTGGATCACACTGCCCCTCAGCTGAGCTTTCTACTCACATCCCTTGTCGTAATGGAACATACACAGATTCAGAGGGACATGATGAATGTCTTCAGTGTCCTGCAGGATTTAAGTGTCCTAATCCTGCTACTTCTCCAGTGTCCTGTGAAAATGGGACATTTAGCTACCTTGGATCTTCACAGTGTACCATTTGCCCAGCAGGGTACAGGTAAGAGTTCTGGAGGGATGTCATGTTGGTTCTTTTTCAGAGCTGTTAAAATCGTGGTCTCTAGCAAAAGATCCACCTCGCACTTTATAAACACCTTGTACTTTCACTTTAGGCAGCATGTATAACAGGTACATGTAACCTTGTGTGGTGATATATATGTGCTACATCTTAAGATAGTTTTAAAGATGTACAATCTCAAATAATTACTGACAAAATCTACGTAATGCATTTAATTTGTAAGTTAAACTACACCAATAAACGCACTTTATAAACACCTTGTATGTAGCATTTTAAGCAGCATGTATAACAAACAGGGAAACTTGTGTTGTGATATAATTATACATGTAACATCTCATGATAATTTTAAAGATGCACAATCTCAAATACATGTAATTACTGACAGAATGCACCTAAATAAACATTTATAAGTTAAACTGCACTAATAGCAACAATCTAACACAAGACAGAGAGTTTGTAACTGCGCTCAACGTGTGGCCTTCACTGTGAAACACTGGCTTTGTGGACCTGCACTAAGCACTATTAAACAAATCTGCACCATACCTGCACTGATCAAGCACCAAGTATGTCGAAGACAGGGAGATTGAAATTGAATTGTGTTTGTTCTGATCATCCTACCTGGCAATTTCAGTTGTCCAAATAAAACAACACCTGTGGAATGCTTGGATGGTTCATTTGCTGCAGAAGGAAGCCTTGAATGTCAGCCATGTCCAAAAGGAACTTTCTGCCCAATGAAAGGACTAACTACGTACCATCTCTGTGCTAATGGAACTTATTCAGATATAGAAGGCCTGAATGATTGTAAACTGTGTGATGCAGGCTTCAGGTGTCCAAGCGTTGGGATGGAAGCACCAGAAGAATGCCCTAATGGAAGATATAGCAACACAACTGGCGCTCGATATTGTGTTCTGTGTCCAGAAGGTCATAGGTGAGGTTTATCAACATTTCCAGTTCCTCTTCACTCAACATACCTGTAATGGCTGGCTGATACAAAATCAGATGTTGTACTAATGCTTAAAAGGATAGCTACTAACATTTCTTATACATCTACATACATACTTTACCTGTATACATATTGTAATTATTATAATTATATTATGCATATATTATTGTGCATTCATATAATTGCTACTACATGAACAGTGTACTTTTGGAAATCATGAAGTGGTGCTGTATTAATAATAAACAGTAACTGAATTAATGCACTGGCACAGAGTGAAGATCATTTGTAAACCTGTAACTGCTTTACAACTTTCACTCCATCCGTCTGGCTCTTTCAATGTTGGTCAGTTGAGGATAGTCCATTAACACTGTTAGATGAATTGCAACTGCACTGAACAAGCACCACATGGAAAGCAATATTATTACTCAATGAATACACTCAGACAGAATGTAGAATGTACAATTGTTGACCTTTCACCGCACTCCATCCTTCATGCCATCGGTCTGGCTCTTTCAATGTTGGTCAGTTGAGTATCATCCATTAACACTATTAGATGAATCTGCGACTGCACTGATCAAGCACCACAAAGAAAGCAGTAACTCAGTGAATACATTCGCACAGAATATAGAACATACGTTTGATCACCTTTCACTGCACTTCAACCTTCACTCCATCCATCTGGCACATTCATTCTTGGTCAGTTGAGGATCGTCCATTAACACTATTAGATGAATCTGCAACTGCACTGATCAAGCACCACATAGAAAGCAATAACTCAATCAACACACTGGGACAGAATGTAGAACGTACGTTTGATCACCTTTCACTGCACTTCAACCTTCACACCATCCGTCTGGCACTTTCAATGTTGGTCAGTTGAGGATCTTCCATTAACACTGTTAGATGACTCTGCAACTGCACTGATCAAGCACCACATAGAAAGCAATAACACAATCAATACACTGGGACAGAATGTAGAATGTACGTTTGATCACCTTTCACTTCACTTCAACCTTCATGCCATCAGTCTGGCTCTTTCAATGTTGAGCAGTTGACAAGCAAATCCTGCAGTATCAGTGATGAATTGGCAACTGCACTGATCACTAACTACATTACACCTGCAACTGCACGACAGCCTTCATGTCATCCATTGTCTCACTGATTCTATACACTGCACACTATTGTATGTGCCACTGCACTATCAGTCACCTTGTATGTCCAAACAGAGATGTTCAGATAATTTGTATTTTTTTTGTCTTTAATTCCTGCCTGACAATTTTAGCTGTCTAAACAATCTGACACACCCTGTGGAATGCTTAGCTGGCTCATATGCCACAGCAGGGAGCACTGAATGTCAGCCTTGTCCAAAAGGAGCTTTCTGCCCAATCAAAGGACTTCCAATGTACCATCTCTGTGCTAATGGAACTTATTCAGATGAGGAAAGGCTGCATGATTGTAAACTGTGTGATGCAGGCTTCAGGTGTCCAAGTGTTGGAATGGAGGCCCCTGAAGAATGCCCTAATGGGACATATAGCAGCACAATTGGTTCTAGATATTGTGTCTTGTGTCCAGAAGGTCATAGGTGAGGGTTTTGTGCCCAGTTTATAAAAATGTCCAGTTCCTGTTCATTCAGTGCACCATATGACTGGCTGACCTAAAATCAGCTGTTGTTTGATATTACAAAAGTAATTTAAAATAGTTATGTTCCTTATATATATATTTCCATTCAACACACTAGCTAGTTTAACAGTTAGACAAAATAATTACGTTATCAATAGTTAAATTTACTTGTAACACTTAATATGACTCACTCATACGCTAATTTTGATGTATTAAAATTCTAACTTGGCTCCGAGGCTTAGAGGAATAAACTAAAAGAATGTAATTATTCATCCCTCATCCTTGATGCAATTTCTTTTGTTTTATTTCCTTGGGCCTCAGAGCCAAGTTAGAATTTTAATATTTTGAAATTGGCCTATTGACACTACATGTACAGTGTAATGTTTCTAGAAATGTAGTACTGGCTAACAATTAACAGTAACAGAATGAACACACTGGCACAGAATGTGGAAAACTTGTTCACTCTTTAACTGCACTACAATCTTCACACCATCAGAAGTCAGTTTTGAGGATCCTACATTAACACTAATAAATCTGCAACTGCACTGATCAAGCACCACTGCAATCACACTTCAGCCATCATGTCATGCATCTTCCTGGTGATTCTGTACATTTTGCACTATTGTATGTGCCACTGCACTATCAGGCACCTTTTATGTCCAAACAGCCGTACAAATTGTATGTTTTTGTCTTTAACTCGTGCCTGGCAATTTCAGTTGTCTAAACAAGACACACCCTGTGGAATGCTTAGCTGGCTCATATGCTGTGGCAGGGAGCACTGAATGTCAGCCTTGTCCAAAAGGAGCTTTCTGCCCTGCAAAAGGACTACCAACATACCATCTCTGTGCGAATGGAACTTATTCAGATATAGAAGGCCTGAGTGATTGTAAAATATGTGATGCAGGCTTCAGGTGTCCAAGTGTTGGAATGGAGGCACCTGAAGAATGCCCTAATGGAACATATAGCAACTCAACTGGTGCTAGATATTGTGTTTTGTGTCCAGAAGGTCATAGGTGAGGTTACAACTTAATTACCAACCCATTTCGGATATTAGTACACATTGGCTACAGATATCACTTGATCATCCATGCAGGGTTTCATTCATTTACATTATTCATTCGTATATCACCTGGGTTTCAGACAAGCCATCCATATGTGTTGTTTCATTTATTCATACGTATTGGCTGGCTGCCGCAAAGACAGATCACGGATATCACCCTGATTATCCAGCCATCCATTTTTTGTTGTACATTTCATTCAATCATATATACTGAGTGGATGTTACACACCTGTGCTGCAGATATAACCTTCACGATTTTCCAACTGCTCATTCATGAGTCGTTTCATTCATCTTCCTATGAATATTGGCTGGCAGTTACACAGACAGACTGCAGACATCACCTGGTTATCCAACAGTCCCTCCATGTGGTACTTTTCATTCATTCATTCAATCATTCATTTGTATTGGCTGCATGTTACAAAGTGTTCATCCATACTTTCTTCCATTCATCAGACATTCATGAGTATTAACTGGCTGTTACACAGACAGACTACAGACATCACCTGGTTATCCAACAGTCCATCCATGTGGTAATTTTCATTCATTCATTGGTTGTGGCAGGATGCTACATGAATATGCTGCGGATATCACCTTGTTACATGTAGTCCGTTTCCCTTATTGGTGCATATTGGCTGTATGTTATACAGTCTTGTTCCAGATGTATCCTGATTGTCCAAGCATTCATCTGCAAATTGTCCTATTCATGTGACATTCATTCAGGAATAAGTTTCAAGTGGTCCAAGAACGTGACTTATAGTAACATTCGATCCATACAAATTTATAATTTCCTGCCTTGTGATTTCAGCTGCATGAACAAAACACAGCCTGTAGAATGCTCAGCTGGCTCGTATGCAACCACTGGGAGTATCAAATGTCAGCCTTGTCCAAAAGGAGCATTCTGTCCAACAAAAGGACTACCAACATACCATCTCTGTGCTAATGGAACTTATTCAGATATAGAAGGCCTGAGCAATTGTAAAACATGTGATGCAGGCTTTAGGTGTCCAAGTGTTGGAATGGAGGCACCTGAAGAATGCCCTAATGGAACATATAGCGACTCAACTGGTGCTCGATATTGTGTTTTGTGTCCAGAAGGTCATAGGTGAGGTTTTGGGTATTAGTACATACATGTATTGCCCACAGATATCGACTGATCATTCATCAATTCATCCATGCATGATTCCATTCATTGATATAATTGGCTGATGTTTCACAGACAGGCTACAAATGTCACCTGGTTATCAAACCAAGCCATCTATACGTGTTGTGAGATTTGGTCATACTGACTGCCTGGCACAAAGCCATGCCACATATCATCCCAATTATCCAGCTGTCTGTGTATGTGGTACATTTCATTCATTGGGATACACTAGCTGTACATTGCACTCTCATGCTGCACATATAAACAGATTGTCCTACTGTTCACCTATGCATTGTTCTATTCATCAGACATTTTCTCATGAGTATTAGCTGGCAGGTAAACAGACGGACTACAGACATCATTTGGTTATTGAACAGTCTATCCATGCGGCCCATTTCATTTGTTCATTTATTCATGTAGATATTCACAGTATGGTACATGATTATGCTGCAGATATCACCTGATTATTCAACAGTCCATGTGTGGACCATGTCATTCATTCATGCATATTGGCTGTATGCTTTACACTCCTGTTCCAGAAACATCCTGATTGTCCAACTATTCATCCACAAATTGTTATATCCACGAGACATTCATTCATTTACTGATAGTAACATTGGATCCACACAGTTTTATAATTTTCTGCCTTGTGATTTCAGTTGTCCAAACAAAACACAACTTGTAGAATGCTTAGCTGGCTCTTATGCAGCCACTGGGAGTATCAAATGTCAGCCTTGTCCAAAAGGAGCTTTCTGCCCAACAAAAGGACAATCAACATACCATCTCTGTGCTAATGGAACTTATTCAGATATAGAAGGCCTGAGTGATTGTAAAACATGTGATGCAGGCTTCAGGTGTCCAAGTGTTGGAATGGAGGCACCTGAAGAATGCCCTAATGGAACATATAGCGAATCAACAGGGGCTCAAAATTGTGTTTTGTGTCCAGAAGGTCATAGGTGAGGTTTTGGGTATCAGCACGTATTGGCCACAGATATCAACTGATCATTCATCAATTCATCCATTCATGACTCCATTTATTGATATAATCAGCTACAGATATCATCTGGTTAACAAACCAAGCCATCCATACGTGTTGTTTTATTTACTGATACATTCTGACTGACTGCCACAAAACCAGGCCACAGATATCATCCTGATTATCCAGCCATCTGTCTATGTGGTTCATTTCATTCATTGGTATACATTGGTTGTACATTGCACTCTCATGCCACGGATATAAACCGATTGTCTAACCATTCACCCGTGCATTGTTCCATTCATCAGACATTTACTCATGGATATAAGCTGGCAGTTACAGATGGACTACAGACACCACCTGGCTATTCAACAGTCTATCTATGTGGTCCATTTCAGTCATTCATTCATGTAGATATTTGCAGTATTTTACTTTAATTTACTGTAGATATCACCTGGTTACTGAACGGTCCATGTGTCATCCATTTAATTTATTTGTGGATATTGGCTGTATACTTCACACTCTTGTTCCAGATATACCCTTAGTGTCCAAGCATTCATCCATGAATTGTTGTATTCATGACTTATTCATTCATCAATTTGATTCAGGTGTTTAAGTATATGTGTATATAGTGACATTGGATCCATGCAGCATTATAATTTCCTGCCTTGTGATTTCAGTTGTCCAAACAAAACTCAACCCGTAGAATGCTCAGCTGGCTCATATGCAGCCACTGGGAGTATCAAATGTCAGCCTTGTCCAAAAGGAGCTTTCTGCCCAACGAAAGGACTTCCAACATACCATCTGTGTGCTAATGGGACTTATTCAGATATAGAAGGCCTGAGTGATTGTAAAATATGTGATGCAGGCTTCAGGTGTCCAAGTGTTGGAATGGAGGCACCTGAAGAATGTCCTAATGGAACATATAGCCACTCAGCTGGTGCTAGATATTGTGTTTTGTGTCCAGAAGGTCATAGGTGAGGTTACCGCCTGATTATCAACCTGTTTTGGGTATTCAACACACAGTACATATTGGGCACAGATATCAACTGACTATCCAGTAGTTCATCCAGGCGCAATTTCATTAATTGATATAACCGGCTGGCTGTTTCACAAGCACTTTACATATATCACCTGGTTATCAAAACAAGCCATCAATACATTTTGTTTGATTTACTTATATGTTCTAGCTGACTGTCACAAAGACAGGCCACACATATCATCTGGATTAACCAGCTGTCTGTCTTTGTGTTACATCTCATTCGTTGCTGTCGGCTGGATATTGCACTCATGCCATGGATATAAAGTTATTGTCCAACCGTTCACCCATGAACAAGCCTGCAAATAATTTTGGCTATAAGCAGGTCATTTGTCAGGCCAAGGACAACTTTTGACCTGACAAAAAGCCAGTCTGGTCGGACAAAATTTTTTTCTTGTTATTAGAAATTAAAAATAAGATACATTTGAGACATTTTGGTATTTCGTTGTACTCCCTTTGCCAAAATTTTGGTTGCAAATGCGAATGGCTCAAAAGTAAAGTCAACTGATTGTAAAATCGATGCTAGCACCAGAAAGGAGACCTTTACATTAAGTCAGGTATTATTTTACCTGTTGAAAATTGACAAATTTACAAACGTTTGTATCCCTAGTTTACCTTCACTCATTGATCACACGTGTATTCCGTATTTTCCCGTGAAAAGCGATGAAACAATCTCCCGTGTGAATAGCTTGTTAGTATAAAAACACAATAACATTCAAAGACTTGATATTGGCTGAAATGATTTCTTTGACTTTTTCTGAAAGCAAGCTGTTTCTCCTGCAAATTTTCTTTGGGGTCAATTGAATAATAGATGAAATTGGAATCTGAAGTGGTTGTGACTACAAAGCGTGACTAATTTGTACATTCATACTTTTTACAAAACATGTCTGGTACGGAAACTGTATTTGAACCAGGGAAGTAAAAAAAAAAACTATGAAGAGCTATAAAGCCGATTTTTGATCACACTGACTAGAAAAACATTTGGTTATGTTTTAGTGGTTCTAAAGTTTTAATAGAAAATGCATTCAGTTAGAGTTGATAAACAGAACCTGAGAATTTGGGCTGTGTATTCAATTTGCATAATATTTACTCGGGCCAAATACGACTAAAAATTAATTCCACAACACTTGCAGATAACAAACAACAAAATAAGACCTCATTTTTTAGTAGTATTTCAGAAGAACATAATTCAGACTAAATGGGGCTTCACAATCTCTTGTGACGCCACTGCAAGCGTAAATTAACACGTAGCCAGAATAGTGGCACTGATGTGGTGTGTTTTACAATTTGACGTGACATTTGAGACGATGCATTGCGCATGATAAAACTATTTCTCAGAAATGAAATAAAAATGAAACTGATAACAAAGCTTTTCTGCGTAGTATTGTGTGGCAGTTAATGAAATAACTTGTTCCATATTTGGCCACAAATTTCCAGGTACAACTTTTTTCATTGTAGCAGAAATGCCCAGTCAGAGTGTCCGCCCAGGCTAAGCTTTTACCTGTCACACCTCAAATTTATGGGACAATTGTCCAATGACTGACTGTTATTTGCAGGCGTGCATGAATTGTTCCATTCATGAGACCTTTACTTATGCATATTACCTGGCAGTTACACAGACAGACTACAGACATCACCTGGTTATTCAACAGTCTTCAACATTTCAACATTTATTCAACATTTCTTCATGTAGATATTCGCAGTATGTTACACGTTTATGCTGTCGATATCAACTGGCTATTCAACAGTCCATGTGTGGTACATTTTATTCATAAGTGCACATTGGCTGTATGCTACACATTCCTGTTCCAGATATACCCTAATTATCCAACCATTCATCCACAAATTGTTCTATTCATGGAACATTCATTTAAATTTCAAGTGGTCCAAGTAGATTTATGTAAAGTAACATTTGGATCCACACAGTTTTATAATTTCCTGCCTTGCACTTTCAGCTGCCCAAACAAAACACGACTTGTAGAATGCTCAGCTGGCTCGTATGCTGCAGCAGGGAGCACTGAATGTCAGTTTTGTCCAAAAGGAGCTTTCTGCCCAACGAAAGGACAATCAACATACCATCTCTGTGCTAATGGAACTTATTCAGATATAGAAGGCCTGAGTGATTGTAAAATATGTGATGCAGGCTTCAGGTGTCCAAGTGTTGGAATGGAGGCACCTGAAGAATGCCCTAATGGAACATATAGCTATTCAGCTGGTGCTAGATATTGTGTTTTGTGTCCAGAGGGTCATAGGTGAGGTTACCACCTAATTATCAATCTTATCTGGGTATTAGTAAATATTGGCCACAGACATCAACAGATAATCCAACAGTTAATCCATTCATGATTCCATTATAACCCACTGTGTGTTACACAGACACTTCATATATCACCTGGTTATAGAAACAAGCCATTCATACATGTTGTTTCATTTATTCATACGCACTAGCTGGTTACCACAAAGACAGGCCACATATCTTGGTTACCCCGCCGTTTGTCTGTGTGTTACATTTCAGGTATTGCTACATATCACCTGGATGTTACACACTCATATCGCAGATATAAACTGATTGTCCCACTGCTCACCCATGAATTGTTCCATTCATGAGACCTTTATTATGCATATTAGCTGGCAGTTACACAGACAGACTACAGATATCACCTGGTTATCCAACAGTCTATCCATGCGGTCCATTTCATCCATTTGTTCATGTAGATATTTGCAGTATTTTACATGCTTATTCTGCAGATATCTCCTGGTTGTTCAACAGTCCATGCGTGGTCCATTTCATTTGTGCATATTGGCTGTGTGCTGCACACTCTTGTTCCAGATACATCCTGATTGTCCAACTGTTTATCCACAAATTGTTCTATTCGTGAGACATTTATTCATGAATATGTTTCAAATGGTCCAAGAAGATAACTTTTAGTTAATTACTGTATTAGCATTCAATCTATACAGTTTCATAATTTCCTGCCTTGTGATTTCAGTTGTCCAAACAAAACACAACCTGTAGAATGCTCAGCTGGCACGTATGCAGCCACTGGGAGTGCAAAATGTCAGCCTTGTCCAAAAGGAGCTTTCTGCCCAACGAAAGGACTTCCAACATATCATCTCTGTGCTAATGGAACATATTCAGATACAGAAGGCCTGAGTGATTGTAAAATATGCAATGCAGGCTTCAGGTGTCCAAGTGTTGGAATGGAGGCACCTGAAGAATGCCCTAATGGAACATATAGCGAATCAACTGGTGCTCGATATTGTGTTTTGTGTCCAGAAGGTCATAGGTGAGGTTTTGGGTATTAGCGCAAGTTGGCCACAGATATCGACTGATCATTCATCAATTCATCCATTCATGATGCATTCACTGATATAATTGGCTGGTGTCTCACAGACAGGCTACAGATATCACCTGGTTATCAAACCAAGCCATCCTTAAGTGTTGTTTGATTTGGTCATACATTCTGGCTGGCTACCACAATTAACCAGGCCACAGATATCATCCTGATTATTCAGTCATCTGTTTTTTGTGTCACATCCTATTCGTTGCTATGTCAGCTGGATATTATACACTCATGCCACTGATATAAATTTACTGTCCAACTGTTCACCCATGCATTGTTCCATTCATAAGACCTTTACTCATGCATATAAGCTGGCAGTTACACAGACAGACCACGGACATCACCTGGTTATTCAACAGTCTATCCATGTGGTCCATTGCATTTGTTCATTTATTCATGTACACATGCACAGTATGTTACATACTTATGCTGCAGATATCACCTGATTATTCAACATTCCATGTGTGGACCATTTCATTCATTCATGCATATTGGCTGTACGTTTTACACTCCTGTTCCAGAAACATCCTGATTGTCCAACTATTCATCCACAAATTGTTATATCCATGAGACATTTGTTCATTTAGTGATAGTAACATTGGATCCACACAGTTTTATAATTTTCTGCCTTGTGATTTCAGTTGTCCAAACAAAACACAACTTGTAGAATGCTTAGCTGGTTCGTATGCAGCCACTGGGAGCATCAAATGTCAGCCTTGTCCAAAAGGAGCTTTCTGCCCAACAAAAGGACAACCAACATACCATCTCTGTGCTAATGGAACTTATTCAGATATAGAAGGCTTGAGTGATTGTAAAATATGTGATGCAGGCTTCAGGTGTCCAAGTGTTGGAATGGAGGCACCTGAAGAATGCCCTAATGGAACATATAGTGACTCAACCAGAGCTCTAAATTGTGTTTTGTGTCCAGAAGGTCATAGGTGAGGTTTTGAATATTAGCACATATTGGCCACAGATATCAACTGATTATTCATCAATTCATCCATGCATTGATATAAGTGGCTGATGTTTCACAGACAGACTTCAGATGTCACCTGGTTATCAAACCAAGCCATCCATACATGTTGTTTGATTTGGTCATACAATCTGGCTGGCCACGAGAAAACCAGGCCACAGATATCATCCTGATCTTCCATTCATCTGTCTATGTGGTACATTTCATTCATTGCTATATATTGGTTGGATGTTACTGCTTGTATAAACTGATTGTCCAACCATTCACCCATAAATTGATCCATTCATCTGACATTTACTCAGGCACATTAGCTGGCAGGTAAACAGACAGACTACAGACATCACCTGGTTATTCAACAGTCTTTCCATGTGGCCCATTTCATTTGTTCATTTATTCATGTAGATATTCACAGTATGGTACATGATTATGCTGCAGATATCACCTGATTATTCAACAGTCCATGTGTGGACCATGTCATTCATTCATGCATATTGGCTGTATGCTTTACTCTTCTGTTCCAGGAACATCCTGATTGCTCAACCGTTCATCCACGAATTGTTATATCCATGCGACATTCGTTCATTTACTGATAGTAACATGTTGCATCCACACAATTTTGTAATTTTCTCCCTTGTGATTTCAGTTGTCCAAACAAAACACAACTTGTAGAATGCTTAGCTGGCTCTTATGCAGCCACTGGGAGTATCAAATGTCAGCCTTGTCCAAAAGGAGCTTTCTGCCCAACAAAAGGACAACCAACATACCATCTCTGTGTTAATGGAACTTATTCAGATATAGAAGGACTGAGTGATTGTAAAATATGTGATGCAGGCTTTAGGTGTCCAAGTGTTGGATTGGAGACACCTGAAGAATGCCCTAATGGAACATATAGCAACTCAACTGGTGCTCGATATTGTGTTTTGTGTCCAGAAGGTCATAGGTGAGGTTTTGGGTATTAGCACATGTTGGCCACAGATATCAACTGATCACTCATCAATTCATTCATTCATGTTTCCATTCATTGATATTATTGGCTGGTGTTTCAAAGATGGGCTACCGATATCACCTGGGTCACAAAACAAGCCATCCATACATGATGGCTGGATGCCACAGATATCGCCCCAATTTATCCAGCCATCTGTCCATGTGGTACATTTCGTTCATTTGTATATATTGGCCAGATGATACATACCCTGTGATATAAGTGGATTGTCCAACTAATAATCCATACATTGCTGAATATTAGTTGCCAGTTGCGCAGTTATGCAGTCAAACTACAGATATCACCTGGTTATCCAACAGTCCATCAAGCTGGTCCATTTCGTTCATTGGTACATATTGGCTGTATGTTACACACTCATACTGCAGCTGATTGTCCAACCGTTCGTCCATGCAGTGTTTTGGTCACTCAGAAGGGTCATCACTTACTTTATTTTACAATATGTATGTTGAAGTCTAGATGTATCATTTAACTTGATGTAAAGGAATATTTCATATGCAAGAAAAGGGCTATACTATAGCAGATTGAACAAGGATAGTTCCCCAAAACATTTCAGATTTTTCAATTTTTTCATAGTCCATTACGACTTCAACATGGACAAAGTGTGTAATTCATTAAGATTGCAGGTTGTAATCAACACATGCCCAACGAGGCACTAGAATTACCGAGGAACACTGGACACCACTTAGTATCCTAGCGACAGAATGCAGATTCATCAAAACAAGTTGTCTGGCTTTATCAATTGCAAACCTGTTTTGATCACACAATCTAACAATCTAAACACATGGTTGACCAAAAAAGTAATGGCACTTCCACAAACACTGGGCTTCAAAGCTGAAAGAATAAATGAAGAAGGAGTTTAATGTGCTTGCACTGTTTCTCCAATTCCATCCAAACAGGTTTTACTACACAGCTTGCATCTAAAACTTCCAGTGGAATGTATTGTAAAACACGTCACATGTTACTAGGTAACAATGCTCATACATATGCCCGAACCCCACTCAAGTGGGGTTCACAGAATTACACACTTTCAGGGGATTCATTAAGATTTCTGACAGGAGGGCATACAAATTTAGCAGCCGGGCACATAAATGGGAAGGGCTGATGGCCCTTCCCCTCCTATGGGTCCGGACATGCTCCCATGGCAAATTTTAAAAAATACAATCTCATGATATGTTCAAGTCCATTATTTTAAAAGTAATCATAAACGAAAAATTTCCATGAGTAAAATTTTGCACTGCATTAAGTCAAAAAACACATGAAACAGTCACCGGCTACTATAGCAAGTCGTTTTTTTATCCATCGCACGGAGAGAATAAATTTTGGGAGTGAATCTTAACAGTCTAAAACTTAGACTATGGGCAGTCCCTATGTAATTTTCTTGTAGTCGTGGAATGAAAAAAATTTCGCCTTGCCTCGCCTCCAGCTTTCGCGTGTCCTTTTTTTTCACTCCATTCTTGATGAACTAAAAGAAAAATACAGTTTGCTCGTAGTATATCTAAAACTCGACTTTTCGAACAATAAATTAGCAATTGACCGCACAAGCAGCAGCATGTCTGTGTCTGTGAGTAATATTCAAGCTTATATTTCCGTGCGAACTGGTTTGTTTACATAAAACTGAAACTTGAAACTCATGCAACGGGGAAGAAATTGGTCACGTGCTAGGCAACCAGTTAAAAAGTTGAACCGATTGTTCAATCCTTTCTTAGAATTTTGTATAAAATTGAAAAGGTTTATTTATATAAAATAATTTGAAATGATTCCGACCTTTGCCATAAATTCGCCTTGAACAAGAGAGTTTGATTTTACACATGTTAAACATTGTTTACAAATCACCTGTACTACGATAATAAGCTTATAATTAATTGGGTCTTTGAAAATATTTCACTCTTCACTGAACATGAATAACAATCGTTCGTTGCCTTCTTTTTTTGAACGAAAAAATCTAGAACATTTTGTCAATACAAAGTATTTTGAAATGTTTTGACTCTATACATGAAATCGCCTTGAACAAGAGAGTTCGATATTTGCATGTGTTAAACATTGCTTAATCATATTTAAAAATCTTGACACTACGATAATAAACTTAATCATAACAATTACAATTTCCTCAAATGTGATTGGTGCATAAACTGCTGTATTTTGCTCTAATTAATCTGCAAAGCTGTAATCGGACAGTGTAATTGGACAGTTAAATGAGCCAATCATTTTAAGTCCTCTCCACTAAATCCACCAATCACAACATTGATTACAATCACTGTTGTAGCCAATTCAAGAGACTGACTTTGTAAAATTGTGGAGGTTTAGTCTCTGCTGACTGGTTTGAAAGAAACTTAACAGCCGTTTTGCAAGCTATTCTCCATATTTTTAATTATGGTATTTAAAAATGACTATTAAACGCTCTTTTTCAAATGAATTTTTGCTTTTGTGGGAAATTGTAATAGTGATTACAGACCAAATTGGACTCCACTCAGTCCTATTACCATTATTAACTGGGTGTTGAAAAGATTTCACCCTTCACTGAGCATGAAGTTAGCCATTCAACATTCCGAAAAGAAATGGTTAAATCACTACTTACCTCTTGACTTTTTCTCAGGCGGAGGTCAAACAGGAAAATATTGCGCGATCGTTCTTTTGCCGGTAGCCATTGCAATTCTGGGAGATTTCAAGATGGGTTTTCATGTAGACCGTCAATCAATTTTCCTTTTGCAGTGAATCATGGGGCGATATATGAGCAGTGTCAAGGAAGGAATAAGACAAGGAGATTTTCTTTTTTTTTAAATGAATTTCAGTTTTATTTTTGGGAAGGCACATGCAGAAATCAAAGAAAAGCAACTTGCATTCAAGTTTTATTCACAAAAGCCACATTGAAAGCCCAGAGTTGAACAGCCGGGCAAAGTTGTGCTCATGGGCGGTCAATTTGCCCGGTGCCCGGCCCTTAATGAATCCACTGCACTTTGTGCATGTTGAAGTCATCATGCTAAAAATAGTTTGAAACAAAATCAAAATTGGTTTCAGATCAACATTACAAATTTCAGTAGTGACACCAGACGTGAGACATATGAATGAGGTGGTTCCATCACCTTTTATGGGTTCATGGTTCATGTACGACAACCTGACTGATGTTAGCAGTATGCCAGAGAAGTTGACTTTATTAATTAATGTGGTTGACATAATGTCCTCTCTAGGTGCACTGTGAAGAGTGATGCGCCCGTGCCGTGTGGCAGAGGATTTTATGCATCTGAAGGAAGCACGTCCTGTGATGAGTGTCATGTTGGGTTTTACTGTCCACTACTTATCACTGCTAGTCCACAGCCATGTGCTTCTGGGTTTTATGCAAACGAAACTAAATCTGTCAATTGTACTGAATGTGATAGAGGTAAGCTGTTTATTGTACTGTGTTGTGTTTCATTTGTCCTGATTTTATAATGGTTAATAATGCTTTTGGCAGGTGTGTAATAATTCCCCGCTGATGGTTTCTTTGAACATGACACTAGAAACTGAGGTAATGTTAGGGACATGAAAACAAAAAAAAAAAACATTGTAAGTTTTTGTTTTGGGTTTGTTGGCCGCAAAAGCAGCAGCATTTGCTTTGGTTGGTAACTTGCAAGGATGTTCATTGAATGAAGTGTCATTGGCAATAAAAGGAGCACAGTCACATTATTTTTAGTAATTTTGGCCATGTTCAAAGTTACCTTTAATTGAAGGAGACTTGAAGATAAATGTTTACCAAGATAGCAAAACACCAAAGAGATAATGATAAACTATAAAGGACCAAGAATGGTTAAGCATGGAGAAGATTAACATGGGTTACAAGCGATGACCTTGAACAATGTAGGCTTAACATTTCAAGATGCGCAGACCGTGATGTAACTCATTGAAGACAACATTCAATTTTAACTGTGAATGTTAATGCTAAAATGCCAGGTATACTTCTGCAAGTGTTTCTTTATTTTAATGTTTCATTACATTGTGAAAACAGGATACCAATGTCCAGACCCTACACAACCCCCAGAACAATGTCCGCGTGGTTATTTCAGTTCTGCAAAGGGACAAACAAGCTGTACTCAGGTAAACAATATTGTAAATACATTAGTAAGTGTTTAAAAGGATTCAATTTTTTATAGGATCTTTATTGACCAAAACAATGATTAATTGTGATAGCCTCATGGTTGTTGTGCAACCATAACACACGTCAGTCACTCACTTGTAATGTCTTGTTTTATCTGTAAAGTGACTGATAACTGCCGCACTTTTGCATAGTGTCAAGAGTTGTACTGACAAACAAACACTGTATTCTTTTTCAGTGTGCACCAGGATACTATTCAGAAATCCCTGGGCAGTCTTCCTGCCAGGCATGTCCTCCTGGAAGCCGGTGCCCTCTCAGGGATAGGCCACCAGAGCAGTGTGTATTTGGCCAGGTAAATCACCGTGTTAAACCTTGCTTGCAATTGGGCATACTGCTGTTTCTTTGCTTTGCCAATTTTCATAGCTCTTGTATCACTGGCAGACCACAAGTTTGTTAATAAGTTTATTTAAATTTATAACTTTTTAAGTATCACTCTTATTGAATTAAGGTTAATTGTTAATTGATTGATTGATTGATTGATTGATTGATTGATTAGGATGTCGATTGTTTTTGTTTTAGTACTCTCCAGTGGCTTCAACTGAGTGTTTGACTTGCGCAGCTGGAAAGATCTGTAAGGATCCTGCCCTTCTGCCCGAGACATGTGAGGTGAGTGTAGTTTGGTTTAAGAGCTTAATTGCCTAACTTGAGTTCGACTTTTGACTTACAGGATTTGGTGATGTGTTGTAACCTTTCTTCAACTGTTTTGTTTTTGTTTTTCTTGGATAGAGTAGAGTTGCTGCCTGATGTGCCCAATATATTGTAATATATTATAAAAATACTTTCAAAATGATTCCTTGACTCATGTCCTTGTCATTGATTGTAACCCTGAATTTTTGTTTTCTCAGGTCGGGACATACAGTAATGGATCTCACTGTATACCATGTGACCTTGGTCACTACTGTCCGTCTCCTGCAAATGCTCCGCAGCCCTGCCCTGCTGGCACTTATTCTAATGAAACTGGGGCAGTCACCTGTAAGGCCTGTGATGCAGGACATTCATGTTTAAATCCATCCAACACACCTGTCGCTTGTCCTGCAGGACAGTACAGTATATCAGGACAATCATCATGTGCCGTATGTATACCAAATGTTATGTACAGGATGTTACATGGTGGAGTGAAGATATGTTTTTTTTATTTGCAAGTGGTAAAAATAACATTTTATGAAGGATTGCAGAAAGTGAGTGAAAATAAAATCCATATCCTCAAGCCACTCTGCAACTTTCTTTTTATTAAATATGTATTTATTTAGACAAAAATGTTTGTGCAAACATTCTTGAAAAAGTGGGAAATGGCATCACTCAGGTCCTGGATGAATTTTCCAAGTAGTGTATCTTCTAGTGAAACACCCATGTCTATTTATTAAAAGGATTATATGTACCAGAAAACTTCCTAGGACTGAGAAGGGAGCACCTGAAATCTTATCTTTGTGTTGTGCTCCCTAACAAGAGATGACCCCTTAACTGAACAAAGTATTCCTATGTTCCCACTGGGTCTATTGTGGTAGGTACCCTGGAGGTTTTTGAAACTGATGGCATCACAAAACTCAATCCATGTGATTTCCCTGACTGAGCCTTACCAAACCAGTAATTGTTGTGTTTTCAATAACATTTCCTTGGGCATAATGTGGACAGAAAACATTTGGTGTGTTTTAAGAGTGAAACCTCAATTTTCAAATTCCTCTGGCATAGTGCGGACAGGACCCTATAATTCTCTTTGTCAAAATGACATTTGATGCTTTCTTCCAACAGAAATGTCCAGATGGAAGGTACAGTCTTGGTGGTGCATCAGCCTGTCAAGTGTGCCCTGCAGGTCGCTCGTGCATGAATGGCTCCATTCCAATACCACCGACAGAGTGTTCCCCAGGAACATACAGTCCTGCTGGAGTTGGTATTTGCCATGCATGTCCTTTAGGGACACATTCTGGTACTGCAGCATCATTTTGTTCACCTTGTCCAGCAGGGCACTCATGTGATGATCCCAGTCAATCGCCACAAGCATGTTCCTCTTCAGAATATTGGAACAATGGTGGAGAGGTAGGATTATTATCTACATTATTAGACAAAGATATTTAGGTCCATGAGCTAGGTTATTCTCAAAACGTGGGAACTGAAGAGTTTGATTAGACCCTCCAAAAAAGAAAATTAAACCCAAAAGTTCAATGAAGTGGTGAGATTTGTGAAATAATTAGAAATTAACCTTCACAGCCCAAAGTGGTTTTGATTGCAGTCTACAGTTGGCTGGAACACTTCGCTGGGGCGTTGGAGCCTACTAGAAGTTGGAAAACCGTCACACTGCCATAAAATTGCTCCAAACTGTCAAATTCCCAAACATAACAGCCCCAAACCAGAAGTTGAAGACAACTTTCATGCTTTGCTGTGCATCATTGAGAGGGTTCATTGCAGAGGTTTCACACCTAATTGAGTTCACCCCTAGCATTCACTCTCATATATTGCTGGTTAAAAAACACAAAATAATCAGATGAGTGTTTTTGACTTGTGGTTGGGGACTAGCCGGCTTGAGGCTAATTGACAAAACAGACCAAATTTGGCTGCAATGCAGGACTCACATTTAGCATCAAGTATTATCTACATGTTACACCACATGAACTTACACAGATTGACTGAAGTGAAGTAAAGAGTTCTAGAAACTAGACAAGCAAACAACCAAAACCAAAAAACTTTTTTTGTGAGAAAAACTGAAAACCAAGCGCTAAAAATAGGTCTGCCATGCAAACATGTGTCTAGTGCAGGGTGGATACTGGGAATTGATAGTTTACATGCAGCTATTAGAAAACATCTGCATGGTGACCACAATCAGAAGAACAAAGATCTAAATGAACAATTTACCATCCTGAAGAAATGTTGTGGGAAATTTGAAACTGTTAGAGCATGACATCATATTTTGCTGTATATGAAGTAGTTTGCTATCTTTCTTATCGCTTTTACATTGTGTCTAGTACGAAAGCACTAGACACAAGAAAGAGAATAATGACAACTGCAACAGATATACCAGTAAACCGAAAAACATGTTTTTAATTGTAATTTTCAAAAAAGCTGAATAGATCTAGAAAAACTGACCAAAACTCTAAAGGCAAAAACCCCAAGACTGTCCTCCACCAGGGATATGAACATCCAGAGATGCACCCATAAATTATAGCGGAGCTTTGGTAGCCCAAAGGGCCGCCAAGCGGAGCCCCATACTCATATAGGAAAGAAAAGGAAACCCATGAGTTCATTTCCTCATGGTTATCATGGCTAGTGGTATTGCTCGTGGGCACGTACGCACGACGGCGACAACGATGACGGAGTCGCACAAGATGGCGGCCATACTCCAAATAATAGGTTGACAGAGACATGCAGCCTTGGTTTACCGTGTACATCTTTGATATTGGACATCCATGTTATGATCAATTGACACCTGTCAAAATAAGGTATCTGCTGACCAGTATCACGCAACCATATCATGGGCTCAAGTTTACAGCTCATCAAGGTCACATGTTTTTTTGAAATTGACCGCTGATCAAGTGCTGGTTTTCGATTGGATCGCGGGTTCATGTCAGGTTAACTTGTTGAAAACAAGGCAGGATTGTTCGGAAGCCGGTTAACGCTAGCCCAGGATTAAAAGTTAACCAAATTGTAACTTTTTCTTCTATACAAATGTTTTTTTGCCGCTTTGTTTTGTGTATATCGTGATTATTCAAACTCAAAACAGAAGGCCAAACAATATACAGAAAACTTCACCACAAAGTTACAAAACTCAAATCAAAATTCTACCTTTTCCTGGGTTAGCTTAATCAGGCTCTGAACAACCCGGCCCAGTAGCTACGCCTTTAGGCTTGCCTAAATTTATATATTAGATTCATGGATGTATCTCCTCCCTGTTATGTAAAATACTTTGTTAGGAAAAGTTGTCATCAGCATTGAAGGGCTGAAGAGGAGTGTCCCACCAATTGCAGCAAGTTTCTGGTGGACAACCATTTAACGTGACATGCTGTAATTAATATGTAAACAAAGTAATGCTATAGCCTCCATTATTGTCTATCCCTCATCACAGATCCCACGATGTGCTCCTTGTCCAGCAGGCTACAGTTGTGGAAATGTCACCCAACCTCCTGTTCCATGTCCATCTGGGTTTTACTCCCTTCAAGGAGATGCCTCTTGTACAGAATGTGAAGCTGGACAGGCTTGTACTGATCCTGCTCAGGCACCTAAACACTGTGTTAGTGGCACTTACAGTCAAAAGGTTTGTACCAGGTTACATGTTATACCAGTGGCATACTCTTTTGTCTAAGGAATATGTTTGAGCCATTCCAGGTAAATTTCTGTTTCCAACTGTCTTCTGTGAGAGTAGCAAAGGGGGAGCTGTGATCTCATTTCACATACAAAATGCCACGTATTACATAATATATACTTCTAGCTACTTTTATTGATGGTGGTTTTCTGTCAAATTCACAGACCCCATATGTCTTTTAGTTGCTTTTCACATGTCACACACCAATTTTTTTGCCTCATCATGTGTCACGCATGAGCCCTTTGCTACCCTGTTTTGTATGTTGTGGGAATATTTGACTAGATGTATCCCAGATTGAGTTAAACAAGGGCTTCTAAGGCTGGAAGAGGTGGAAGCATATTAGTAACATAAAAATGTTATACATAATGTAACATATGTATGTATGTATGTATGTATACTTGATAACAATATATGTATTAAATTATAAAATAAAATTCCAACAGGGTGCAACATCTTGCAAACATTGTCCTGCTGGTTACAGCTGCCCATCTCCTAGCTCTGCAATTGCACTTTGTGCTTCAGGAAGCTTTTCCGTGAGAGGACAAGCAAACTGCACAGACTGTCCAATTGGATACATGTGTCCATCACCAAAGCAAAGGCCTGTACGATGTTCACTTGGAAGCACAACATTTGGCGAAGGTGGGAAAGAGAATTGCACAGCATGCCCTGCAGGCTTCCAGTGTCCTAACCCAGAGTAAGTTATGCTACAGTTACTCAATGCTCACTGATAAACAGTTAATTTCTGGTTGCAGTATGAGAACTTTGTCAAGTGATGTAGATTCCAAGAACAACAGTGACAATGACCACTACTAACAATGATGACAACTATAAATGATTTTATTTCAGGTCAAATGCAACAGCTTGTACAAATGGATATTATAGTGTAGGCAAGTCAGTGCGATGTTTAGCATGCCCTGCTGGTCACAAGTGTCCCACAACTGATGTAAGCATTATTAGAAGTTTAGTTATTGACAGCTTGGAATAATGCAACAGTACAGCAACTGAGAGTTCCTACTTTCCTTGCATGTTTATTGTATCTAATGGAAACAGATAGCTATATGTGCTCTACATCAGAGGTGCAAAATTGTAAAACTTGTCTCTTTGGTGTTTTTCTATCTTAACTAGTAAACTTTTGTGCTCAAGTGCCCTTCAATTTACAGATAATTTTGTACATGGCCAAAATAACTCAAAGTAACTTTACTAAGCTCCTTTCAATACTCTTAAAGGAGCTACATCACAGTTTGTGCATATTGAAAAGTATAGCCTCAATTTTTCAAATTCGTTGTTTGCAATCCATGTTAATCTTCTCCATCCTTAGCTGTCCTTGTTCCTTTATGGTTTATCATTATCTCTTTGGTGTTTTTCAATCTTATTAAACTGTTATTTTCAGGTTTCCTACCATTTAAAGGTAATTTTGTAAGTGACCAAAATAACTCAAAATACCATGACTGAGCTTCCTCAACTAGTAATTAAACATGTGAAAAAGTGACGCTCACATGTTCCATGCTTTCTACAGGCATACCCAGTCCCTTGTAATCCTGGCCAATACAGTGTCACTTACAGCCTGACTTGTACAGACTGTCCAGCAGGCATGGAGTGCCCCTCAACTGCAATGGCACCCACTAAGCAATGCATTCCAGGTATCATCACAAGTTCCTGCTTATTAATTGCCTAAAGTAAGATCATTTTGAATTCATGATTAATAGTTTATTCATGTGGTGCTTCCATCCACAGTGGAACCCCATCTTATGGCCACCCTCTTAATATGGCCATCTTGTTATTATGGCCACTTTATTCTGGTGTGAGCAAGAATTCAGCCAGTCATTTTCTTAGTTAAAGAACCCCTTTAATATGACGACTCTATTAATACAGCCAGATTTTTGTGACCCATTTGTGACTGAATTAATTGGGTTCCACTCTATTTTCTATGACATGAAGTGTTTATATTATCCCAAGTAAGAGGGTTGCTCATTCATATTTGCCCTTAATCTATTTTGTTTTTACCCATCTCTTTAGGGACATATTCTGATGGAAATGCCCAGTTTTGTACTGTGTGTCCAGAAGGAAAGTTCTGTCCATTCACTAACACTTCTACGGAGCTAGACTGTGATGATGGAACCTACTCATGGGGTGCCCAGGAACGTTGTACTCCATGTCCCAGTGGATGGAAGTGTCCAAACAAGGATGGAACTGGGAATGTCAAATGCCTACCAGTATGTATGCCAGTTCTCATTATTATGTGGAACAAAAGTGTGTGAATTAAGTTTAGTTCCATTTTAACTATTCATTGTATTATAGATAGTGCATAGTGTTGGTGGCATTCTATCTGTAGCCATAGCCAAATAATAATAATGATAATGATATAATGACGATGATAGTAATAATGATAATGATAATGATAATGGCAATGACAATGACAATGACAAACTATGGCAATGATAATGATTACCATAATATTGTAAGGTTAGTTATATACTGTACTGTACTGTACTGTACTGTATTGTAACATAATGTACGTTTAATGTATTGTGATGTATTATAAATATAATGTTATGTGACTGGTACTTTATAATATAGCCTAAGCGAAGCGCATGTTCTGATTGGCTGATAAGCTTGATCCATTTGCCGGTGGGTTGCATGCTGACATCACTTTGTTTATTTGTACTTTTTCTTGGCAGTTTTTTTCATCGATGTTGACACTTTTTAAAACATAATTCCTATTTTTCGTCTCCTAAAATATGGCAAAATGTAATAATTCTTTTGGAGATGAGGAAGATTATTCCTGTGAGCTACGAAATTTTGAAATGAAGTTTTCTGCCGGGCCTCCATCTAAGAGATTTGCTAATTTAAGGTGGCTGAACACAGTTTTCTTGCGCGCTTTTGCTGATGCAATTGAGAGCGCGCATAAGGATTGCAAAAACAAACATGCCGTCGATAGAGCGATCATTTTATTTACTCAACACCCGCACTATCTGTGCTATTGTTCTCTATTATTGAATGCAGTGTATTGATGGCTTTAGTCTTTTATTATAAAGATATGTTAGAAAAGGTAACGACACAAAGAACCCAGCAATTTTCAGCTTTTTCTTTGTTACCGAAAAAACCCAGTTAAATGCAGCGCGTGCGCAGTTACTCGAAAAATTGAGACCGATTGCTTTTGCAGAAACTTGCCGATTTCTGACGATACAGTCGTTAGAATTTCAAGAAATTTGGCAAAAAAATAGTTCAGAAACCACGTGAATGATCTATCGCAAAAATCTGAATTTTGACATAGGGAATTTTTAATAATACAGAACATGCGGTGAAAACGATTTACAGCGAATTACGAAAATCGCCTATGTCAAAATTTTATTAGAACGCTGTTGACAGAAGGGATTTAATGTCATTTCGTAGTGGGCAAAAGATGAGAAAAATCTAACGACTGGATTTTTTTTAAATAAACAAAAACCATTTTTTAAGCCTTGTTTTTAACCAACCCCATTGCCATGGCAACAGCACACACCTTAGCCAAAATGCGAGAATAAACTTTTCTGTGGTTAATCTCGACTCTTGCAAAAAACGGACGCCAAAGCATAAATAGCTTAAAAGTAAATGATGAATTAGGTATAGGCTCTTGAAAACTGTGTTCGGCCACCTTAAGTGAGCAGGAGTTGAATCAGCTGGTTGAACAAAGACATTTGGAAGTCGGAGACGGACCAAAAGCAACAACAACAACAACAAACTGGTCTGTATCAACCTTTCAAGGTTAGTAATGCATAGCGGGAATTTTAGAGAGAATTTTTAGCCATTTGATGACAGTAAAATTCAGTACTAGCTTTCATTGTAAAACTTTTCTAGCATCGAAAGCCATTTAAATGCTTCGGCAAGCAAGACTTGTACATGAGAGTTTTACCAAATTTTCTGTCGTAAGTGAAGCTTCTGCTCTTCCAAAAACGTTAAAGATGATACTTTTACTGAGCTTTAGTAAAGGAAATTTTATCAAATATTGGCAGCCTCTGATGAATTATTTCAATTGGCCCAGGTTTCAGTTTTGCTCGATCATAAATTTAACTCTTAAAGGAACAGCTGCTTGAAGGAACGACTGCATCATGTACAAATATAAGCTTACTTTTCTAACATTTTCCTTTTAGCCTCAGTTTTGTGTTCAGTTAAGTTTATTTTACCAAATACCGAAAGTGACAGAGATGTTAACATCATTCATGTGTTCAATTTCAACCTTGGACACGCAACTTATCAGCTTGAAACGAAGTGGAAAGGAAACTGTAACTTATCCCACAAACCTGCTTTTGAAAAAGAGCATCTCAAATTAAACAGATCAAAGCAAGGGGCTTTCGTTTGCCTTCTTCCCCACTCTCACTTTTACAGCCGTAAGAAACGTCTGGTTCCATATTGTTCTTTTCTTTTGCTGAGGAGGATGTGGAAGACGGAGAGCTCAACCACCAAAAGTTTTGGAAAACCAATCCAAATCTTACTGACTTTGGAGAAACGCTTTTACCGACAGCAATTTTTGTCTGTTAGCTTGATGTTTCGGTTAACTGAGCAGTTTGAAGTTGTTTGTTTGTCCAAGATCAAGAAAACGTAAACTAACTCACCATGATCCAAGAAAAATGTTGTTGTGTTGCTTCGTCAGATTTTTTAATGAACATTCTTGCGTAGTTGATAATGCTTTTGACTTCATGTAAGCAGGATGAGATCTGGAGATTCAAAATAAAATACTTCCATCCAAGGAAAGATGTTAAAAGTCTCAATGTTATAAAAGAAATGGGAAATGGTAAGCATGTAATGTGCAACTATCGAGTTATAGACGCACTTGGGAGGTTTGCTAAGCACTCAAGAAGCTGGCATACCACTTTGCTATCACCTCGTGTCATGCAACTCTTATGTTTCTTTCATGCTTAGCAACCTCTTGCGTGCATCCATATCTCGATAGTTGCATGCTGCACATTTACCGTTTGTTAATTAAATAAATGAAATATTTAATTAGTAAAAAGGTGGGGCAGCACTTTGTGGCTTGGCCTGGTGTATGTAAACTTTGGAAGGAGTTACGATATCTGTAGTTCAGACCCAACATATTCTTGTCGTCATTTGTCTTATTGTCTGTTTTTCTCTTTGTTTAGGGCACCTATTCAATCGGAAGGCAGATAGATTGCACTCCTTGTCCAGCGGGCCACGCTTGCCCAAAAACAGACTCCAATGATACTGTGACTTGTCTACCAGGAACATACGCAGTTGGATCACAAACAGTATGTCGTCACCCTGCTAATCCACACACCCACAACAATGTTTCAAAGCACTTGTGCTAGCTAAGTGTATAACACATAAATGTAATAAAACCATAAAATGTAATACCAACCATAAATGTAATAAGAATTAACCATAAATGTAATAGCTTTAAACCACTGTTCCAGGAAGTGGGCGAGCGAGGGAAAAACAAGTGGAAATAAGGCGTCTTCATTCACCCCCGACTATTCGAGAGCCTGGAACAGGCTACCCTGTACAAAATAAGAGAATGGCAGGGTTTGTGACCCCTTGACTCAGAGGTGATAGGCAGTTTATTACATTTATGGTTAAGCCGTATTACAGTTATGGTTGTTCGGTTTATTATATTTATGGTCAAATTTTTGCTACATTTATGGTTGGTGGATTTATTACATTTATGGTTAAGCTGTATTACAGTTATGGTTGTTCAGTTAATCACGTTTATGATCAAATTTTATTTCATTTATGGTTAGTGGATTTATCACTTTATTTTGTGGCTAAAAGTCATTACATTTATGGTCAGTATAGCATTTATGGTCAATTTTTATTACATTTATGATTGGTATTACATTTATGGCTTTTAGTACATTTTATGGGTGATACAGCTTAGTATATAACCAAAGCCAATCACTTGATGTGTAGATGTGGCCCTTAATGTGATGTTACAGTACAATGTATACATGTTTCATTGGGGGGGGGGGGGGGGGGGGACTACTATATGTATGGGTTATTGACCAAGTGTGAGGTCAAGATGGCTGGATATTGGCCAAGTTCTTTTTTTGCGTGTTTATGGACCGAGACAGTCGAGGTCCATAAACTCACAAAAAAAGAACGAGGCCAACATCAAGCCATCTTGACCAAACAAGCTTGGTCAATAAAGGATTTATTATATGGCTTTCGGGGAATTTTTCTTGCGGGACATGGTAGGTAGTCCTGAGCGGGCAAGATAGCTCCATCTTGCCTGCTTGGGTAGCCAATCACAGTGCAGGATTTGATTCATCTTGCCCGCTCACAGAGTTATCCATATAATAAGAAAAGGTAATGATGGTCATCGTCTAACTTAGGGGTATACATGTTTAAATCAAGGATTCTGGTCTCACTTAAGGTGTTCAGGATGAAATGCCATTATTTTTAGCTGTCAAAGAGTCTTTTACGGCACACTCAAAGATGCTGTTATTTCCATTATTTGGGACGATTACCATTACTATTGCTCTGTTGAGTCCAGTCTACTAGTATAGGCTCCTTACCTGATCAGCATCTTGTAATCAATCCTATTCCATTTTAAGTGGTGTCTTTTAGGAGTCAAAGAAAGCTCGAGCCACACCCAGATTAGTCTCCTTTAGGGGTTTAATTCAAATTTTCTGATGAGCAACCCTGTCCTTTTCATATAGGAGTCCTCCCAGGACATGTACCCTAAGCCAGATCTGTACTTACCCTCACAAAATGTTCTCAGACTTCAACTATATTTTAGTCAAACTTGTTTCTTTGTAGTCTTGTACATGGTGTCCACCAGGGTTTCATTGTCCAAGTACCTCATCAAGTCAAGAGATAGAGTGTTTAGATGGAACATACAGTAAAGGAGGCCAGCAGAACTGTACTGAGTGTCCAGCTGGATATGCATGTCCTTCCAAAACAGATGACTTTCAAATACAGTGCTCAGCAGGTTACTACACTCTCGGTTTGGCTCAGGTTTGTCCCACTCTAAATCCCTTTGTTAAAATTATTTAAGAAATGGAAAACATGCCTTTGTTTCTATCAAGTTTTAGTATAAATCTGCTAGGGTTCTATCACAAATACTGCTCTCTGATTAGCTACACTACTCACTATCTATTTTGTGAAAGATAGTGAGTAGCGTAGCAGTGTGTGCTTGTTAACAAAATGACGGCCGCTTCTTGGCATTTTTGAAGTGTCTGTGAATAGGATTTAGATAAAGTTTTGAACGACCAGTAGATCTATACTAAAACAATAAGATTATTCACTCTCGATTTCTATGTGTGATATTTGACTCAGGCGAGTGTTTCCACAGCACTTTCAAGTTCTCACAAACTTCTACAAGTGTTTCTATAACTCAGTAGAAACAGGAAGAACATGTTTTCTACTTCCGTGACCAAAAAAAGAAAACAATTTGTTTACTTTGATCATCAGAATTTAAATTCTCTTTGCTCACGCCATCATTATGTCGACAGCTTGTGCTAGTTCTGTGTTTCTATTGAGTTACATAAACATGATTTTAACGCATGTATTTTCTTTGGGCTATTTTCTAAATACTATTATTTTGTGAAAACATGGTGGAAAATGTTCACAAAGTAGTCATTGTAGCCTGAAGAGGGATACCTGTCCTTGTTGAAGGCAAATGTTGTAACAATCATAAATCATAAAAAACAAGAAGATCTGTTAGATCTTATAACCGCGCGTTTAAAATTTAACTGTTTTCTTAGTATTACAGTCGCAATGCAGCGCATATTCCAAAGCAATCTTTGATGATTCATTGATTACTGTAGACATCACAGCACTTGATCAACACAAACTCTATTATCGCACCATCAGTCGTAGCCGTTGTGACATTTCCGATGACGTAATAGTCTTAATCTGGAACTTTCTTCGGGATATGTATGGGCATGAAGATACGAACACTATTACAAACCGCTTTCTTTCTTTAAAGTCACGATTAAATTTAATTGTTTTTTCCCTTGAGTTAAGGGTTAGCAAAGAAGTCACACGAGTCACATAATTCAAGATTTGCGTTATCTACGGCTATCTTTAGAACGGTGGTTATTTCCCTACCAATGACGTAATCTTTGCACGTTCTGACACGTTGCTTGGCTTGCAAATATTTAATTTTCCTTCCGATCTATGAACTGACTGTGATGAAACAGTCAAAGGATTTACTTCATTTGCGTAAAACCACAAGAAATACTCACAAAATTACAAACAAATTAATGACCGTCGCTTCTGCCGAAATAAACTTGCAAAGTAAACACGATCGTATTTGTCACGTAGCGAAAGTGAAAGCTGCAACGTCAGCGCATTCCATGGCTGACGTAATACCTTTTTTCAGCGTATTTATTATTCCCTTTAAATCCAACGCTTTGATAAAACGAAAAGAAAATATATTTTACCCACAAAAAAGAAAACAATATCGGTAAAATTGTCCGTGTATTTATGTTTTAACAGCTTCTGGCGGAAAAAAATCACACGTTGCGTGACTCAAAGTTTGGCTGAGGGGAGGTCTGCGTCTGGTCACCGACAAAAAAAAAAATTTAAAAAAATAAACTACGGGTAAACCTAGAACCGCGCTCGGCCCATGGCCGCGCGGTTAAAAAACATAAAGAGAAAATTAAGGAAACTTAAAATTATTGGTATTCTTGTTGTTTTAAAATTAATATATTAACCTGTTTAGCAACCAGGTGTGAACATGGGCAGCAAGTCCAGGGCTAAGTGGCTATCAAATGTGATTGTCCATGCATCCAATTTTTAAAGTTTGGGTGTGTATTTTTATTTTGTTCCCCAGGAGTGAGCTGTTTTACAGACATGTTTTTGCAACTAATCTTAATTTTTTTTATGGCTAAGTAAAGATAATTTAGTGTCAACCAATGTATGTAAAGTGTAAACATTTGTCTAACATATCTGTCAACTTAACAAAGTTTGGTATTCAATCACAACAAGTTTTGATGCCCACCCTATTTTGCACTTTTGTACCTTGATATCTTCATGTCTCTTGGTTTTGTTCAACATTGTAATTAAGCATGGACTGCTTTTAATATACTACATTTACTTTTTATTACTGACAAATAACATTTGATGAATATTGTAATGTAACTCTATATGCTTTTAGGTGTTTGTTGCTCCTTTACAGCTTATTAATTTTAGCATAGAAGTAAAATGTCATTTGTGCTTACTTATGAAATGATGAGAAACAAACAACATAATAATGTAAACAGCTTCAAGTTAAACTAATGCTTTTTAAATTGAACTTTATATTTTGCTAGCAGGGAGGTGGGAGATTAAATGGTAGCTCATTGCCTCCTCCTAAATCTGGTGTGAGTATAAACAGCGGTAAAAGTAAAAACATTCAATAATATTAATAAATAAAAAGTAACAGGTAATAAAATAACTATGAATAACCCTCAAACTTCTTTTATCAAAACATTGTTTTGAAACAGATCTATCTTTATTATATAAACACCAGTGAAACACCAGGAGTTTTCCTTTTACAAAAAAATCATATCTTCATCGCATGCAGTGAAGATACTATTTTTATCTTTCACAATGTGAAGATATCATTCCTTTTTGATGACATTTTTCTTTTGCCCCTTTAACTACACTTAAATTTGTTGATGTATGATCGAAACATCTTTGGATCTTCTTCGGTTGTCTTCGCAATCTTCAGTAATCTTCGGAAAATGTTCAGAAGCATTCATCTGGCCTTCGGAACTATTTTGGGAAATCTTCAGAAATCTTCGAAAAGTGGTCAGAAATCATCAGAAAATCGTCAAAACGTTGTCATTAGTATGTTTATATAATAAATAGAATATTACATGCCTACTTATGGATACAAATTTTATCTTCTCATGTTCAACTCAATATCTCACTCATGCTCTGCACTCACTCGTGAGATATTGAGTTGAACATGAGAAGATAAAATTCGTATCCACAAGCAGGCATGTAATATCCTATATAATTATATATTATAGCTTTAAATTGCAATTTTAGGACGACAAGTGACAGTCATCTAAAGCTTAACATAGTTCCAAGTTCCTTTAAGTAGTCGCTTTTACATGTATATACTAATTCTGATTTAGGGGTCACACACTATAAACAATTCTCTATTGCATGTTTCTATGAAACCTAAAACAAAAACACACAATTACGCTTGTCATAACAGATAGGACACTGTGGATGTTTATTTCAATTAAAAACTAAAACTTGCCAATATAGCTGGATGTGCATTCAGATTTGGTTCTTACAAAAAGACTGCAAACTTTGTTCGAGCCACACAGTTACTTTAACTAAGTGATTAATACTTAAGACAATTCAGTGATATGGTTTGTATTCATGAATGTAGAACTGGAATAGACCATGGGCTCCTGGCCATGGCCAAGACATGGCCAAGCCCTAACAATAATATTAATTTTAATCACATAATTATTCAACATTTTGTATTATTTCCACCACTGAAAGTAAAATTACTTTTTTAAGGTTTGGTAAAGTATTATTCCATGGTTGGTACTATTTAAACAAAACCGTCCTGCAGCCCTTCAACTGACAAGGCTATAATGCAAGAAATAATAAGCTCCAGCTTAAAATAACTGTTTATTTAAATCTTTTATTAAAATTTAAGAAAATTGACTTGGTCAGTGAAATGTGTTTATGAAAATTGATTCCTGACAGTGTTGCACTGGACAGAGGGAGTATAAATGTATAATATCCGGACATCAGACAGTAAAAAAAAATTGACATTAAATCATTCAATTTTTACATGCCCTGTGACACAGGCTGTGTCTGAGAGATCCATGAGCATGTTTTCTGCACAAGCTGTCAATTATTGTAACTTACCATGCTTGTTTTCTTGTTAGGCTTGTACACAATGTCCAGCTGGATCCTTCTGTCCAAACATTACAAGCTCACCCATTGAATGCCCTGATGGGTCTTACAGCTTGGGTTTTGCAACCAGCTGCATAGAATGCCCAGCTGGACATTACTGTGATACCACCAGGAAAGATGCTGTGCCATTACCATGTGCTGCTGGTACCTACAGCAACTTATCAGCTACTGTCTGCTCAGACTGTGAAGCAGGCTATGCCTGTAAAGGATCTGACACATCTCCAACACCACCATCAGGGTTATGTTCATTGGGTTACTATTGCCCTGATGGCTTGCGAGAGGTTGCCTGCCCAGCTGGTACATATGGTAATGTCACTGGTGCCCCAAGTGAAGCTGCAGGATGTCCACCTTGTCCTGCTGGTTATTACTGCCCAGCAGGGACCAGAGGTTATCCAACCCACAGGTCTGTGTAAAGGATTGCTTTTATTATTGTGGGGCTGCACAATTCCTTCTTTTGAGAACTTATTTTATTTTATTATCCAGCTAGTTTTAAACTTCAAAGAACAGAGATCTGAATATGAGAATCAAATCCCAATGAATTTCACAACCATCAACAAATAGCTGATCAAAATGATAACCCATATGCATATACCCATACCCAATGCATATATTTATTGGAGAATCAGGAAGACTGATGAATTCTAGACTCTTTAACCGGAAGGCAAATATTTGGTGGCAGTTTGAAAACTTGAAAAACTACCTGTACAAGGATTTGGAAAACCACTGGAGCATGACTAGAGGGCAAAACATCTTCTTCCCTTACAAATCCTTCTAATTTCTAATACCCATAGCAATTTGTCCTTAAAGTGTATAAACCTGAAAACTGGCATGTGAGCTTAGTTTTAAAATAATGTTTTTTCTATTTCTGATACCATTATGTATTGCCAGTGACTAAATCAGTGTGTTTTTGAAAAGCACATCATGTGACCAACTGTTGTTAAAGGCCTATAGCAGAATGTCAGTGACAACATTCATGTTATCATTACAACATTTACTTTGTGCATGTAGGTTGAAGTGTCCACCTGGTCATTGGTGTGAGGAAGGCACAAGATCACAATTTGAACATCCTTGTCCAGCCGGCACATTTAACAAGGAGATAGGACTTGAACGACAAGACCAGTGCCTTAATTGCTTACCAGGGTATTATTGTCCAGCTGGTGATCAGTATGGTGATCAACTGTGTCCAGGAGGTCATTATTGTCCATTCCAAACAGGAGGCGCTAATGATCACCCCTGTTCTGCTGGGACATACACTGAAGAACAAGGAGCACAAGGTAGGGAATAGTGCTAGATTCTGGTTATTAGTGAGAACGTTGTGGTACACGTATATGAGTATCATATCCTGAGCCCAGGTGGAAGACTTCTGTATAAAAAGGACAGGGGTGCTAGTCCTACCTTTTAGGGGTTAAAAAGGTAGTTTTGAAACCTAGGGTCTTCATCCTAACAAGATCCACAGCTGGAGCTTTCACAATACCTTTTATAGTATTGAGCTGAAAAAACTTGTGACAGGAGATAAGTGTTGGTACCACCTAGGGGTTAAAAATATTTTAAGGAACACTCACAAAACAGGATCTTGGTACCTGTTAGGGGTTCTTTTTATAATGGAGCCCCCTCCCCCTTGGGATCCTGATGAAGCTTCCTTACATGTCCAGCAGACAGGTGATGGAATAAAGAAAGCCATGAGTTGGGGTTACCTTTTTTATCTACTACCTAATTCTCAGAAAACATTTAAAAGAAGTTTGTATGATTTTATTGCTATGAGTTAACTAAATTGAAAGAGTAGCAGTTGTTAATCTGAAGTAACAGGATCCCTCAAGAAGTCACTGGAAATGTCAATATAGTCACAGTATTCCTAATCTTCTTGGTAATGCACTTTCTAGGCCAGTTGGACTGCAAGGATTGTCCACCAGGCTATTACTGTCCAGCAGGAGATCTTGAACCTGTGGCCTGTCCAAAGGGTACATATAACCCCATATCTCTTAGGGGATCATTAGGAGAGTGCCGCTCATGTATCTCAGGCATGGCTTGCCCTCGGCCTGGTCTTACTTGGCCACCAGTGAAGTGCGACGCAGGTTATTACTGTCCTGCTGGGTCATCACTACCAAATGAGACCATCCATGCTTGTCCAGCAGGGACATACACTGACTACCATAACTTGACTCATGCTAGAGAATGCACTGACTGTCCAGGAAGACAGTCATGTGAGGCAGGGACTGGAGGAATACAAAAGCCACCTCAGGAATGTGCTAAAGGTATACATTGTAAATTCCTGATTTCCTTTCTTTCAAATTAAGTCGTTCCTGACCAACAATTGTAATTTCTTTCTTGTATACAGTATTTGGCAAGAGTCCAGGGGGAGGGGATACTTTACAAAGTTCTATATTGGGAGGCTCTGCCCCGAAGTCCAACCTCATACCCCTTTGTCTACCATTTTGACAGAATAGGTACCCCTTTCATATACCTTTAATTTCATACTTTCATAGCTGGCTCATATTATGAATAAACTGCCAAAGGGAGTATTCTTATCTGTAGTGCCTAGTAATTGAAATGATACAGCCATAAGGTGTGTTTGTTCAAAATAAATTATTTTAACCAAAGGCCCTTTGAAATAACAAAATGACAGATTTCCCCACCCTGTCATATACCGGAGCCTGAAAAGAGTTACCCCTTTTGGGCAGAGCCTCCCTGTATAGGCCATTATAGGAAGTACCCCCTCCCCCCGGGGGCAGGGGGTGGGGCAAAAGTCTCTTCGCTACACAGTACAAGGACACTCAGTAGACTTAAACCACAACCTCCTGATCTGTGCTGCAGTGTTTATTTATACGATACACCTGTCTTCCACAAGCTCAGGTTGAAGTCAGGGTCATTGCTTCAGATGTAATTTTACTATAAGCTGTAAGAAGTAGTACCAAATTTAGTCAATGCAGGGGATATAAGCAGGGTCTTAGACAGGACAACTGACTGATTGGCCTATTAGCCAGGCAAATATGGCTGCGTCTGTTTGTTAGCCTTAGTGGATATTTATATATCTGGCTAATAGTATAAGATAAGAATTTACACCTTTCGATGATATTTTTGTTACAAAAAGTTGTGATGTATTTTGATTTTGTAGGTCATTACTGTCCCAGGGGGACCATGAGTCCTACACAGTTCCCATGTGTAGAAGGATCTTGGACAAACCTCACAAACTTGATTTCACAAGAAGAGTGCTACATATGTCCAAAGGGCTATTTCTGTCTCCGAGGTGTCTCCACACCATCTGGTCTGTGTTTCACAGGACATTACTGCCCACGAGGTATGTTCAGAATTCAAAAATTCACCAATCTGCGTACTTGTCGTTGGGTTCTTTAGTAATACCCTTTCTAGAACCAAAGCAGCTTTCATTTAATCACAGTAACATAGATTGACGTCTTCACTATTGGCTACAACACTTTATTAAGCATTGCAGAAAAGAGTTTTTGAGCATCAATATTAAAATACAAAAAATAAATAACAGAGATAACTAGAAAAACTATGTACAATTACAATTACAATGACTGTATAACTATGTACAAATTAACTCATTAATTAAATGTTTCTTTTAAACTTAAGGATCAAATCCTCGTTTAGATTTTTCCATATTTTTACACCATGAAAATAAAAGGCGTGCTGGCTAGAAGCAATTCTACAAGATGGAAGGCTGCCCCTATGTCTTGTTTGTCTGTTGTAGGTAGTAGACTGGGTACAAAATTTGTCTAGTTGCCGTTCTAGTATAGTTATAGTAGTCTGGCCATGGATTCCTACATCTGTTAGTTTAGCTATGCAGCAAATTTTCCCTTAATAGAGGTTATCAGGTTCTTTTGATGTTGGTTTTGCTTGTCTAAAAGGTACCAAACGAGGCACTGAATTTCCCTGTCCTGCTGGCACATACAACAACAGAACAGGTCTGGAACGAAAAGAAGACTGCGTACCCTGTACAACTGGTCACTATTGTCCACAGGGCACAACAAATCCAATAGAATGCCCGCGAGGTACTTTCAATGACGAGCTTTCAGCTAAGGTATGAAACACAACTCCCACATGTCTTGTAAATACACGAAACATTACCTTGAGGTTTAAGAGTTACTTTGTGAAAAGAATCAAGTTTTGCACTTGAATCAAACATTAAATAGTGTAATCACTGATGTGTCTGACTGTGTTGTAATGTTGAACAAGGATATTTTTCCTTTAGAAGAAGAGATACTTCATTCTCTTTAAAAATGCAAGGTAATTTATCTTGCCTTCTGCCATGTACAAATGCCTTTAATCTTTAAGTGCGAGTGTTGCAGCTATCATCCTAAGAAAATCAAACCGTGATGTAATTGTCTATTACATCATCTAGTGCTAAAGTGACGATACTGTATTTTTACTACCAACCTATCTGAAGAAACATCGTGACTATCTTGAGCTTAGTAGAACATGCTGTTTACAACATCGTGTATTTCAATTTTTTTGCAGAACCTTGATGGCTGTAAGCAATGTGTTGCTGGGTACTATTGCCCCAATTTGGCAAACTTCGAGCTCCTTGCTTGTGAACTGGCAAATTACTCGGTAATGTGTATCTTCAGCTTTGAATTTAACATAGTCATATAATCTTTATGCTTTGAAAACAAGAAAAATCCCAGCATTTCATCAATATAATTTGTGTAATAAAACATAGTTCTCTGCCAAAAAAAAGTCTGTATGCTTTGATCAACAAAATACAATTGATTTTCACGTGCTCTTTCTTAGGATTGCACATTTTTCTTTAGACAAACTAGGGAGGTGAAGAAGGATTTATTTTATTACTTTTTGCTTACTTTCACAGGGTCCTGGTGCCTCTGAATGCACAACATGTGAGGCAGGGCACTATTGCGACAGTAGAACAACGAGCAAGGCAGAGATGATAGGTACTAAAATTTGCCCAGCTGGAACACACTGCCCACCAGGCACTCTGGAAAAACCGGACTTGCACGATAGTACTTATGCCTGTTGGAAAGGTCACTACTGCCTCAGGGGTGATGAGGTACAGCTTGTTGGTTGTCATAAGCCTCTAACCAGTCTTAATGAAATGTCCTGACAATCGTATAATCTTAGGGAACATTTCCTAGACAAAGCAAAAATGCAGTTGGCAATACTGTTGTCAGAATGTTGTTTTTTTTGTACAGCCAATATTATTTGAATCTATCCAGGTAACCTTTAGTGTTAATGCGTGGATCCCCCATCACTGCATCATGTCTGTTATGCCCTGCCAATGGCCTTTTGAGATGCTTTGTCAAATGTACAGCGGCTTACAGAATATTACAGAATGGAACATGCCAAATGTGACTAGTTCATTGATCATGAGTCATCACTTGAAACACACTCAGGCAAAAAAAAATGTCATACACAAAGAGTAATGAAAGGGCATTTTGTTGTGTGATTAATTTGTTTTTTATTTGTTTGTTGAAAGGTTTGGACATGTGGTCAATTGGTATTTAACTAGACAACTTTCTTTCCAACAGAATGCTTATCCTATCAAATGCCCAAATGGAACCTTCAACCCTCACGAAGGTCGGAAACATGTCAGTGAATGTGTTAAATGCACAGAAGGCTTCTATTGTGAGCCAGAAGGCTTGGAAAAAGAGGTGAATTCCTTGTTTTTTTGTAACAGACATGGTATTCATTACCTTCTAGAGGTGTAGAAGTACTTTGCTGACATCATTTACTTAAACCATAGTTAGTGGAGGGGTCCCCTCCACTAACTATGCTTAAACAGATGATCAAAATACTGAGCTTTAAATGGTTTGTCTTATTTGTTTACTGGGCACAACGTGACCCAATTAATTTTGTGTTTAAGTTTAAGAGGACTCGATACTGTAATGGATAGTTTAATTAAGATTCTCAGTATTTATTTGCTCAAGGTTATTGAAATAGTTATTTGAACTCTGATCCAATGATAGTGACTCAGTCTTTGAGGTAAATAAATTTACTACAGTGGAATCCCGATTTTTCAAACCTCCAAGGGAAACGAAAATTGGTTCGAAAAATCGGAGAGTTCGAGAAATTGGGAGTAAAATTACAGTGTTTGACTAAGGAGGGGAAGCGACTTTTGTTTCGAGTTATCGGGAGGTTCGAAAAATTGAGAGTTCAAGAAATCGGGATTCTACTGTATATGAACAGAATACAAAATTTTAACCAAACGTAATACAGGTTTAACTCACCCTCAAAAAGTGCCACCATAATGGCTATAACTGTAGATGTGTAACATACTAATGAGTATCAGAAGACTTAATATGTTTAACGTTAAGGTTAGAGAAGCAGCCTGGTTGTGTAGGGGATCCCTTTCATGAATGACAAAAGAAATTGTCATCTATTGTTACTGTACGGTAAAGGTAAAGTCTGCATGTAAGCCAAGTGGTCCATCAGGCCGGCACTTACCTTTGGTTTCTGTAGCATGAAGCGACTAGGAGTATTTCTACTCCCCCCTTGATGTGATGCTAGTCGATCGCAGGGTTACTCCCAGCATTAAATTCACTAGTACCTATTTTATACACCATGAGGCACCATGAGGCACCATGAGAGTAAAGTGTCTTGTCCACAACAGTGTCCCTGGCTAGGGCTTGAACCCAGACTGCTCAATCCAGAGTTCAGCGCACTGACCATGTGGCCACCACGCGTCCCAAAATTGTAACATATTTCTTTTTTCAGGCTGATGTTTGCCCTCCTGGGTACTTTTGTCCAGAGGGAACAGGATACAGATTTTCCCAGCCATGTCCAGTGGGATTTTACAGAAAACTGTCTGCTGCAGTTTCTGTACAGGATTGCAGTGTTTGCTTCTCTGGTCACTTCTGTGATGTCCTTGGCCTGGAAGATCCTGAAGTATGTCCAGAGGTAAGTCAAGATAACTTGAATAACTAAGTACTACTTTGTATGCAGCCCGGCTTTGTCATTATCGCTATGCCTCCGACATTGTTTCCTTAAAACCTGCTGGAACGGTCTGTTGACTGGATCGATTGATCAATTTATCACTGCGAAAATGTGGGAGGAGGTTGACCTCCATATCCAAGCCAGATGCTCATGTATAAAACACTTGACAATTAATAAAAAATTACAATGAACTAATGTGAGTAAATATGAATTAAATACGGTGAAATCTGTATTAAGCAGACACCTTTGGGACACTCACTAGTGTCCGCTTAATACAGGGTGTCTGCTCTAAACAGGTTCTGATATACAGTTGAACCCCACTAATGAAAAATAATTCGAAATAGCAGGAGTTTGAAGTAGCTGATAGTGAATGACTGAAGAAAAAATCCAAGGAAAATGGTTTTGAGTTCGAAATAACGGGGAATTCGAAATAACAGAGTTCAAATTACCTGGGTCCGACTGTATTGTGCAACAATAGTGAATTATTAAACCTTTTGTAACACAGTGCAACACAGTGCAAGATCAAAGACTGCTCATATCACAGTGTTCAGTCAGTCAATGCATCAATCTGGAATAATCTGCTTAGCTTTAAAAGGACATTTCTGAACAATGTTAAAGGACTCTGAGCTGAGCTGAGCTTTCAGAAGCAAAAAGCCTTTAAAGTGTCCACTTATTACAGGCATAGTTAGTAGCTATGTTACAGGTTTTGTGTAACAAAATGGCTTAATATCGGTGTCTGCACCGGCTTAACAGAGGTGTCTGCTGAATGCAAGTTTATTTTACAGTAAATGTGGGAAGGAAATTTAGGGACTAGATCGAGGGTGTCTGCTACGAAAAATTGTCTAAGTCAATTTCTAGAACAATCTAGAACCGGACGTCATTCAGCCGTGACCAATTTGTATAAGAACATTCCAGAACATTCTAATCCTTATGTAATTACTCAGATTAGAAACTGTGTCAAACTACTTAATTTAGCTTGTAGTAGAAGTTTCTAGAACTTTAAGCCTCATGTATATTAGAGCGAGCATTTCTTCTGTGAGAGAGATTGATTCAAATTTGAAGAAGCTTAGTGCTGTAAATTCGCGAAGTTACCTTACGGAAATCAATTAGTTTGTTGCTGTTACCAGCGATCGTAAGTTCTGTCTGGAAACAACCCTACTCTTCAACGATACTCGTAACAGTGTCCACTTAATATGGGGTCTACTTAAGACAGGTTTTGCTGTATAGAATATATTGAAAATATTGAAATATAAATATCAGTGAAATATACATACTAAATGCTTTGCCCACGAACAGTAGTAGAAAAAAAAGTGAGTAGACATACATCTCCAGTTAATATTAGAAACTATTGATGATACCACCCCAAAAATTAAGAATGCGAGGTTAAAATTCATGTGAAGTCTGCATGCGAGCCAAGTGGCCCATCAGGCCGGAGCTTATCCTGGTTTCTGTAGCATGAAGCAACTAGGAGTATTTCTACTCCCCCCTGGATGGGATGCTAGTCCATCGCAGGGTTACCCCCAGCATTAAGTTCGCCAGTACCCATTTATACACCTGGGTGGAGAGAGGCATTGTGCGAGTAAAGTGTCTTGCCCAAGAACACAACACAATGTCTCCGGTCAGGGCTTGAACCCGGACTGCTCGATCCGGAGACATATAAGTTGTCAGTGTGTAATGAATAATTTTTTTGCAACCCCAGGGCTTCTTTTGCCCCACTGGTACTACTATTCCTCAGCCATGCCCATGTGGTTACTATGGCAACTCGTCTGGTGTGAAAAGAAGTGAAGAGTGTGCACCATGCCCCGCAGGTGAGTACTGCGCTGGTTATGGTCTGAAAGAGCCTACCGGACCTTGTGATGCTGGATTCTACTGCAGTGGAAGGGCCTGCACCTCTGTGAGTATTAAAACTGGAATATCTTGGGTTGTGTTAAATTTGAAAATTAACAATTATTCCATGCATGCGTTGTATATGAGATGGTACGTCCAACGAGATGCGGAGTGCCAAGTTGGCTGTAACCATCTCATATCCAACAAGCACCATTGGTAGATTTGTTTCATTAAAAATGCCCCCCACAATTACGCAAATACTTACCATATTTGTGGAGCATGGTATAATGGCTCATAAAACATGATGGCTAAGCCAGTGAAAACTCTTCCAGTGCATTATTCAATGATCCAGTTTTTAATAATATTGTTTAGTTTGGTACATTACTGCATCTAAGTTAATTTTTCTTTTTCTGTCACCTTCATTTACAACGCGCTACCTTGGTATTAATTTGAATAATTTGTTATAAAATTATTTAGGAACCTAAGTGGATTTATCATTTTGCTAGGTTTATAGTTGCTAGGTAAAGAACCTTGCAAAAAAAAAGACATTCTATGTAGATTTACTGTGATTCAAATACTGTACTCTCCCTGTTGTTAGAACTTATTTCTTTTTTTTCTCAAAGGCCCCCCCTGAAGGAAGCCCAACAGGAGGTCTTTGTCCCAAAGGGGGCTACTGTCCACAAGGTGCAAAAACTCCAGAGCCCTGCCCTGTGGGGAAATACAGTGGAACCAAAGGAAACAAAGAACCAGATGACTGTGTCACATGTGACCCTGGGTATGTTATGTCATTGACACTATGCACTACCAAAGAGTAACAGCATTAATTACCATAAGATTGGCAGTACTGCATGTGTTTGCCAGCATACTCAACAGATTTTGTTTTTTTTTCCTCATTAACAGACAGCTTTGCACATAGAAGGCATCATGCTAGACACAAATTGACTGTAATCATTTAAAGAGCTTGTGAAACTTAGTAATTGGTGAAATGTTTAGCTCTTTGGGTGTAATAGTCGAGGAGAAATAGGCTTTCAAAAACTACAAAATTTCTGGGTGCTGAAAGTGTTAATGAGCTCATACATTCTTTGTAAAAGTTTGAGTTTTCAAACCCGTACCACACAAAAAGTATTCAATACTTCCAGCTTAAATTCCTTGGGACAGTTGATCGTACTATTCCATTTCCATATTCAGAACTTATGTTTTTGTAGCTCCATCAGAAACTGTATTGCTTATACTAATGAGGCAAATATTTTAAACAAAGTTTTTCCTATATGAGTTAGCTTAAGTGCATTGTCTCATTCAGATATTACTGTGCTGGAGACACCAACCCTGAACCCACAGGTCCATGTTCACCAGGACATTACTGCACAGGAGGGGCATCTGTACCAACCCAGTTTGTCACAGAAAAGGGCCACTTCTCAGGAGAGGCTGCTGTTTTTCCACAACCGTGTCCAGTTGGAACTTATCAAGAGGTACCTACCACCATCTCGAGTAGAGTTTAACATGCCCACTTGTTTGAGTGTTCTTCTCAAGGGATTTTTCCCCAGTCAGTTGTGTCTGTGTACTCTAGTGGGACCATTTCAACCACAAAGCAGGATGAAAAACCATTGTTTGGGTGTTGCTCCAATAAGTATAATTTTGTAATGGATGACTCTGAACAAAGAACATGTTTTTTTTCTTCTTTGCAGACTGATCGAGCAGAGCGTTGTACAAATTGTACGGAGAAAAACTTCTGTGATAGAATGGGACTTGATTTTCCAACACCGTGTATAACAGGGCACTACTGTCCTCCAAACAGCATCAAGCCAACTGCTTGTCCACCGGTGAGTATAATGATTGTTCATTGCTACCGCTGTAAGTGAAAAGGGTGAATGACAATGTGCTGAAAATTTGGCATAATCCTTGCTTTCTTTGTCTTATTGTGCCCAAATTCGCAATTATCCAATCAGGAGCCATGTCTACTGTCCTGATATCCTGCGATATCAAGTCACTGACCTGATATGGCTCTGATATCATGGTCACTTGGCCAAATTTGAGTATGACCAAAGTTGTCTGATATACTGCAGAAGCGTGCCAAAAGTGTACGATCAGGTATACTAACATTCAAACTCATTTACTAGACATATTGCTGCATTTAGCCTATTTTACTCTGCGCAGAGTAGTCTGCTGTCAAATAAATGCGAATTCAAAAGACTGTTTTGCTCCTCAGTGAGTAACTTTCGTGGCTGCCTTTGTTGTTTACACCGTGTCATACACACGAGGTTGCTTTTATTTGAAAGTTTGTGACACTTGCCCTTTTGCTGGTATTTTTTGTTTTATTTTTCTTGAGTTCTTCAGGTGAATGCACACATTGATATGTTATTGCCAGTTTATGGACTGGCAATAACAGCAAACAGTCCCTTCGCAATCGCTTTCTGTGTGTACAGGGTATAGCAGTTAGTCCATAAATATGCTTAGATATAATTTTATAATAGTTATTTGTTACTTTTTAATTTTTCAAGAATTTTTTCACTGATTTCATCTAATGGCATACAGGTGTTTTTGGTCATAGATCTGTACAGCTAACATGAGGTTATTTTTCCCAGGGAACTTACAACCCAAACGGTGCAACGGCCACAATTGCATCTTGCATACCCTGTGATGCAGGATCGTACTGTAGACAACCTGGCTTGAACGCTACTGAAGGAAAATGCTCTGCAGGGTATTACTGTATAGAGGGTTCTCCAAGCCCAACTCCAGTAAGTTAACTCCACAGTTTAGCACATGCTTTTGTAAGCAGACTCGAAGATAAGATACCATGTGGCATGAAATTTTTGCAGGTTTTAATTTTTGCGATTTTTTTCACAATCTGCAAAAATAATTCCCGCAAAAAAATTTACTCCACTGCGAAAATTATACTTCCAATCATCTCATGAAAAATCTTGATGCCATTTATTTAAAACGTCTTTTTTGTTCAGAAACAAAACTTGAGGCCTATGCATGAAGTGGTAGCGTAGTTTTTTCTGATCCATTGCTGGGCCAATCAACCACAATAAGGCAAGATGTCATTGCAATAGATTGACACTGATTACCATGTTTCATATTTCTGCATGTTGTTTCACTTGTCGATTGCATTTAGTTTAAGCAATTGGAAAGAAGAAGCCTGAAAAAATCAGGGCTTTAATGGGAATCGAACCTGTGACCTCTGCGATACCAGTGCGATGCTCTACCAACTGAGCTATGAAGCCACACATTGGGAGCGAGGCCAATTGCTTAAATTGGAATTGCTTAAATTGGAAAATTTACTGCGATGATCATTCTTCACTTTCATCTACAACCGCTGTTCAAATATGAATTATTTCATATATACTTCACATAGCCTGGTAAGTTAAGTTTTCTAATTTTGTTTCTAAAAGTAGTTAGATAGGGCATCTCTTATAGAACGTTTTCACATGACGTCACGGCAGCCATATTCCAAAACAATGAAACGGGAGCCATGTTGGTGTACCATACCAATCCTGTGGGAGTTCAACTCTTTCCTTATGTAAACACTTCCTTTCATTTCAATAAATTTGCATGGCTGCTGGCCACATGAGTGAAAACGCTCTTATATCTTCACTTAGTTTAGACCATTATAAAGGCCTCGCATATCCTCGTACACTCCACTGATGCCTCGCCGTCTCCCAATAGTACCGGTTCATTGCCCTGCCGACGGACTCGATGCCAGACGTGCAAGCACATAACTTCTCAGACTTTTCTACAAGGCCCAAAGAGCGCACATAACATCCGTGACCACTTCACCTGTCAGTCTGAGAATGTTGTGTATTGCATTTCTTGTCGTCGCTGCAATTGCCTGTACATCGGAGAGACTGGAAGGCGACTACGGGAACGTTTCAGCGAGCACCTCCGCAGCATTCGAAACCGATCGCGCAGGTTTCCCGTAGCTGAACATTTCAACTTTGCCTCCCACTCTCTGGATGACCTCATGGTCTGTGGCTTGAAACAGTGCTCTGGCAGTAACATCAGCTGCAAGCAGCATGAAATGAAATTAATCTTCAAGCTGGGCACGCTTAGAGCGAACAGACTGAACATTGACTTTAATTTTTTGTGCCTGTGGGGCGTGTATCACACATACGCGCGCTAAAACAATGGTTTTCCTATTTGTTTACTGTGTACTTCATGCGCGCCCTAACCGTGTATGCCTATGCGTACAGTTTTTGTATGGCGTGGCTCACAGGAATCATTCCACCTACTGAAGAAGGGCTTAGCCTGAAACATTTAGACTAGAAGAAAAAATTTGACACTTTTAGAGCCTTTTGAGCATTATTTCTAATTGTCAGATTGAATGTTTGCCATAAGATATGGTATTGAAATGTGGTTTCACAAAATCGCCATTCCTATCAAGTGCATAGAATCTTTACGGACGAATAGGGCGCAGATGTTGTCTGGTACAAGACTGTTGTTGACCTTATACATGAGCACTGTGGGATTGTTTGGTTTACTGTTTGTAGCCCTGGTGATTTGCAATGGTCATTAGAAAATCATTAGAAATCCGAAGGTCAGACGAATGTTTGCGAACACTTTCCGCACATTTTCTGAACATTTTCCGAAGATTGCCGGAGATGACCAAAGAAGATCCGAAGATGTTTCGATCATGCACCAACAAATTTAAGTGTAGGTAAAGGGACAAAAGAAAAATGTTATCAAAAATGATATCTTCACATGTGAGAATATCATATCTTCACATGTGATGATATCATATCGTTTTTATCAATTTGATACCACTCGGTATTTCGCTGGTGTTTATATAATGAAGACATTTATTTTTGTTTTCAGAACAATGGCTCCCTTTCAAACATTACATATGGAGGCATTTGCCTGCCTGGCTACTATTGTCCGGTAGGCACAGAAAGACCACATGAATTTCCCTGTCCAAATGGAACGTACAGTGACACACCCGGTCTTGAGAGAGAGGAGCAGTGCATTCCATGCGATCCTGGGAGATCATGCACAGGGGAAGGTCTGACAGCACCTAATGGAGTTTGCCGTCCTGGGTGGTACTGTGTTGGCAGGGCTACCACACCCATGCCTCTTGATGGTGTCACTGGTAACATATGCCCTGCTGGTTATGAGTGTCCAAATGGGACAGACACCTTCATTGATTGTAAACCTGGAACTTACAGGTATCTACACAGTTTTCAGTTTGTGGATTTGAATTGAAAAAATGATTTTTTTTTGTAGTTTGTTTTTTTTCTAAATTCTGCTAAAACTATATTACAATTCCATACCTAAAGGTAAGTTAACTACAGTAAACTACTACAATACACTACTTGCCTAAGAACACAATTACAATGCACACTTACAATACAATACCTACAATAGCTTACCTACAATATGCTAATTATAATGAACTACTTACAATACATTACAAAGTTACATTAAACTAATTACGGTACACATGTAATACTTAAGAGTGTTACATTACCTACAATGAACTACTGACAGTACAAGCCTTACAAAAAATCTAATTAAAATCTTGCGACAAACTAATTTCAAAGTCTGCTTACTTTACAGCGCATCAAAATGAAAGTATAATTTAAAATAATTAGTGTCAAAGTTAAGCAATTTAATAGGACAAACAGCTGTCTGTGCCACTGCTACTGCCACCTCAAAAATGTAGTTTGCCTAAAATTGCACTTGCTCTGCAAAACTGTACTTCCATTACAATGGCCACCCCAAACTTTCAGTTTTTAACAATTGTGGATTTGAATTGAAAAGGATGAAAATGGCAATCCCAATTGACCCACGTGGGGTGCTTGTCTTCTCCAAGTTGTCGCAAGCATATTTTCACCTAACTACACCTACTAAATAGAACTCAAATTTAAAACTGAATTTGGCAAAGCATTCGTTAATTTCTCTTTTGTTGTTGTTTCCCTTCTTCAGCAATGTTACTGGTCTCGCTGCATGCTTGATTTGCCCAGAGCGTTTCTACTGCGAGGGTGCAGAAGGAGACAGCAAGACACCCATTCCTTGTCCTAGAGGCCGTTATTGCCCTGCTGGTACTGGAAAATCGCCAGAAAAGTGCCCAGCAGGAACATACAATCCACAGGTGAGTTTTATCAACTCCCTCGGAGATTTTATCAATGGCAAAATAAAGTTTCAACATTGTCTTGGCGTCATTATGTGTATAAGAGATTTTGACGATGCTGGAATAATTATTTTAATCCCCATTTCTATCGCTTTTTACTGTTACCCACCAACATTACAATGTTAGAATTTCGGTCATGAGAATCAGGTATATACCTTGTTCCAAATTTAATGCTATTAACCAGTTCTTGTATGGATCTACATTTGGTTTTTGACTTGACATTTTTTTTCTTTAAACTAGAATACCCAATTTTTTATCCCCGTATGGGTCTAATGATGGTATTAATTGTCCCTAATTGTTAAAGGCCTATTACACAAAGCCCCCAAACAACTAAGTTTCACGACTCAAAATAGTTGCTTAAAGTAGCCCAGTCATGGTATTTGGCAATGTACAAGGTTACATTTAAACTGAAGGAAACCTGAAAATAGTAGTTTACTAAGAGAGAAATAACACCAAAGAGATAATAATAAACCATACCGAAACAAGGATGGTTAAGGATGGGGAAGATTAACATTGATAACAAATGATGAACTTTCACAAATTTAGGCAAAACTTTTTAAGATGGGCGACACATGATCTATCTCCTTTAAGAATCTGTTTGAAGCTATAAATGCCCGCAATGCTGCTAGTCATTCCCAGAATTCACCAACCTTGTAATTCTTTTAGCTGGGCCTTGCTCGTGAAGATGAATGTCAGCCCTGTCCTGCTGGGAAGTTCTGTGGTGGAGCAGCAGTTGAATCATTTCCAAGTAACATTTCTGGAAACTGTGACCCTGGATACTTCTGTTTGCTGGGTGTGAACACACCACGCCCCAGTCGGAATTTCACAGGAGTGGGTGGTGTTTGTCCTCCTGGTGCTTATTGTCCTGAGGGAACCTCAGATCCCATTGGCTGTCCCAGTGGCACATTTTCAAATGTGACTCTGTTAGAGAGTGCTAGCAACTGTACACTTTGTTCTGATGGCCACTACTGTGAGGAAACTAACCTCACTGAAGCAACAGGTGAGATAGCAGTGTTTTGTGTCTGTATAGAATGGCAGGTGCACAGTATGTCGAGTTCATTAAAGGACAGTGATGAACCAAAAGTCTTTAATAACACTCACTTTCTCTTAATGTAATGAAGACCAATGAATAGTTGTCACCATGAGTAGTTTCAACTAAGAAAGATCAGTTTCGTAAACACCAGAAATGTGTAGCGTGATCTTGTTGAGGATTGCTCTTTCAAAGATATTTTGAAGTTAGAGTCATGCGCAACCGAACTAATTACCTGGTAGTGTTACTATTTGACTGCTGCTAGTCAGGTTATCATACTGTGAGTATCTGATTAGTATGGGTACTCAAATGGTGACAAATGAAATTACGCGTTTAGTCAAAATAGGTCATTTTACAGTTGTCTGCTCGGTGACCTGGCCTTTGAATGGCAGCGAGGCTTGAGTTGGCCTTGTTTTGATACAGACCTCACTGCTTTTGGCATGTAAATACACCTAGTTAGCATAAGAACAGCTTGATTTACACAACAAAAGCAGTGAGGTCTGTATCAAAACAAGGTCACCTCCAGCCTCGCTGCCATTCAAAGACCAGGTCACTGAGCAGACAACTGTAAAATGGTCTATTCCTGAGCCTTTAGGCAAGGAAAATTTTTAGAATTGTGACAAAATGTAAGTGAAATTATTACACTTACAGTCGTGGGTGTTTGACTTGTTTATGGCATCAAGAAATTTCGCACCAAACTTTGTCATGGCAGTTTTGTAAATTCTCATGTGAAATTGCATTAAAAAATGCTGATATTTTGCACTAAAATTAAGGAGTAATTTTTAACATATCAAATAATTGGGCTTTTGTTGCGATGTTATTTGTTGTTAAGACTCTAAAAGATGATTGGTCAGCTTTATTGGGTTTGTTGAGGTTGTGAATAGGTTTTCATGAGCTTGAGAGTACATTGTCAGAAGTATTAGAGGTGATTTCTGACGTTTTGACTTACAACAATGATAAATGCTTTTGCTTGCTGTTAGCAAATAATATAAGTCGTACCATGGTAAGATTACTCAGCTCTCCGTGTGTAAACGTTTGTTTTTTTGTTACATAGGCAAATGTGCCCCAGGCTTCTATTGTAGGAGAGGCTCTGATACAGCAACACCTGCCAATGTGTCAGCCATTGGAGGACCTTGTCCAAAGGGCCACTTTTGTGAACTTGGCACTGCATTCCCACTGGGTTGTAGAAGAGGAACGTACAATCCTAACGAAGGAGAGGCTGCTTGCTTTACGTGCCCTGCTGGGTATTTTTGTCCCGAGAATTCCACTGACTTCAACCCCTACCCCTGCCCCACAGGTCATTTTTGCCCAAATGGGACAGAGTATGCAACACAGCATCCATGCCCTAAAGGTTACTTTAATGGGGCGACAAAGGGTGTAAGTTTATCAAACTGTACTGCCTGTCCCGGTGGAAAGTACTGTAATGAATCAGGACTCTCAGCACCTACTGGACTATGCGCACCAGGGTATTTCTGTGTCAATGCTGCCTTTACAGACAGACCTTTAGATTATGACAACTTTACATCTGGTGACTGTCTTTGCCCAGCAAACTCTACTGGAGGAGAGTGTCAGGAGGGATTTTTCTGTCCTGAAGGATCCCATGAACCCACTTCCTGTACTGGGGGATATTTCTGTGAAGGTAAAGGGAAGGCTACTGTCACTGCACAGTGTGACCCTGGCTGGTTTTGTACCAGTGGTGCTCAGGTCTCTCAGCCATCTGATGGGATCACTGGAGACATTTGTCCACAGGGAAAGTATTGTCCAAGGGGTACTGAAGTTCCTGAGCTCTGCCCCCAGGGAACATTTTCAAATAACACTGGAAACAGTCATGAAACGAATTGTGCTAACTGCACTGAGGGATCGTATTGTGAAACCAAAGGATTAACAAAACCAACTGCGCTTTGTTCTGCAAAGTTCTACTGTCCTCCTGGCGAACGTTTGGACAAGCAGAATTCATGCACCAAGGGACATTTCTGTGAAGAAGGCAGTCCAGCTCCTGTCAAGTGTCCCTCAGGAACTTACCAGGATGAGATTCAACAGGACTCTTGTAAACTTTGCCCTGCTGGTTATTTCTGTGACAGTAGCAACGATCTTAGCGATTTCTCAAGCTATAACTGTCCAAATGGGTTTTATTGTCCCAATGGAACAAGATATGCCACTGAGTTTGGCTGTCCAAATGGAACACATGGTAATGGTACCAACCTTTTCCATCCTGATCAGTGTGTCAAGTGCCCACCTGGAAGATTCTGTTATGGTAAGGGTGGATATTAATTTCTAGAACTAGCATAAAATAATGGTAGCTTATGTGTTTGTGTTAAAGTAAAAGTTCTTTATGAACACTTAGTTAATTTTTGAATTGGTCCTTCATATTGTTCTTTATATGGCCTTGCTTTGTTCTGGGTAACTCTCTCTGGCTGGCCAATTTTTAGACGATCCCCCTTTATTTCCACCCTCATGCCTCTTTGTTTACTGGTCCTTGATCTTACACTTGTCTGTTGTCTTCTTTTCCTGCCCCTTCCTTGAGCTCACATCACCAAAGTTCAGAACTTCAATTGGTTCTCAAAATTGATATCTCAGTCAGCAGTAAGAGAATGCCACTGGCATTACAACCAGAAATTCTTAGAGCCTTACGTTTTTAAAGCCAAACACCAAAACCCAGGGCCTCGTGAACAAATGCGAACTTGAGTTTCCTTATCATTGCAGGTGCATCACCCACTTTCACCGGAAACTGTCAGGAAGGATACCATTGCAGACTTGGTTCTTTCACTCCTACACCTACTGATGGATTCACTGGAGAGGAATGCCCGGAAGGACATTATTGTGTCAGCGGCACTCCTGCACCGGAAAGTTGTCCACCTGGAACATTTGCGAACGCATCAGGACTAAGAAGTATTCAGGAATGTACAAACTGTACACCAGGCCTCTTCTGTAATGGAACGGCTCTCACAGCTCCTAGTGGAGACTGCTGGCCACGGTATTATTGTAGCGGGAAGGCAGAACATCCAGCACCACAAGATGGCGTCACTGGAGGGAATTGCACTCCAGGGCATTTTTGTCCTGGGAGGACACCAAATCCTATCCCGTGCGTGGTAAGTGAAGAGGATGATTTCAATAGACATTTCAATGGTTTCTGGTGCCATCTTCTTTTTTGGGGGGAGGGTCAAACCCAGAAATTACAGTAAATGCATAGGGAAAATCGAGAATCTAGTGTCTAACAACTCACAGATGAATTAAAAAGCTAAAGATACTAGCTAAAAGAATTTAAAAATCACATTTGAGGGAAATGGCCTCGCTAGAAAAGCCACAGTTAAGGTTTTAATTTTTCCATACATTTGTCTGTGAAACCTAGTCACAATTCGCAGGAAAATGCAGAGACATTTGTACTAAATATTAAAAGTGTAATTCCTCGCCTGACGGCAAGTCTATGTTCTTCAAATTTTACCAAAAACACCCTCTGTCAATCACGCTCAACTTATTGGGCATCGAACTTTTAACTTTTCCCATACATTTACTGCAATTTTTGCTGTGTTTGCACCCAGACAAGACGGCTTCAGAAATCGTGGAAAGGTCTGTTCGTTCCATGACATATTGAGTGGCATATCCGATTTGGTGTCAGATGATTGATCTCCTCATTTTTCAAGCCTATTTAATCTCTTAACAACTTTGACATTCAACGATTTTTACTCTTGATAATGATGTTAGATACAATGAAACGTCGAATTATGTTACTCCTTATATTTTCTGGTTAAATGCTTTAACAAGCAAGTGACCATTCAATCTATTTAATTTTGTTAGGTCAAGTGTATCATTAGTTTAGGTTGGCTGATGTTATGAGCAAAAAATCCACACAACTCTGGAGGCTTGAATATCAGTAGATGTCATTGGAAGATCAAACAAATAGCTCCCAGTTAGGATTGTAATTATTTTCAGTACCTGTCTTTTCTCCAACGTATTAATACTGTGTTTGATCACTCTAAGAAGTTCAAAGGTTAATCGTATCTACATGATTTCACTAGGATGGAACGTTTATGAAGGACCCTCTCGCAGATGCATGTTTGGACTGTCCAGCTGGATTTTTTTGTGTGAATGACAAGAGTCAGGACCCAGAGCCTTGTCCCCGAGGATTCTACTGCCCGGCAAAAACAGGCTTTGATTGGAAACCCTGTCCGAAGGGAACGTACGGTGATTCGCCTGGTCTGGCTAACGTGACCAGTAAGTGTCCTTTCATAGCATTACGTGGTGGATCAACATCGTTTGTGCTTAGATGCTGGCATATTTGTTATATTCTTGAATGCCTTCTATACTTAATACATTCTATACTTTCTCACGAGAATAGGATCATAATCTCTTGACTAAATACTTTCTAATACTTACACTTGGTATATCAAGGTCGTTTGTGCTAAAATGCAAGCATCATTGTTATGTTTTTGAATACTTTCTATGTTAAGCAAGTGGATTATAGTAAACGTACATTTGAATGGCGGGATAAATAGAGGTCTTCGCAGTTATGCACGCAACTTAGGTAGTTGCGAGTATAAGGCCTGAATAAAATTAGACATAAATGGGATTTGAACCCATGACCTCTGTAGTACCGATGCATTTCTCTGACAACAAAGCTATCGAGCAGCTTAGAGCTGATCTTGGTGTGAGTTAGACACTCGTAGATAGTGTACAAATGCAAGAGAACGTATGTTGTGTCAAGAACTGGGAAATTATGGCATGCTTTAACTAACCTAAAATAGCAGGCCTAAAATAATAGTTGCTTGTTCCAGGTTGTCGTCCCTGTGACTCTGGCAGGTTCTGTGCTCATGAAAATGCAACAACTGTAAGTGGGGTGTGTGATGCTGGCTTCTTCTGCCGTCGTAATGCTGAATCAGCCACACCTAGTGCAAGTCAAGATTCAGGACCATGTCCAGAGGGCTTCTACTGTCCTGCTGGCACAGGAGAACCAGACGAATGTCCCAGGGGCACTTTCTCTAATGTGCAATTCCTGAAAAATGAAAGTGAGTGTCAGAAATGCACAGAAGGTCATTATTGTGGAGAGCTTGGCCGCAGGAATGTCTCTGGACCCTGTGATCCTGGATTCTATTGTCTAAAGGGATCCAAGATCCCTAACCCACCGAATGTAACAGAGTCTGGAGGACCTTGCCCCATTGGCCATTATTGCCCAGAAGGAACATCCTATCCATTGGGCTGTCAAGCTGGAACATACAACGACCGCACGGGGCAGTTTGAATGTGAGCAATGTTGCGCTGGTTTTTATTGTCCTTCCAACTCAACAACATGCAACCTGGAGTGTCCCAAAGGATATTACTGTCCTCCAGGAACTGAAGCACAGTTTGATAACCCATGCCCCAAAGGATATTTTAACAATGAGACACAACAGCAGAGCTTGAGGTTAGCACATGTCCTAGATGTATGATTGAAGCATGAAAAGTTACTTTAAAAGTCATTTAAAAATAAATTAATACGTTAGTGAACAGCACTTATGGCCTGTACCCAACGCAACCAGCAGTAATTGTTGATGTGAAGGGGTTTATTCATGTATGACTCGAACTCTTAACTATACATATCATTGCCAGTAGTTTCTACAAGAAAATGATACAAATTCGTTACATGAAGAACAGAAATACCTACAGACAGCATTTGAAATACGAGTCAAAAATGATTAAAGGTAACGTTTACCTGACGATTTGGATACGGTGACAAATGGCAAGAATGAACGTAACGTTGCTTGTTCAAACGTGAACAAACCATTTAAATCTACATACCCCACACAAAAGTAAAAGTTTTCAAACATTGCCGAGGTAGACTTGGCAACCGTAATAAAAAATAACAGGGGATTGGCTTCTACATGACCAGTTACAAAGGGACAATCGTTCTCATTTGTTGTATCTTTGGGCATGTTTTTGGAATGAGATCAAGAATCTGACTAGCAAGTTCAATAGTAAACGTTTCAAACGTTGTTTCATTGTAGTGGCTGTACTCCATGTCTGCCTGGCAAGTTTTGTGGTAGAGCTGGCCTTGAGCAACCAAGTGGTGATTGTGTAGGGGGCTGGTACTGCATACGAGCGGCCTGGTCTGACAAACCGGTTGATGTGGGCGTCCTTGGATACTGTAATGCTACAAATACGAGTGGATGTTTCTGCCCCAATACAACTACAGGGGGTGTCTGTCAGCCTGGGTTTTTGTGCCCTAACGGGTCACGAGAACCAATTCCGTGCTTGAAAGGTACGACAAATACATTCAAATCAAGTTCTTTGTTTCATTGGGTTCACTAACTTAATTTGGGAAGTTGTTAGATTGATTGAACACAGACGCAGATTATATAAATGAGTTATTAATCGTGGTGGCATAACTATCAGCTGAGATAATAAGATGACGTTGCGAATCACAAGAAATGTTTGCTTGATTTAGAGAATGAAGACGTAAATTACTAGTAACATTTAGACCTGACATGTCTCTAAGTGTCTCAGATTAGAAGTACTACACTTCAATGTGTTCGGATGCCTTTTAAGTGACTCTTAGAAAGTGACCGTTCCCTTTACCCACTGGCTCCCTATTTTTCATTTCCGATTGTCATCTAAAACAATGTTATCCGCATGCATCATTCTTGTCTTACTTATTTCAGGGCATTTCTGTGATGTGGCGGAACTGTCTAATGTCACTGGTCCATGTGATGCTGGTTATTTCTGTACGGAGGGGGCCAAAGTTTCAGATCCGACCGACAATGTCACCGGTGGAATTTGTCCCAAAGGCCACTTTTGTCCTGTCGGAACATATGATCCAGAAAAATGTCCAGAAGGAACTTATTCCAATTCTACCTTCAACCAAAATATAACTGGCTGCCAGCCATGCCTGCCTGGGCATTATTGTGATGCTAAAGGTCTTGAGGAGCCATCTGGGGAGTGCGATCCTGGATTCTTCTGCCCGGGTGGACAGAAAACAAAACGACCTACAGAATATGTCTGCACACCTGGCCATAGTTGTCCCACTGGAAGTGTTGATCAAGAAGCTTGCGACTCTGGTACCTACCAAGATGAACACCAGCAGGCGACATGCAAAACTTGCCCTGCAGGTTATTTCTGTGATGGAACTATTCTCAATGCTACTCACTGTACCCATGGTGTTCAGTTCCCAGAGCCTTGTGTCACAGGACACTATTGTCCAAATGGAACTAAATTTGCCCAGGAGCACAAGTGTCCACCGGGTAAGATTCAAGCTTAATGTATTCCTGCATACCAAAACTGAATATCACTAAGCCCTGACATACCTGTTTGCATGGACCGCAATCCAGAGTCAACCCATGGGACACATCTATAGTTTGACGAACAAAAAGTAACTTTGTACTTCCAATATAGGCATGCAAATTTATGAACTAAGTAGTAAATCGAGAGTGGTATATTTTGTCCTTACGTGTTTCAAATGGCATTCTTGCAGGAACGTTCAATGACAAGACACAGAGAAGAAGTGTTGATGAATGTACTGATTGTCCTGCTGGCAAGTTCTGTCAAGGTGAAGGGAATGACTACTGGACAGATGACTGCTCCGCTGGCTTTTACTGCATTGGTGGAGCTGATAACATGTCTCCTAATGATGGTGTCACTGGAATAATTTGTCCCAAAGGGTGAGACTGTTGTAAATTACTACTCTGTAAATATCTCACAACCTTTCACTTTCAAGCTTGTGTTAAATTCAGGACAGCTTGACAGTTCAATTCACCATGTTCCTCAGTAAATCACAAAGAGGAATCAATCAACACTTTACTTAAGAATGGAAAAGGATACTCGAATACTCAAACTTTTACAGTAAACAGGCAATAGTCTATCCCAGAAGGGTTTGCCAACAATTAAGACGTAGGTGGAAAATGATAATTTATAATTTCTCCTGCAGTCATTTGTGGGCACCTTGTTCTTTGTAAAAGAAAAAAGGCTGAATCCTTGTAAACAGCATTGCGTTATTGGTGGAATAATGGTTTATTTTACCTCCTACAGTTATTACTGTCCACAAGGCACAAACGTGACTATCCCGTGTAAAAAAGGAACATATGGACCCACTGAACAGCTTGGCTCTCAAGCTGAGTGCAAGGGTTGCGAACCAGGAGAATACTGTGCAAAGGATGGACTCAACCAGACGTCTGGCAACTGTTCAGCAGGCTTCTTTTGCCGATTCAATGCCTCTGTTAATGAACCTACAGATGGTGTTACTGGTTAGTAATTCGTGTATATAATTAAAGTTTGTTTCAAAATTGTTTTTTTAACTGTAATAGGCCATTTCCGAGTTACCTTGTGCCTCTGTTTCAAAACGAGTCTTTGTGCGAAACCTTCATATGAAAGTGAGTTTGATTTGCATGAAAATGAACCTGTAAGGAGGAACTCGTTTTCATATGGATGGTTTCGCCCGAAGACTCATTTTGACATAGAGGTAAAAGGCTACTATGAAGTGGCCTATTAATTAGGACTGATAATACTCCGCAGTTCAAATATTCTTGTGCCAGGGCATGAGTACAAATGAATTTAGGCGAGAGTGATAGCTAGTGAATTGAATTAAAATTGTACTGTTTATCACTGAAATATTTTTCTTTGCTTTTACAGTCACATCGAAAATGCAGGGTAAAACCCACATTGTTGTGTTAAGAAAATGAAAAGTTCGTTTTCCTGCCTCGGGGACCCACAGGATTTCAGTTGCTGATCATTTCATTTATTTCGTCTGTATTCTTCCATTCCAGCCCTTTGAAACTTTCTTCCTGCGTCTTTGACCTTATCCTCATGCAGCTTGGTCTATGCCTTGCACCAATACAGCTGACTTACTTCTGTGCGTCGTTTAAAAGGAAGCGACTTAACAGGATGGAGTCGACTCATTATGGCTCCAACGTCTAAAGTATAATGGTTTTTTTTTTCAGGTGATGTTTGTTGGATTGGGCATCACTGCCCCTCTGGTACAGCCATACCAATACCTTGTTCACCTGGAACATACATGAACCACACACAAGCCGACGAGTGTTACACCTGTCCTGCAGGTCATTACTGCGTTAACAGAGTGACTCCAGAACCTTGCCCTGCTGGTAAGGACCATTTACATGTCTTCATGGTCATTGTTCCAATCAGTGAATGTTTTCCTTCTCACATGATAGTTTTTTCTGTGTACATAGGTTGGTACTGCCCCGAAGGTACTGGACATGACTGGCAACCCTGTCCCAGAGGAACGTATAGCCCAGTTGAATTCTTATCCAGAGAGGAGCAATGCAAACCATGTGACCCTGGCGACTTCTGTGCTTTCCTGAATGCTACATCAACTTCAGGGCAGTGTGATGCAGGGTTTTTCTGCCATAATGGTTCTGACCAACAGCAGCCTTCTGGAGGCAACCGAGGCTATGCAGGCATCTGTCCTAGTGGACATTATTGCCGACAGGGTGATCCACTGGCACCAATAGCTTGCCCTGCTGGCCACTACAATAACAGAACACATGCTGACACTCTTGGAGATTGCAGGAAGTGTCCTGGTGGACTGTACTGTGAAGAGGATGGTCTTACTTGGCCAAGTGGCCCTTGTGATGCGGGATACTATTGTATAGAAGGGGCAGTGTTTCGAAATCCTGACAACATCTCAGACACTGGGGGTCCTTGTCCTCCTGGTCACTTCTGTCCAGAGGGATCGCCATCCCCATTTACCTGCCCTGGTGGCACGTACACCTCCCAGTGGAAACAGAGTCAATGCCGTGTTTGTCCTCCTGGTTATTTCTGTCCAAATGCTTCAACCAACTTCACTGAATGCCCTCAAGGTTCCTTTTGCCCCAATGGTTCTACATCAGCTACTCCATGTCCGAAGGGAAGCTATAAGAACTACACCTTGGGTGATAAGCTTGACGATTGCAAATTGTGCCCAGTTGGAATGTACTGTGAGTTTAATGGCATGCCTAAGCCCTCAGGCTTGTGTGCAGGTGGCTGGTATTGCACTGGTGGATCTTGGGAAAGGATGCCACTCAACATCAGCGATATAGCAAATGGTTCTGCTGTCTGTCCCCTGATTGGTGAAATTGGTGGGTTTTGTAAGAAAGGCAGCTTCTGCCCAGCAGGATCCCATGAACCATTGCCATGCACACCGGGCTACTACTGTGAAGAAGATAAATTGGCCATGGAATCTGGGCTTTGTGCAGCAGGCTACTTTTGCAATGGAAGCACGATCTATAGTCATCCTGTCAATCAAACTAATGGTGATCGATGTCCAAAGGGTAATTATTGCCCTACTAAGAGTTCCTATCCAACCCCATGCCCTCCAGGTACTTATGCTGACACTGATTACAACCAGTTCAGGAACAACTGCAAACCTTGCATTGCTGGTAAGTTCTGCCCAACTTATGGACTGGACTTTCCTGCTGGAAATTGCTCTGAAGGATTTTACTGTCCTGCTGGGGAGACACAGGCAAGCCCACCAGACAAGGAATGCCAGCCTGGTCACTTCTGCCCGGAGGGTAGCGGACTTCACAATCCATGTCCTGCTGGGACATACCAGCCATATGCCAGTAAAGGTTTTTGTTATATCTGTCCTGCTGGAAGTTATTGTGATCCTAATGAGGCAAGACAAAACATGTCATGTGAAGGGAATGTCTCTTGTGGGGTAATCGCTCCATCAAACTGTCCTGCTGGATATTACTGCCCCAATGGGACCAAATGGGCCCAGCAGTATCCATGCCCCGTGGGAACATTTGGAAATGTCACTAATCTCATGGAAGAGGACCAATGTACACAGTGCACAAAAGGATTCTACTGTGGTACGTCAGGTATTACACGGCCAACTGAGGAATGTCATGCAGGGTACTACTGCATTGAAGGTGCAAGTGTACCAACTCCCAATGATACTGTAACAGGTGCCCCTTGTCCAGCAGGGTCGTTTTGCATCAGAGGATCTCATAGACCAGAGCCATGCCCTGTTGGCACCTATGGACCAAGCCAGAGACTGCAAAGCCGTTCAGGTTGTGTTGATTGTGATGGAGGGAAGTACTGCAACTATGAAGGATTGGCAGCTCCAAATGGTTCCTGCGATCCTGGATATTTCTGCGAGATCCGTGCTGTCAGACCCAACCCTGTCACTGAATCTCAGGGTGGAGGAGTGTGTCCCAGGGGACATTACTGCACAAGAGAAACAACTACTCCATTCAAATGTCCTCCTGGCACGTTTAACAATCAGACCCGTGCAACAGAGCCTTCAGACTGCACTCCATGTACACCAGGGCGGTTCTGTGAGGGCTATGGTAACACTAATCCAGATGGACTGTGTGATGAGGGCTGGTACTGTGAAAAAGCTGCATACTCGAGGAGACCTGTTCCTGAAGTCAATATAACCTTTAACAATGCCTTGGACTTTACATGCCCACTCTACTCGGTGAACTTCACTGGAGGCATTTGCCCTCTTGGTCACTTTTGCCCTCAAGGTTCTTCTGAACCGAAACAGTGCCCTAGAGGTAGCTATTGTGGTCAGCTGGGGCTTGCCAGTCCAGAAGGAAACTGCACAGCTGGTTACTATTGTGATGGCGGTGACATAATTTCCAATCCTAGGAACTGTACTGCAGGATTTTATTGTCCAGAAGGAACAGAAATAGAGGTTCCTTGCCCCGTAGGAACATTTTCCCCTTATGAAGGCAAATCAAAAGAACAAGACTGCCTAAACTGTACAGCTGGGTATTACTGTCCATTGCCTGGGAAAACAGAGGTGTTGTTCCAATGCATGCAAGGCTATTACTGTCCAAGCGGGTCGAAACATAATGCCACCGTGATATGTCCTAGAGGAAGTAGTTGTCCTACTGGAAGTGGACAACCTCAGAATTGTGTTCCAGGGAAATATCAAGACCAAGAAGGACAATTCCAGTGTCGTGTTTGTTTAGCTGGATATTACTGTGACCCAGCTACGAATCTTACTGGTGTTATCTTTCCAACTAAGTGCACAGCTGGCAATTACTGTCCCAGTGGAACAAAGACTGAGAAACAATTCCCCTGTCCTGCTGGTACATACAGTAATGAGACTGGCCTTGAAAGGTCGTCAGACTGTAAGCCTTGTCCACCTAAGATGTTCTGTGGCTCCCCTGGCTTGACCAAACCTTCTGGAGCTTGCGCAGCAGGTATCTGATACTTTATTTTGTTTAGCGAAAGGAACATATTTAGCTACAGGGCGTGTCTCTGCTAAATGGCAGAGAGGCAAATGATTATGTCAAGCTTGTTAGGGTTGATCAAACCTCGCCAGAGGTTTTTTTTTTTTTTTACCTCACCACAGGTTACAAGTGTAACATGTGACAGTTGTTACAATTCTAGCTTGGCTAATAAATTATTTATTTATTTTTCAATCTCGGTGCGATTTCCTTTGTTTTATCAAAGCTTTGGTGCCCAGTTAGATTTCAAGGATACTGAAATCGGCTTGTTGAGCATATTCTCCGCATGTTTTAACAGTCAGTCACCGTTTGTTAGTTAAGTCGAGGGGTTTAGTCTCTTAATAAAGATGTTTATAATTTGGTTTGTTGCTGATTGATTTTAGAATGATATGTAAACGTAAAGTTTAAAGTTTTTATATATACTCTTAAACGACCTTTTCCCTCAGCACACATTATTATTAACAACAGGAAAATACTTGTACCTATTGTCGTACCTTTTTGGTACACTTCGGGGGCATAGTAGGCAAGTTTGGTCGAGCTATGGTTCGTGGTTTGGTCAAGATACGAAGACAATACAAGCCACAGCATCCATAGCGAGGCCAAACGGGTCTGATATGCCGTCGAAGCGTACCAAAAAAGGTACGATATTGGTATTTACTGTACTGACTTGTGATTGGCTAATTGTGAATTTGGGTACAGTAAAACTTAATGCAAGGTCACTGTTGCCTAATAATGTTTAAATCCTTGTCCTTAATCCATTCCATAATTGAAACATTTTTATTGTGCAGGAGAGCTCGATGCATAATAATAATAACATCTTTATAGGTTACTATTGTGTACTGAATGCTTCAACGTCAACACCAACCGATGGAGTGACTGGCAATGAGTGCAAATTGGGTGAATATTGCCCAGAGGGCTCATCAGAAGGAATCGGATGCCCAGCTGGTAAGGATATTGTTATTGTATGAGTCACTTAAGGCTCTTCAGTTACATATAGTTAAAGGCCTGTAAGAGGCAAGCATTACTCCTTTTTGTTGTCTTGGAAAAATTGAATGGTAGAAAAATTGTTTTATTCTGTTTTAAACGTGAAATTTCTAACAAGACTTAGGTGAGCTCTGAGCATTTAATAGAGAAAGCGAGTTGTTCTTTGGCCTTGGGGGAACGTGCAGCTCACAATTAATGTTTTGATCTTTCTTTTACAGGGACATTTTACAACCAAACTGGGCTACAAAATGAAACAGGATGCTTACCCTGTTCAGCAGGCTACTACTGTGATGGAACAGGGAACATAGTTCCCACCAAGAAGTGCCGGGAAGGGTTCTGGTGCAGGGGGGGTTCACCCGAAGAAATGCCCCTCAATCAACCTTATGGCACAGAATGTCCAAATGGCAGTTACTGCCCCACAGGCATTCCATCCCCAGTTCAGTGCCCTAAGGGAACATACCAGCCTAACAAGCGTAAAACAAGAGTGGAGGACTGTGTTGGTTGTGACCCTGGCAAGTTCTGTAGTGAAACGGGCTTGAGTGCTGTGAGCGGCGATTGTAAGGCAGGTTACTTCTGCAGGGGTAGTGCAAACAAAAGTAATCCAGAGGATGGGGTAACAGGTGACGTCTGTCCTGTGGGCAGCTTCTGTGTTAGAGGCTCAATACAACCGCAAAGATGCTTCAATGGAACGTACATGAACCATACAGGTAACCATTGCTGATATGTGTGACCTACAGCACTCTTGAAACTTGAAACTTTTCGTGGAAGCTAACTATGCAAGTCTTCCAGCTGAGTTTTCAGATTTCTTTTTGTGTTAGTTTGACGAATCTGATGGCAAGTCAAAACAATTCCTTGTAGCTGACAATCAATTTTCCTTAAAGGAATTACGTCACGGTTTGCACATTTTTGAAAAGTTTAGCCTAAATTTTCAAGTTCGCCGTTTGTAATGTAATCCGTTTTAATATTCTCCATCCTTAGCCATCCTTGTTCCTTTATGGTTTATTATTATCTCTTTGGTGTTTTTCTATCTTAGTAAACTTTTATTTTCAGGTTTCCTACAATCTAAAGGTAATTTTGAACGTGGCCAAAATAACTCAGAATAACGTGACTGATCTCCATCAGTTATTGGGCAAATTTTCATGCAGTGTTGCATGTTTTTGAAAGTTTTAATTTTGGAAACTTTGTAATGAAATCGATATTTTGACACTGTGTTTTTAAGGTTTCACTTTGTGTTTTAGGTGCTTCTTCCTGCTATAACTGCCCCGCGGGATACCAGTGTATCAAAGCTGTCTTACCTGACCCATGCCCTGCAGGATTTTACTGTCCCGAAGGAACTGGATATGATACACAACCCTGTCCTGTGGGCACTATTGGTAACAGAACAGGTTTGGCCAATGAGAGTGAGTGTACACAATGTCCTGGTGGATTTTACTGTGAGACGGCTGGTCGTTACACTGTCACTGGCAAATGTCAGGGAGGTACGTCAAATCATTATGTCAAACATTGTAGGTAAGATGACTTGTCCAAACCAGCCCAAACCACAGTTAATAGAGGGAAATGGTTAAGAAACCTGGCAAAATGCAAAAGGTGGTTATTTGTGCTCATACAACTAACCGATGGAAACATTGCGATTATGTAATTCATACATAGTCTATGAGCATAGAACAAAAGATGTGCAGGGTTAAGGACCTATCATAAATCTTAGTCTGTTTGTTTGCTTCTTTGATCTTTACCGGGCTTCTTAACCATTTCCCCCCATTAACTATGCCCAAACAGAGGGGGTGTTGTTCCAGGAATAACAATTGCACGAAAGAGGGTAAATGGAGTGTGAAAGTTGACGTTGATGTTTATTAAACGTTTTTAATTTCAGGTTTTTACTGTACATCTGGCGTGAATGTCAGTGCCCCTGATCAGCATTTCACTGGAATAGGAGGCAAGTGTCCAGTAGGGCACGAGTGCCCAGAAGGTAGCAGCACGTCTCATCCATGTGACCCTGGATATTATGCGGCTGTAGAAGGAATGTCAGCTTGTGATGTGTGTCCTGCAGGTGGGTAAACTGTCATCACTACCATTAGAGCGGTTTTCTAGTGAAAGTCGTAAAGCTAAAACCAAAGTTATCACTCTAGCCAATCACAAAGGACAGAGACAATACAATGAACCAATCAAAGCTCGAAGGAACTCCATGTAGCTGGCGTAAAGCGCGGGAAAACGCGTGCGAGTGAGTCGTGGTCTATTTTGGTTTTACTTCTGATTGGATGAAAAAGTGGCGCGAGTTTTTTAAGCAAATCCCGTGGCGTAGTTGATGCAAAACCAATCACGTTTTGACACTCAAATGAAAACCGCTCTATCATAATATGCACTTAATGCTAATTGATGTGAGGACGTTTGTAATTTTTTCAGTCATGTAGTAAACAACAACAACAACAAAAAGCTTTATTCCCCTTGATCTCAGACATATTTGACAAAGTTATATATTAATAGAGTTATGGGACTGGCTGCCTAAAATAACTAGAGAGTTAACAAGGGCAAATAAACAGGTCTACAGGTAAATGAGTAATCATATGTAAGCTCGAACAATTAAGAATTTACTTCACTCCTATTAGTTGACTTTGCACTCGTTTAAAGGCTCGTGCAAGTTCAAGAATATTTTTAAATAGCAGTCGTCGTTTAAATCCTAAAATAATCGCACTCACATTTATACCATTACCTATACTTACAGCCGTCTTTGTCGCAACCGTATCAGTTCATATTTTAGAATTCTTCCACATGACGTCGCGGTGATGTTTTTGTTCACGATAAGTTATCAAGATGTGATATATCTTTGTCTCCAGGTAAATACTGCGATGGGACTACAGTCACCCCAGCGTCCTGTCCTAATGGACATTTTTGTCCGAATGGCACGGAATTTGCCACCCAGTATCCATGCAGACCAGGAACTTACAACAATGTCACTGACCAAACCTCTGAGGCTGCCTGTAAGCTATGTGATCCTGGGAAGTACTGCGAGGGTTATGCACGAGTGTGGCCTAATGACTATTGCGATGAAGGTTTTTTCTGCTCTGGTGGATCGTGGTCCAAGCGTCCTGGAGACATTGGTGTGGCCAATTACGATAATGCAACAAGCCCCGCTGACAGTTGTTACACAGTGTTCGAATGTGTGTGCCCAGCATGGAACAAAACAACAGGTGGAACAAAAATGCTCAGTCAAAATTATCGTCTTCCTGCTTTTGAATCATAATTAAAATTGAAAATAATTTTCCGTACTCGGACCGCAATAAAAATGTTTTATGCTGGTGAAAGTTCTAGTTTATTAGAAACTAAAGGAACATCTTTTTAGGAATTAATCAGCTGTTGGTGAACATTGCCAGCTTACGGAACATTCAGTGGATTGCAGCGATACAAAATTTCTTGCCACAGAAAGCAGCACGTTCAAACGTCGCATAAGACAGGCAATTGAGATCCTGCTACGAAAGTCCTCTTTGAATAGAGACAGTGGCTTCGCATTAGCTAAAATGTGACACTATTTTAGCCCCCTCAAGAACCTAATGAACATAATATAACCCTTCTCAGCATTCACATTTTTGTAGCTGATGAAGTTCGGTTGAGCCGATCAAAATATTCCACTTTTTTAAATGTTTCATTGCACCCTAAGTACAGAAAATTATTTTGTATTTTAATTCATTATTCTCAAAGTGTGTAGTGCTAACCCAAGGGAGCTTATTAATCACGTTTTCTAATTTTCTTGCAGGTGACATATGTCCAGCTGGTTATTATTGTCCCAGGGGCTCGTCTCGTCCTCTTCCTTGTAAACTTGGTCAGTACTGTCCACACACGGCGTTAGCTGAACCCGTAGGGAATTGTACCGCTGGATATTACTGCAATGACAGTTCAACTGTGCCAGATCAGTTTGATTGTCCAATCGGTCATTATTGTCCATCAGGAACGGGAATTCCAGTTCCTTGCCCCCAGGGAAAATTCTCTAACACAATAAAGAACACGGAACTTGCGGATTGTAGGGATTGTACAGCTGGGAGCTACTGTGCTGGTACGGGAAATTTTGCACCAACAAAGGAATGCGCTGCTAATTATTACTGTCCTGGTGGACAAAGCACAGCCACACCTGGAGAGTACCTCTGTACAGCAGGTCACTTCTGCAAAGTTGGAACACCACAGCCAGTCAGATGTGAAAATGGTACCTTCCAAAATGAACCTGGCAAAAGCTCTTGTAAGACTTGTCCGGAAGGCTATTCTTGTGATGCTACCAATGCGGCTGTTGTTAATGCAACATTATGTCCGCCTGGTCATTATTGCCCCAATGGCACTGGCGATTATCGTGACTTCCCTTGCCCAGAACGTAAGTAGTCTTCCTATTCTAACACGAACAGCTAGCCTTTTGGGGTCTTTGATCCTTTGAAGCGATCAATGAGCATTTAAAGTAAGTTCGTGAGAATAACTCGATTGGAGGGAAGTTACCTTCAGGTGACCCATCAAACCTCTTCTAGCTGGTAATACAGTAAATGAAGACACCAAGCTGGCAACATTGTATTTTAAAATGTAATGCTAAGCTACTTTTCATCAGTTTAGGAAAGCTCTGTGCTTAGGTGCTGTCAGCTTAGCTGCTGTCTTTTAAGTGTCTTTAAAAGAGCTTCCCCTTTCCCTTCGTGGCTGCTACTGCAGTGTTCATTGGGACACTACCAATGACAAGCGTTTGTGCCAGTGATAAATAGAAAATTAAGTGATAAAACAACCTACACATGACTTCAAAGCGGTTGTTAAGGTCAGTTTTTACATGCCCTGTTTGTTAACTTGATTAACTGGATTAACTTGATTAACCGGCTCGGACTCTATTAGGTGTGACTCTTCAGCTGCTTTCTCTCCTATTCCAGGTACTTACAATGACAGATTAGGTTTGATGGCAATTGGAAACTGCACGGATTGTCCACGAGGAAAGTTCTGTGGCAGAGACGGCTTGACTCGGCCATCCGGCGACTGTTATGGCGGCCACTACTGCACGGAGCGATCAAAGTCTCCTGCGCCAGAAAAAGACCTTCTGGCCGTGAACTACCCAGACCATGTGAACTTCCCATTCCCATACCTGAATGATGCCTGCCCTCCTGGACATTTTTGCCCTAATGGTACCGATCCTGAACCCTGCCCGTCTGGTACCTTTCATAATGAGGGTGGCATTTCCAACAGAACGCAGTGTCACCCATGCCCTGTAGGAAGGTATTGTAATGGCTCGGGAACACTGAACGGCACTGCTCCTCCATGTGATGCTGGATATGTATGCACTGGGGGGTCTAGCCAGCCAAAGCCTACCCACCCATCCATGGGTTACATCTGTCCTCGTGGCTTTCACTGCCCGGCTGGTAAGTAAATAACCAAAGTTCTGCTTGGTTTTTATTTTCAGACTGCTTTTCAGTGAAATAGGAGAACACGCTTTAAGTGTTATTTTGCCTATATTTTTGCAAGAATCCTGATCGACTTTGTGAAAGTGTTTATAGTAAAAATAAACCACTTCTTTTTCATTTGAATAAATCTTTATTGCGTTACTTAGGTACCCATACGGAGCTAAGCTGTCTTCCTGGTACCTATCAGCCCAATTTGGGACAAGGAGAGTGTATCTCATGTGGTCCTGGCAACATGTGTCCATACCAGAACATGTCATCAGTCCAACCCTGTATAGCTGGCTATTATTGTCCCAATGGAACACTGGAGGCGTGTCCTGCAGGAACCTATGGCAATCGTAGTGGACTCTCTTCTATTGATATGTGCACTGACTGCCCTTCAGGGGTATTCTGTCAGGTAATGCTGAACTTGTCTGAGGCGCTAGGATTGATAGACTGTCTCCGTTCCACACCTTGTTCCCTCTAGCTTCCAGAGGAGATGAGTATTTAATGGTTAATGGAATTTTTTCTTAGAACAGTATGCTAGTGTCCTTAACTTAGATGTGTCTCTAGCTTCCAAACAGCTCGGTAGGTGATATTCCAGAGAAGATGAGAAGAAATCCTTTTGGGAAATGGAATTTGTCTTGGAACAGTATGCTGGTATCCTTAACCTTGAACACGAGAACACAAGGACACGAGTATTTCTCCATACGCACAGTCGAAACTTAAAGAGAACTGGGGAATTAATAACTAGCATGGGATACTTAATAATTATGCCACGAGCGCGCGTTGAATATGAGATGCTACGTACCTCGTTGGCTGTAAACATCTCATATCCAACAAGCGCAAGTGGAATAACTGTTTCATTAAAATCGCCCCCAAAACATAGAAAACTAAAATAAAATAAAAATAAAAACGCCCCCACAAATTACGTGTACGCTCACCATATTTTTAGAGCATGCTATAATGGCTCATATACCATGATGGCTAAGCCAATGAAAACTCTTGAACTGCGTTATTCAATGATCCAGTTTTTGATGCTCTTGTTACCGATCTTGTCCAACCTCAGGACTATGCACAAACTGCTCCTAAAGGCCCATGTACGGCAGGTTGGTTCTGTGAAGGCAAAGCTAGTACCTCTACACCCACGTCAATACCAGAATACCCAAGAAATGGCCTCTGCCCTACTGGTCACTTTTGTATCCAAGGCACCCGGGCACCTGCTCCGTGCCCCCCAGGCACATTCCGAAACAGCACTGGAGCACGGTCTGTGGATGACTGCCTTGACTGCTCCCCCGGTTTCTACTGTGAAGGCTATAATAACTCATATCCCACCGGACCATGTGCACCCGGCTTTTATTGCCCCCAGGGGTCAAGAGCTAACGTGTCCAAACCCACAGGATTTTTGTGCCCTGTTGGCCATTTCTGTCCGGGACAAACTGCAGAACCAATGGAATGTGATGCAGGTTTGTTAACGGCTTATTTACGTGATGAGAATAATTTTAAATTTGATTGTTTCAGTTTAAACTATATTTCGCTAGACTAAATTTTCACACTCGATTTTATACAACCTTTTGGAACTACAGTCAACTCCCGATAACTCGAACCTTCAAGGGAAATTGAAAAAGATTCGAGTTATCGGGAATTGATAACAAATGTCAGGAGATAAGGAAATACGGTGTTTACGGTCTTTCTATTCATACAGTGTACATGTTAATCAAATTTAATTATGGAGAAGTCAAGTGAAAATGGAACAATACATTTCTAAGTTACTGTATAAATCAGAGCGTATAAACGTAATGGCCTATTGCCCTGCTGGGTCAGCAATGGTGCAGCCTTGTTCTCCGGCATTTTTAAAGTTTCCGCAATTTTAAAAATACAGCGTAAAGCTCAGGAGAATTAAACTTCGGGACATTTGCGTTACTAAAGCACGTAACATAACGTAACGGACGTAACGTTTGTAACACGGTATAAATCACTTCAGTTTCATTGTACTGTACCGAGCAAAGATAATTACCTTTATGTAATAAATTTCCAGGTAATCCAGGTAAAGATCTTTAATTTACTTTTGACAGGTTCTAATCAGCACAATAAAGGTCAGCCAGAATGCGACCTTTGCCCTGCAGGCTATTACTGTCCGATCAAGACCTCCATTCTAGAGAAGTGTCCCCCAAGGCACTACTGTCCAGCCGGTACCACTGTACCTCTTACCTGTCCTAATGGGACCTTCACACATGACAACATGACTGGCTTAGCAAACGCTTCTCAGTGTCTGCCTTGTATTACGGGTTTTTACTGCCGCATCGGCCAGGTGGTGGCACCTTGTGACGGTGGCTATTACTGCAAGTCTGGCAGTCCCGACCCAAACCCATCCGGCTATTGGTTTCCTGTTGAGGCCGCTCCATGTGCCGAAGGATATTATTGTCCTAATGGTACACTGCTGCCTATCCCGTGCCCTGCTAACACCATGAAGAATTACACTGGTGGCTATGGCATACTCAGTGACTGTACTCCTTGCCTAGCTGGAAGATACTGCCTAAATGGTAAAGTTGATGATGATAATGATGACTATGTTGATGATTAAATTAATTTTTTATTGATTTAACTTATAATATTACTTCTGAGTTCAATTGAGGTACAGTTTAACCTCCATCCCGCAGAGAAAAAAGTGTGTTACATTACTTGCTAAAAATTTCGAACGTTTAATTTTCGGACACTTTTTATCGTATTTCGGACAAATTTCGGAGAAAAAATTCGGACACTCTGCTGAAACATAACTAAAGTAAATTTAGACGTAAATAACTGAAACACGAATGAGGCTGAAACAACATCGAAAATGATCGCTTTACTGCACCCGCAAGGTTTTACAGATATACCGACGAAAAAAATATCACAAATTGCATCGAGCCGATAGGTTTCTCAAGCAGTGTCTCGATTAGAGTTCGCACCATAAATGAATAAAGATCTTAGGAGCTACTTTAAAGTTTTTTATTGTACTATAAATATTTCGGACGCTTAAAAATTTCGGACGGTTTTATTTTCGGACTCTTTGTTCTGTCCGAAATTAAACTCGTGCGACCTTTTTTACAAGTTATGTGTAAGTGTCAACTTGATTTTTGCATGTTTCCTTCAGGAACCGCTAATGGTGTGTCTTGTCCGCGTGGAAAGTATTGCCCCCGTGGAGAGCCTCCGATAGACTGTCCCATTCACAGATACCGCGACATTGTTGGTGGCAAAGACTTGAACGACTGCTTCCCTTGTCCTGCTGGTTACTGGTGTAATCTTACAGGCATGGTCAACTTCAACAACAGCAAATGTCCTGTTGGGAAATTTTGTCCAAGCCAACTTGGGCCCGTTCTCTGTGGGGCAGGACGTCGGCGAGTCACCCCTGGGGCTGGAAGCAGGAGTGAATGTGATTTATGTCCCGGAGGCTACTACTGTCCTAATGATACAATAAACGTGCAGGGAATACCTTGTGATGCCAGGTATTACTGTCCAGTGGGTTCGTCACTGCAGCAACTTTGCCCAGGAGGAGCATATTGCACCGGTACAACTGCCACACCTATACCCTGCCCAGGTATGTGCTTATACGAGAATCTTTGCTGACGTCATTGTTTACATTTTTCCGTATTAACGTACGACTTTGCCTAGAAAAGTCATCACGCTAGATACGAATTGACTACAAACATTTAAAGAGCTTGTGAAACGTAGGAATTGGTGAAAGTTTTGGCTTATTGGGTGAAACATTCGAGGAGAAATTGGCTTTCAAAGACTACAAAATGTTTGGGTGGGAAAAGCGCTAATGAGCTCATACATTCTTTGTAAAATGCTGAGTTCTTAACCCCGCGTCACACAAAAAATATTCAATACATCGGGCTCAAGTACCTCGGGACAGTTAATCGTGCTGTGCCCTTTCATTATTCAGAAGTAATGTTTTTGTAGCTCTATCAGAAACTGTATCGCGTATGCTAATGAGGCAAATATTATGAACAAAGATTCCCCTATTACTATATTACTAGTGGTGTACCAAGACACTGTTCACATATGTGTACATAAGCAGTTTACAGTTGTGATTATTCTGTGTTTCTCAGGTGGATCTTACTGTCCTAATGGATCATCCGTGGATTTTCTGTGTGAGTATCCTTACTACTGTCCACCAAACAGCACCCAAGAGTTAGAGTGCCAGCTTGGCTACCAGGCGTTAAATTCCTCTGGATTGCGAGACTCTCATGAAACAGACTGCGAGATTTGTCGAGGAGGGACATACGGCAATCATCCTCAGCGGCTGGTGTGTGATACCTGCCCAGCGGGTTTCTTCTGCCCTAATGGCACTAAAGGACCTTTCGACAACCCCTGTCCAGAGGGGGCTTATTGTCCTGCTGGGTCAGCAGTGGCGCAGCCTTGTTCTCCTGGTTCCTATGGTAACCGTTCCGAAGCAACAGCGCCTTCTGATTGCTACCCCTGTCCGAGAAACACGTACACTAATTTAGGCAATCAAACAGCTTGTCGACCATGTGGAAGCAGCTCTTTCTCAGAGGAAGGTCAGGCGGAGTGCACCTGTCGCGGTAAGAACAGATATTTTCAGGTATCAGATGGTTCGTGTGACTGCCTGGCTGGATATGTGTTTTATGGCACGGCAGATAAGAAGATAGAAGAGGGCAATAGTGACCTGGATTGTCAGCCTGAGGTTTGGAAACATTTCATTGATTCCAGTTGCTTTATCATTGTTGTGTTCCTATCACATCATTGTGCTATTGTTGTGTCTTTGGGAAAGATGCTTCACTTTCACAGTGTATTTTTTGATCCATGAAAACAACTTACAATGTTAGTAAATGTTAAATGTTTATAGTGGTCGATGCGCTTAGCTATAACTAGCTAGTTCTTAGGCGTGCCACTTAAACTGAAAGAAAGGAATATTTCAAGTAAGCATAACAGGCTTAAAATCCTAATTGGCGGGAGGCAGACCAGTTGGCTATTTACAAGCATGACCGGTGAGCTGAACTAGGGTCGACTGAGAAACAACTCCAGCTTAGTGGTCAGAGCAGGACTTGAACCTGCGACCCCACTCGGCCACGCCGCCTCCTTACTTATTAGCATCCAATTAATTTAGAGTATAAGTAGTCCATTGTGAACCAATCACTGAAGCTCTTACTTTCAATAATCACCGGGCTTGTTACTCACGTCATTCACTAACAATGTTACAAATACTTAATCCGTAGGAGGATCCTCGATGTAGCAACAGCGAAGTTCGCAGAGCATCAGATCGACAGTGTGTCGACCCAGAAGAGGAAAATCAAAAATGCATTGAACGGTGTGGCAGTGAAAGGGCAACATTTGCTACTGATACAGGTGTCTGTTATTGTCCGTACACTGAGGACTGTAACGCTACCTGTGAGAGGGACAGACCCAAGTGTTCGTTACAGAGGCTTGCGGAGGGGACGCTAGTGATTCGTTACCTTGACGGCAGTGGAAATTCACGGTCTTTTAATATCACACTGGAATTAGGAGTTAACGACCACGACAATGACGAACATGAATGTCAATTCGTCTTCGTTGATTCTCAGCAACCTGTGTTTGCGTGGGTACCAAAATCTCTGGACGAAGTGTCCGAGCAATTCGAGCCGTCCTCTACGCCGTCGGCGCGTAGACGTCGAAGGGCCGTTGGCGATAACACGACAAGTGCGCCGACTACTAACAATGCGATCGCTAACCCAACATTGTGTCTGGCGTACGGTCAAGCATTAACCTTCAAAATCGAAATCAACCCTCTAAACCGCACCGCAAGTCACTATCCACGATACCGCAAGAATCACCTATTAAACAAAAACAACGCGTTTGATTACGGCAACTTCAGGCAACTGCATTCTCTTGTACTCGACTCGAACAAGACCCTGGATTTCTTCATGCATGTGTTCACGCAAAATGGAACCTTCGTGTTTTACGATAATGCCGACCCCTTCCGAGAGACAATTGTGACTGTTGTCGAGCGAGGTTCCAGTTGTCCAACTAGCAGCGTTTCACCCACAACTCAGCAAACTTTGGTGACACTTGGAGTCAGTCGCCAAAACGTAAGTGGTTGTCGCTAGCAGGTCATTGATTAAAGATTGGCAAGATATTACGTGTCTGGAAACATGAATTCAGTACATTCGAAAAGGTCATGGACTTTTGGTGAAAACAATTTTTTTTCAGGTTTCATTCCCCCGTGTTAAAGGAGCCACGTCACGGTTTTCACATCTTGAAAAGTTTAACCTAAATATTTCACGTTCGTTTTTAATACGTGTTAATCTTCTCCATCCTTAGCTTTTATGCTTCATTATCATCTCTTTGGTGTTTTTCTATCTTAGTAAACTATTATTTTCAGGTTTTCTTTAATTTAAAGGTAATTTTGTACGTGGCCAAAATGACTCAAAATGCCTTGACTGAGCTCCTTTAAGTAGATCAGTTGTTAAAATACTACACAAGTATTTGATTCTCGGCTCTGACAAAAGCCAGACTTAATACGACGAAAAGAGTAGGGCACGTAGTTCCCGGTGTTGTGGTCTGGCCTTGTCTGAGCGTATTCACTCACCTGTCCAGCTGTCATGCAAATTTATTGAAACAAAAGAAAGTGCTTACATAAGAAAAGAGTTGAACTCCCACAGGATTGGTTTGGTACACCAACATGGCCGCCGTTTCATTGTTTTGGAACACCAATATGGCTGCCATAACGACATGTGCATACGCTCCACAGGGTTAACCTCACTGCACATGTCTTCTTCCCCCCCCCCCCCCCCCTTGGACAGAATTGTCCAAGGAAAAAATTACTATGACTATGAAACACGCAACTCACGTGAACTCTGTTTTGTAATTCTAGCCAACTAACCTGTCTCCAGACTGGCCAGTAATCTGGGGTATGATTGTGTTCATGCTGATATGTATTATTATGCTGGTGATCGCTGTCATCATATGGCGCCCAAAGAGCATTGGACGATATCCTATCCGAACACTCAGACCCAAATACAAAGCTCTTGGTGCACCTGTTCCTGTTGTCCCTATACCAGGTACATATTTTGTAACCTCTGGTTTGTCACACAAGTCAGTTTGATGATAATGGATAATAATGAAACTTTCAACGTTTTGATTGTTACCTGATTATTAATGATGGTAATAGGACTGAGTGGAGTCCAATTCGGTCTGTAATCATGCGAGTGATTGACAAAATCGAACGACCGCGAAGCGGGAGTCCGATTTGTTAATCACGAGTATGATTACAGACTGAATTGGACGACACGATGTACTGTTACCTATAAATCAATCATAACCACGATTACAATTTCCCAAAAAAGTAAAAGTCATTTGAAAAATTGCTTTTAACTGTCATTCTTAAATATGATAATTACAAATATGGAGAATAGCTTGAAAAATGGCTGTTAAGTTTCTTTGAAAACAGGCAACGGAGATAAACCTTGACAATTTTACAAAGTCACTCATTTGAATTGGTTACTATAGTGACTGTAATCAGTGTTGTGATTGGTAGATTTAGTCGAGAAGACTTAGAATGATTGGCTAATGTCCGATTACAGATGTCCGATTATAGCCAACTTCCCGATTACACTGTCGGATTTCAGCTTTGCAGATGAATATTAGTGCAAAATACAGTATATGTACCAATCACACCAAAGAAAATTGCAATTGTTATGATTAATTGTACACTAGGAATTGATGATCACGTGTATGACCTTGGCCCTCGTGGTGCGCCTGAAGGCTCGTCGTTTGAGTCCCCCAGCGTGAGATTTGAGCTGGAGAACTTCAACGTGCGGACATTTTATGACAAACTGGAAGATCAAACGCTGCACGTATCATCGCAGTTGGCCCGTCACCAAGCAGACCTCAGAGCATTCTACGACAGAATTAGCCAGCAAGCCGAGAAACTGAAAGGAATGCTGGACAGTATGGACGTGTCTGCTCTTATCAAAGCCACGAAAGAAGCGGGAAGAGCCCGGGAAGGCGAGGTATGAAGTCAAACGTCCTCACTGTAGGTTAATAAGGAATTTACGTAAGCAGGACGGTGACGCCGAGGACAACGTCGATAAAAACATGAATTTATATTTTACCTACGAATCTTGCAATACTCTAAAGTCATTTACTTTGTTTATCACCGTCAAAACTAACACGAAACTAAATCTGGAACACAGCGATAAATTTCGAAAAGAAATTTAGCAAATTAGTTGTTGTAGTTCACATTCTCCAGGCAACGCAGAATTTCGTCATTTCACGTTTAGTTTTTTTAGAGGACGGCAAAGTAACGTACCAAGAATTATAACGCACGTGCACAGCGATTGTAGTGCTCATTAAGCCGTTTGTTTAGCAACGTTCCCGTTACCGTTGCCTCTATGGTGTTTTTTAACTCCTTTATAAGAATTCGCATTTGTTTAGTGCTTCGTTGTCATGATCGACTGTCCGTTTAAATTGTAGGATGCTACTGAAGAGCAGCCGCAGTCAAGTGGTGTTGGTGAAGCTAGCAAGAGGTATGGCATGACAGCAGGAGGTCAGGTCCGAGAGGAAGAGTTAATGGCAGCTCTTCAGATGCTGCTTGAGAGAGTGGAAAAGGGACAGTTTGCTATGCCAGGTTAGGCAGTTCATAGCCAAGTGCTTAGAATTAAATTTACTTTAACAACAACAACGAAAACTTTATTTCACACCAGAGTTAGAAATTACAATATTGTAAAAGTAAAAACAAAAATGATAGGGGTGCTGGCTACCCGAAATAACCTAAGAATTAATGCTAGGAAGCCAGTTAAAAGAAATGATATTATACATGTTTAGGTCAGAAACACAAAACAAACAAATAGACACACATCAAAAATAGAAATAAACAAAGTTAAGCTAACTACCTGTAGACTAAAGTTCTTACATTACAAAACAGTATTTTTATCCAGGAAGAGCGGTGTACAGATATCCAATAATCTTTAATAAAGTGGTGTGCCATTTTATTTTCAAACAAAGACAACGAAGATGATTTTATATCTTCATCAATGGAATTCCATCGTAAGTTTTCGTAAGTAATTGAATGACTTTGGTTTCCTCTTTTGGTTTTTGTAGCCATAGTGTCAGGCACCAGCGTGTCTGTGCCAGGTGCCGGGATGGTTGTTATGGGAGGGGACAGTACTACAGCCACCACGACTTTCACTCAACAAACAGCTGGGTACCCTGTGGTGGAGGTGCACGCAGGCGAGGCTGCTGGGGCACAGTGGCACATCAAAGGAACGAGTGACGTCAGCGAGTTCTTGCGTAAGATGAATGCAGAGCGCATGCACCTTGAGCAACAGATTGGACGGGAAGAGGAGACCGCTGTACACAAACTACTTAAAGAACAGGTAATGCTTAAACAGACAAAGTAGGTTTTCTTCAAAATTTGAATTCTGAGCGTGCGTTCTTTACCTACACACGAATCTGAAGGCTTTATTTTGCCTAAACTTTACCACTTTTGATTGACCTAGATTTAGCTTAGCACTGGGACGTAGAAGTGCTCACAGTATTGGTATTGGGCACACGTTAAGGATTGACGAAATTATGCCATTTCTGGTTCAGAAATCCGTGTTACGTTAATCGCGTGAGTCATCAAAGGAGCACAGATTATTCCTTGCAAAATTCATATTGTTTGGTTTAAGTTATCTTGCGAGACTCGGTGTGAATCTTTGCAAAGGAAAGAATTTTCTCAGCTATAATATTATACCATGTGTAGCTTCCAGTAAAACAGTCACGACTAAATGAACTCCCTGACATTTTATTACAAGTGACTTTTGAACTTGGATGGTATTGTTATGAAACACTGGTTAAGATGCTGATATCAAGCGTGTTTGAATTTGCAGGAAGAGAAGCGGTCAGAGGAGATGAAGAGATTAGCCGAGAACTTAGCGGACAAACTCTCAGGTGATCTGAGCGAGGATGAAACGAGAGCAGTCATGGAAGACCATGAAAGACAAGTGGCGCAATTAGAAGGCCTGTTAGCATCCGAAAAAGAGAAACAAATGGCAGCACTGAGAGATAAACTGAGACGACGAAGAGAAGAAAAAGAAGCCGCCATGTTAAGGAAACAGAAAGAAGAGGTACAGACATGATATGAGTGAATCCCCGTCCACACTACGTCGGAGGAATTTCAAAACGCAGCTTTATTTCTACGGTTAGGCCTACCGTCCACACTAATCCGTCACGAAAACGGAGCTTTTCGAAAACGCTCTTCAAACCCGAGAAAACTGAAAACGCCTGCTTTGCGTTTTAATGTGGACAGAAGACATTTTGAAATCGTTGAGGTTATCAGAAATGACCGGATATTGTTGCGTTCTCAAATTTCTCCGGCGTAATTTGGACGGGAAACATTTGGTACGTTTTCGGAGTGAAACCCCCGTTTTGAAATTCCTCCAGCGTAGTTTGGACGCTGCCTTAATGTTCTCAAGAATAATGATGATATGCACCAAATTGCAAATCTTGGAACAATTTATCCACTCATTGTTCAACAGACAACACACAATAAGTCATCAATTCGAATTAAAAAGGAGTGCAAAACTTACAGTAAAGAGAATGCATGATCTTCTTAATTCTGTGTACTTTTTCAACAGGCCGAAAAGTCCAATATCCGTCTGGACGATGTTGAACCGCTGGCCAGCATAGATACAGTACTGAAGACTCAAGAAAGTGTCCAAGATGTTATTGTTCAGGAAGAGTCTATTGGGCATGCGCGAGCAGAGGAGCAGCAGTCCAATGAACAGGCAGAAGTGTATCGTCGCCAGCTTGGCGACAAGTTCTGTGCTATGGTGGTAAGAGTCATTGCAAAGAAATCCCCGGGGTGGGGTTACTCCCAGAAAAATCGGGTGAGGGTGAGGGGTGTGTGGCCTGCTTCCCAAAACCCTTACCCTATTTAAGACCAAAGTCTGCGATTTTCCCTGCCCTATTTATGACCTGACCCTTAAATCAATATCCTGTTTTAGATCTGCCTTATAATAATTCCTTAGTTTAGACCAATATTAAAGGTAATGTTTATGTGCTTTTATTAAGTAGGATAGCTTCTTCTAAAAAAAACATACCCAATTCAAGACTAGAGTACAACAACCATACCCTATTCGAGACCAAAATGGCTAAAATCGATACCCTGTTTAGGACCAAACGGCTTACAAACCATACCCGCCTTGGGGGCAACACATGCCTATATAGCCCATATGAGGGATTACCCTTCCGGGATCAAATCAAATGCTAAGTTTATGATCGTCCAAAACGTCCTTTAGAGTTAGATTTTAAATGGTTGTTGACATGACTGTCTTGTCAGTTGCCAAATGTAAAATTCTTATTTCTGATGCAGGTTGTTTACATTATTTTAAAACAGTCACAATAACGAATAACTGATCTGATAAAAGACCTGTTTTTCACCAGGATGACCTTGTCACTTCCGGGTCTCTGTATGCTGATCAAGCAGAACAAATCAAACGCGAACAAATGGAATTGGAAGAAAAGATGTCACGCGATCTAGCACAACAGCGTGCGCAACAGACAGCACTTATTAAGGAAAAGCTCGCGCAGAGAAAGAGAGAACAAATGAAGAAACTGAGAGAACAACAGGAGATGGAGAAAGCTAAGGTAAACCTGTGAATTTCGCCATGCGTCACGCACATTTCACGCACAGCAGCGGCTTGTGTTACTTACCTTGTCACACAACTCTTGATTTAGGTCACTGGTGAGAGCGGTGACGTAACAGCACTAAACCTGTGAAATCCACCACATGTCACGCATCTCACGCATCTCACGCACACCAGCGGTTACTTACCTTGTCACGTAACTCTTGATTTAGGTCATTAGTGAGGGCGGTGACGTCACAGCACTAATAAAGCAGCATAAACAGGAAGTTACTGCGCTGGAAGCAAGTTTTGAGGCGGAAGAGACGCGTCACACTGCAGAGATTAACAAGAAACTTGACGAGACGCACATGGAGAACGTGCAACAAGCCCACAGAGCCCTGCTTGAAAAGGTGAGCTGGAAACGAAACGCTTTGACTCCACCATTATGTCTCTTATATTCCGGGCTAAGCGAAATGCCAATGTCAGCTTTAAATTATTCCTGCGATATTACGCTTGATGAAACCGTTATGTAAAGGTTTTTAAAAGTCACGGTTTGCGCATCTGGAAACGTTTATCCTAGATTTGTAATCCGTGTTAATCTTCTCCATCGATAACCATCCTTGTTCCTTCATGGTTTATTATTTTCTCTTTGACATTTTTCTATCTTTGTAAACTACTATTTTCAGGTTTCCTTGAATTTAAAGGTAATTTTGTCTGTGGTCATAATAACTCAAAGTACCGTGATTGGACTCCTCTAACTTTTCTGTATTGTCTATTGAAGGTTACAAGAGACAATTTGGACGCGGTACTTCAACAGCAGATTATGGATCAGTTCAGGAAAGATAACGAGGCGCTGCTCGGACACCTTGAAGAACGAAAACTGAAGTCTCTTGAAGACACCAAGGTAACAAAAAATGTATAATAGTCGATAAAAAATAAAATTGAATTCTCTTGTGCAAACAAGCTCTGACAAGCTAGGATACACTACTTTAAGCTGCAGTGAACTTTCGTTACTTGAATAACAGCAGCCGCGTAGCAGGCATTCATTTCCAAAAGCACGCGAAGGAAACGAATTAAAATGCGAGCGAGTTCGAAAAAAATAACGAGTAAGGCAAAACATAAATGCCCTTCCTCCCCAACCCCTCCCCCTTCACCTCCTTTTTTTGCTCACCCCCTCCCCACTTCTCCCTTTTTTTGCTAACCCCAGGTGCGCTCATTTCCTCGATCTTCCCGCCTGGAAAATGGAAAGGAAACGTCTGCTGCGCAAGCTAAAAACAACATTTCTCTTTGTTTTAGTTGTTATAAGTAAAGCGGGGTGCAATATATGTCCTCTTTGTTGGATTTTCCAGAACACGGCATATCAATGCTAGGCTTCATAACAGCATTATTAAATGACATACTTCTCTCACTAACCGACGAGAATTCGCTGATTTAAGTCTGGTTGTTTTTCTCTTCCTTACAGGCCAAACTTGCTGCTCGTCGCGCTCGTCGTCAAGAAGAGGCGCGCCGTCAAGCAGAGGAGACAGCTGCCCAGCGGATATTGGAAGAACAGAGCCAGGCCATCGCGGCCAACAAACCAGTGGACGCAGATCACGTCATAGTACCTGAGGTCATTTTACCTCGTGAAACATCAGAAGAGCAGGTTCGAATAAACTTGTAATTTACGTCTGGTTATAGGAAAATCGTTGCCCACGTCATTGTTAACATTTTTCCTCATTAACATACGCGCATAGAAAGCATCATGCAAGACACGAATTGACTACAAACATTTAAAGAGCTGCTGAAACTTAGTTATTGGTGAATTTTTGACTCTTTGGGTGTAACCTTCGAGGAGAAACTGGCTTTCAAAAACTGCAAAATTTCTGAGTGGCAAAATCGCTAATCCTCATACATTTTTTGTGAAATTTTGAGTTTTTAAACTCGCATAGCACAAGAAGTATTCAATACATCGGGCTCAAATTCCTTGGGACAGTTAATCCTGTTGTGTCCTTTCAACATTCATAATTTATGTTTTTGTAGCTCCATCAGAAACTGTATCGCTTAGGCAAGTATTGAAAACAAAGAGTCTCTCAGGCTAACTGGTTTTCTACAAGCTGGTTATAACAACTAACTTGACTTGACCTGTATTGACATTTTGCAAAATGTTTTCTGATGTTTTCTAGTGTTTGTTTGTTTGTTTTTCTTTCCATCTTCAGGCATTGCGAAACGAACAGGAACGCACATTGGCTGACATGCGTGACAGACACGAACAAGACACTCACAAGATGGACGAAAAACTTGAAAGAGAAGCGGTGGCGGAAGAAGCGCAAGCCACGGAACTGCTCGAAGCTGACAAAGAACGGAAACTAAGAGAATTGAAGGACAGGCATGCTGCGGAATTAGCTGCTCGCTCGAAAGATATGTCACCTGAGGAAGTACAACAGGTATTTGAGGAACGTTGACTTTTGTTTTCTACAAAAATTTTCAAATGTTGTTGTTTATAGTGGTCAATGCGCTTAGCTACACCTAGCTAGTTCACGAGTATGCCGCTTAAACTGAAAGGAACATATATATCAACTTAACATAATAGGCTTAAAAATCCCAACTGGCGGGAGGCAGACCAGTTGGCTATTTGCAAGCATGACCGAGGAGTTGAACTAGGGTCTACGGAGAAACAACTCCAGCTAAGTGGTCAGAGCTGGACTTGAACCCGCGACCTCCAGTGGCGCACTAACTACTCGGCCACGCTGCCGCCCTATAAAGTGGTGATAGGGAAATGACTGTCGGTTTTTCGGAACAATACCTAGACTTCCCCTAGTCAGTAGAGCATTGCGTATTCGCATAGAATTCCAGGTATTAACGTGGAATAAAACATCAAAAGCTAGCAGTTTGTGTTCCAGAGAGTCAGTCAGTCAGCATCTTAGGCTGATATTGTCGAGATCATTTGTGATGTTTGATATGGTCTGCAGCTTTTGGCAGCCCACCAACAAGAACTGGACGAAATAATGGAAAAGATGGACGTAGAAAAGCAACGGCAACAGGCTAATTTACACCAGAAACTGCTGGAAAGAAAGAAACGAAGACAAGAGGCGCAACAACGAAAACAAGAACGAGAGATGGCCAAGGAACTGCTGGAGCAAAAGAAAGAACTTGCTGAAGTGCGCACACAACATGTAAGTAACTTTATGATTAGTAACTGAGAACTGGAACAAGTACGAGTAGTCGTTTTTTTATAAATAGGGAGTATAAGAAAACCAAGACGGCAACGGGAACGTCGCTAAACAAAAGGTTTAACGAGCAGAACAATGGCTGTGCACGTGCGTGCCGTTATAATTCTTGGTACATTTCTTTGCCGTCCTCTGCACAACAACGCCATGAAATGACCAAGTTCTAAGTTTTCTGGAGAACGTGAACGACGACGGCTAATTTTTCAAGTTTCTATTTCAAATTTATCGCTGTGTTCCAGATGCAGTTTCGTGATAGTTTTGACAGTGACAGTGAAACAAAATGACTATAGAGTATCGCGAGATTCATAGGTAAAATATAAATTGATTTTGTAATCGACGTTGTCCTCGGCGTCGCCATCTTGCTTACTTAAACTTCCTATTTGGTTATACCTCATTTGGTTAACAATTTCTAAACTCATAAGAAGTTGAAGCTGTTCGTCTCTTCTTGTAGTTATGGTATGGTAGCAGTGTATTTACTATAGGTTAGCGCGCATTTATACTGAACGAGAACTGAAGGCACTATATGGCACTGCTATTTGGTACAACCTCATTCACGCAATCTATCTTTACGGAAGAAATAAGATCAAACGGAAGGACGTATTCCTTATATGTACCTACATATTTGATTCACAGGTGAAGGAAGCTGAAAAGCAAGCCATGATTGAAGGAATTCGGGAAAATGGCTCGGAAGCTGCAGAGTTTGTTATTCGAAAGGTAACAGTCTGACGTAATCACTTTCTTGTTATTGTGGACAGCGTCGCTTTGTACATGGCGAAATATTGCTAGTTTTTTGTAGAATTAGTGTTTCTTAAAAGATAATTCTTGTTTCGAGAGCAAGTTAGTTGGTGCAACAACGACATATTAATTTTCCTAGTAAAGGAGACGGCCAATTTATCAGCGTCTTACCTTTAGTCTCCCTCAAAAACAACAACAACAAACCTTTGTTTAGAAATTACATAAACACACAAGGACATTTATGTATACTTGCCACATATAACGCTGAGACGCTTTTCGAACTGGGAGCGAGCTGAAAAATTAGATTAATAAAAGATAACAAAGAGGATGCAATGAAAAGTAGATATCAAAAACTAACAAATTACAACACAATACGCGCAGTACTTACTTGGTCTTCAATAGGTCTGTAGGTCTAGGAACAGATCGAACATTCATCCCGGTTTAAACCCGTTTCAATCTCCTTTTCGGGTGATGGTTGACCTCTTCCTGGCCTTCGAGAATTGTCAGTGTTTTTCTTAATTAACTTCCACATCGCTCTTAGGAAGTAAGACACGCGAGGATTAGGCTGTTGAAAAGCTCATCTTGCTACGTTTGAATTACCTATAAAATCAATAAAGTAAATCTTGTTCTACACGAGACTTTTCTGAGATTAAAATGTTTATAAAATGCAACGTTTTGGGCAGTTTTACTACTTTTCTTCAGGCACCGTAGTTCCAGCTCAATATGGCCGACTTTGTTGAGACTTTGAAAACTCCCGAGTAGAACAGGATTTCCTTTATTTATTTTATATGTAAACATGAGAGGTTCTGAAAGTTTCAGAAAAACTATTTAAATTAGCGTTTTGCACTTTAATCAGCTCAAAGGACAGCTAACTCTGTAGCTTTTGATAAGATCAGCAAACCAAAAAATTTTTTTTTGTTTGTTTGTTTGTTTTTCGGCGATAGGTTCTCGAAAAACGACACAGTCAAGAGCTGAAAGACTTAGAGCGCATGTTCCAGGAAGAACGTAAGGTGGCAGTTGACGAAGCACTGGCCAAGATGGAAGAAAGACACGCTCAAGAAAGCGATGAACTGCGTGCTCAAAACGAAAAAGAGTTGAAAGAACTTGAAAAGCAACGGCTTAGTCCTGAAGAGTTGCAGCAAAGACGAGCGCAGTTACTGAATCAACAACAGTTACGGCAAAGTGCGCTGGACAGGAAACACGCTGAACAACGAAAACAGATCGAACATGGCGTCCAGTCCGATTGGGAAGTGCGTTTTGCTCGCGCTAAGTTGGAACTCAAGGAAAAGCATTATCAGGTTCGTTTATTGGTATTGATAATTATAGTTTCTATCACACTTCAGGGCCGAGTTGTTCAAAGCCCGATTAAGCTAACCCAGGATTAGCGCCGGACAATTTTAATTTCAGTTTTATAACTTTTCGGTGAGGTTTTCTGTTTATATTGTTTGTCCTTCAGTTTTGAGCTTGGGTAATCTCAAAATACACAAAGCACCAAAAAATTAGCGTTAACCGGCTCTCGAACAACCAGCCCCAGATGTTTAATTGCAGCCGTATTTTAGGTTGATGTTTGATTTGGAGGAAATCCTATCTGAGGATGTCTATCTGATGTCTATTTGTCATTCTTTTCCTCTCCCTCCCGTCCCCTCCGGTAGGAGTATGCAGATGCCTTAAATGAGTTGACTCCAGAGCAAGCAGAAGAACACAGGCGATCAGTTGAAAAGGCTCTGGCAGCCGCCAGGGAACTGGAAATAGTCAAGCAGAAATTAGATGAACAGCGACTGGAGAACGAGCAAAAACTCAAACAAGAAAATGAAGGTTTGTTGGTTTCACTAAAGTTCACGATGTTACGGTATAATAATAACGTAATACTATCCTAAAGATTTCATGTCAACAATATTCATTAATGGTGTGGGCTGGGTAGAACCATTTTGTCAGTGTATTCAATTGGTAGTCTTAAAAGTTAAAGTCCCTTAAATCTAGTCTAACCACAGACCTTCTGTTTTTTCTTGAGGTCGTCGAGATCACAAGTTATATTAACCGCAGGGAATTAGAAAAAGCCTGAACGCAAGAGGGGTGGCGCTGGGGAATGCGGACAAAGACCCGTTTCGCGGCCGCTCTCGCGCTCTGTACTCGCTCTCGATCTCACGCCTTCGCATCGCTCGCGCGCTCAAAAAAAATTAATCGTGGCAACAAATAAACGTCTGTAAACAGACTATATATGAAACAGTAGAAACGTTTAAAACTGTTCTAACCCATGTATCATTTTCACTTCAGCATTTGAAGCAGAACAGCAACAAAAGTTGGAGGAAGAACTTCGGGCGTTCGACAAACAACTGGAACAAGAAGCAGAGGAAGAACAGAAAAAGAACGAGAAGGCAATCTTGGCTTTGAATGCTCGAAAAGAAGCACTGCTGAAGGAAAAGAAAACTAAAGTCAAACAAGAAATTGATAAAATGAGCAAGCAAGGCGCTTCTAAGGAAGATCAAGAAGCCATCTTGAAAGAGCACAGCAAAGACCTGGCGAAACTCATGAACAAGATGGATGCAGACAGAATGAGAATGCAGAGCTCGCTAGAAGAGCGTCTGAAGAAGAGACGCGATGCGAAGCGGCAGAGCAAAGTTGATGAGCTGAAGAATCGAAATGAAGAAGAGAAAAGAGAATTTGAAGAAAAAGTACAGTCGGAGCGTGATCGAGTGCAAGCTGAAGAGGTCATCGCTTTGAAAGAGAGCATCCATGTTGATAACCTCGTCGCCGCTACGATCGAATCCGAAGCTACTCCACCACCTGTGCCCCAGGCCCGATTGATGCCGGACAGTTATCGATTAGCAGCGCCATTGAGCGAGGGTGAATTGGCGTCCTTGCTGCTATCGTCACCGCTGTACCAGAAGATCGAAGGCATCAAATCTTTGTTGAGTGGTGGAGCTGGGAAGGGAGGCCAGTTCAATGCTCCAGGTAAGGATGACGGGTGCAAAGCTAATGAAAGCTTGGCTGGGACTGTTGTCAGTTAAACAGTCATGACACAGCATTACGTATGGAGAAGTATGGATTGCTTAAATTAATAGGGGTGCAGAGGGCGGAGAGGAGGTATTGTTCATTGAGATTGGTGTTTAAAAAACACCTCCTTGAAAAGTCTTAGTAAGTTTGAAAACGAGTCCTCATGCAAAAACTTTCGTATGAAAATGAGTTTGATTCGCAAGAAAATGAACCTGTCGGGGGAACAACTCGGAGAAGGCCCACGGTAAGAATCATTATTTTGGTTACAGCGATGAGCTTTTTAGCACATTTAATTTATTATGGTAACGTTTGTCTAATAATTCGTTCTTGTTTCTCAGCACCTGGTGAAGGCTACATTGACATCAAAGACGACACGCTGTGGGGAAGAGACGACGAACTCGTCCCAGTTGACCTGAACACGCTGCCTGCTCGGTCGTTCGTCACATACAAGTTTGGTTCGTTCATTGTCGACCTGCTCGCTGTTCATTGCCACCACTTACCAGTCACGTTGCTACTCGCTGACAAACTGCCACCCAACACTCACCTGGAGAGGAACGCTTACCGCAACTCCTTCTTCTATGATGCTAACAACCGCATCTTGTACGTACGCGCCGAGCGAATGGACAACGTTGGAGAGTTTGTCTTGGTTCTTGTCCACTGCCTGTCACACATCGCTTGTGGAGACTTGCGTGACGACTCACATCCGGGCTTTTTAAAAGAGTTCCATCACGCCCTAGCCGTGATGTGCGATGACTTGTTCTTTGCGCGTTACAGGCGTTCTTCTGCGCTTGCGCGTACGCTGTCGTCACTTCCGGCGAAGGATGATTTGGAGAGCGCCAGTCGAATGCTGCTGGAGTCAGTGTTTGGTGATGCGCATACGGAGGCTGACAAGTCCAACGTGGTAGAAGGACTCTTAGACGCCAAGCTTTTACGCGGTGCAAACAAAGATGGCGTACATTTTACACATGAGGGAATTGTGGAGCGCTTATCCAAGTACAGTAACTTTGCCGTGGAGTCCAAGCTGCGATCTTTCTTGGGTGATGTGGAAGACAAGGCTTCTCACGCTCGACTACAAGGCACCGAGGAGTTTATTGATAAACGACTTACTGAACTGCAAGGACCACAAGCTAAGGACAGACCGGTGTCACGTTACGCTCAGTCACGCGGTAACCTGATGTCGCGTGGTGTGTCACGTCAAGTGTCCCGTGCCCAAGCTTCGTCACGCACTGCCACTAGTTTGCCAATCTCTGGAAAAGCTGCTAGCCAGCCTAAAGAAGACGAAGACCTCTACTTCACTTTCTTGCAGGTATGTTCACGTTTTTTTTTTTGGTCGATTCAGTCTTATTAAAACATAGGTGAGCTATCCCTTAGTGTGTTTTTTTTTTCACCGTAGGTGAGTTTACGCTCATACTTTCGGTAAGGGACGGACCATCTTTTGGGGGGGGGTTGGGGGGGGGGAGGGTTATTGGGCAATTTTCTCGGGGAATGAAATATTTTTCTCATCTTTAGGTTGTGCATGAGTTTTTTTTTTCGGTGGGCAATGGCTTGTGCAATAATTTTTTTAAAGTCAAACAGAGAACCTAGATAGTAGTAAGCACTTGTTGTTTTTGTTTTTTGGCTTCCCTTACACGATTATATTTTCAGCAGTGTTTGTTGTGCAAGGATTTTTTTGGAAATTGCCCAATCCCCTACCCCACCCCCCTCAAAAAGATTTGGTACTTGTATTAACTTATTTTACGATCTCTAATCCAGGTTCAAGTTGATGACATGCAAGACACTGTGGACAGCTTAAATCAGGAGTTTGCTCAGCTTTCCAGGCAATCTTTAGATGTCACCACTAACCTGCGAGAACTGGAACAGGAACTGCTGGCTCAAACTGACCTCTTCAGGGAGTCAGCGGAGGGCAGCACGGAGCATGCACAGCACAAGAATGCCGTTCGACAGACCACTACCAAAATAACGACCGCAAAGGCTTCGCTGGAATCCATCAACTTACAGAAGAGCAACTGTTTGGAGCGACTAAATTTGTTCAAGAAAAGACTGGAAGAAAAACAAGCACAGCTGGAACAACATGCCAGCAAGCCAGAGAGTGAACGAAAACAGCAAGCAGAGAGAAAATTACAGTCTGCCATGGGAAAAACACAGAAGAAGAAAACAAAGAAATGAACATAGAATCGTACTTTCTACTTTTGTAATTTTGTAGTTTAACGTGTTCATATTTATTTTGCATCGATTGCACAAAAGTACTTATTTAAGTTATGTAGGCGGAACATAAGGTAACTCATCACAGAATATGATCATGCCGTCGAAAGGAACTATTTTTTTCTAATATTTTTGTACGCCAATAAAGCGTAGATATAGTTATTTTATAATTGATGCCGGATGCAGTTTGTGTCTACAATAAATTGGTCTGGCTCGAAATCTTCGTGTTTCAGACATCGAGAAAAATGCAGATTATTTGAGTCACTTTAACACGAAGAAAACTTTCTTTCTGATTTAACACTTGGCCAAAGAAACGCTCTTTCGGGTTAAACTGATTAGTTCCTATTACGTTAATTTTTTTTTTCATTCAATGATATTATAGAAGAATACATCGCGCTATTTTGTAATGATTGTTAGAAAAATATTCAGTGTAACATTTATTAATTGTATGGAGCTTGAATTAAAAGTAGTTTTGTAAAGAAATGACTGTTTTCTGCTGCTGAGAGTTTGAGTTTTTTAATTTATTTTATTCAGTCACTTAAACACTCTTACCAGTCGACAGGCTGTTTACATTTCTTATAGATACTTCCACACAAAATCAAAATATTGAAACTGCTGCGAGCGTTGGGAGCCGTTACGATACCTTTTGCAATAGGCCATATCCGAGTTACCTTGTGCCTCTCTTTAAAAACGAGTCCTCGAGCAAAACCTTTTATATGAGAATGAGTTTGATTTGCATGAGAATAATCCTGTAGGTGGAACTCATTTTCATATGAATGGTTTCGCACGAAGACTCGTTCTGACACAGAGACACAAAGCAACTCTAAAAAGGCCAATTCATGACAAATGTTGGTTCGCACATGGTTTAGGACGACCGAAGTCTCGTGACAAAATGTGTCGGTATAGGACCGAAGTTCAAAACCACGGTCTCGATTGAGAATTTGGGCCTGGCACGATTTCAATGGCCTCGCTTATCCTTCTCCTGTAGCCCTCTCTTGTAACCGATCTCCGCCTACAAAGCGCGGCCTGTCTCTTTCAAGTCCAGTTGTTTGTCTTGTGGTGTTGTGTTCCTTGATCCTGGTGTTGAATGCTCTATGCAGCTGTTTCATCGATGTATTTTCCACGACTGGGCATTCTAATTTGTAAAGTACGCCGCACGTCTTTGCATAGTCTATAAACGTTTTGATAAAGAACACATCGTCATTTACAAACAAACAAATGTTACTAAATTTTACAGAACTTTTTTCACATCGGATTCTCACACAAACACTGTTTAGACATCGTGCTTTAGGCACCCTTAAAATATATCATAGATTAGCTGGGTCCTTTGAGGAAAGCGTTCGATGGAATCAGTCCTCGGAACATCTTGTTACCCTGGTAAACCAACCGACCCAAGGAGAAATGAAGCGGCGTTGACTGTGCATTAGTTTGGACCTCCCCAGCTGTGGTATCGCGCTTTACGTCTCAAGTCTTCGATGCTTGTTTGTTGCTGAAACTGACGAGTATAGTCGCCATGACCGACATTGCCCAGAAAACTGGCGTGGTTGTATAGGCACAGGTGTTCGAAGCATCCAGCCCCATACGGACCATGGGATAGTGGCGCCAATGACGACGTTTCCTGTCGTAATGGAGTCACGTGAGTTGGAGGTTTGTATGTCTGCGTTGCTGCAACAACAAACCCTCTCTGACTTGAGCCGTCTTGCCGACGGCACTTAGCACGTCTGTTTTGGAACCAAATCTGTGGATAAAACAGATACTATGGGTAGAAATTGAATAATTGTATTCCCTGCTGTAAAATTTAAAAATATTAAAAGATAAAAATAGTAAACCTGATCTACAATAATCTCGTACCCGAGCACATGACAACTAAGGCAGCATCCACACCACACCGGAAAAATTTGAAACCGCGGCTTTATTTCTACGGTTTGGCCTATCGTCCACACTAATCTGTCACGAAAACGAAGCTCTTCGAAACCTGCGAACTCACTTCACCATAATCGTGCGGTTTCCCTAACCGAGTTTTTCTCAAATACAAATCCAACGTAACCGGTGATTGTTGCGCTTTAAAATTCCTCCGCCCCACTGTGGACAGAAAACATTTGATGCCTTTTCAGAGTGAAACGTCCGTTTTCAAATTCCCCCGGCGTAGCTTGGCGCTATGTTCACCTACACAATCCCAGAAGCCCTCGCGCGTGTGTCCTACCTGAACTCTTGCCTCTGATAGGCCCATTCTCTTGGCCAGTGTTTCGCGCGTCAAGGCGTCTGGGTAGTGGGTCTGATCAAAGAGTTTCTCCAGCTCTCGCAGTTGTTCTCTTGTGAAATTTTTCCTGTTTCGCGGTGGTTTACATCGATGAGAACGTTTGGGTGACTCATCTAGGAGAAAAAATAAGTAGAAACAGATAAAATACCGAAGAATTCTAACGAAGCCAACAAAAGCCGCTGTCAATGACACGTAGTGCGATAACACTGGTCTCTGTCTCGTCGACACTGACTTGCATGCCCCATTAATAATTTATGTAAGACTAGGACTAATCCGATCCTTTAGTGTGCTAAAGATTTTATAACTTTGTAAAACAACGTTAAGTTCATCTGAACCAGATTTCGAAGGACTCAAACATATATATGCAGGAGAAAAACCAACAGAAAAGTGAGTCGTTGAATTGCTTGTACAGAGTATAAACACCATTTTTAGTCATGTTTCATTTTTCTACCACTACAGTTTGACTTTTTCATAGTAAATCTTCCATTTCCTGTATCAACGTCTGCACCGCTATTTCTTTACACCCAGCTCAAGTTCGAAAACTTTTTTTTCATCTCAAGTGGGGAACAAAAGTTAAAGCTCAATCCACATCGCATGAGCTTACCGCGGAAAGCGTTCAACACATACACAGAGAAACGCAAAAACAGCGCAAAACAACACATACATTTACGGTGCATGGGAAATCTTTTTTTCACATTTCTCATTTCTCATAATTAAGTGCAGCAAAAGGGATCAGCTAGCTAACAGTTTGAAAAACTAATCACTACAACTAAGCCTACTGAATTAGAAAAGAAAAGATTCTGAAACTTGCGTTTGCGTCAATGTTAACTGCAAGGGTTTTTTTTTGTATCTTGATGTTTAATTACATAATCTTAGTGTTGCACGTTTATAGAAGTCCATTACCATGCTTAGAGACTGAAAATTTTAATTTAGTAGAATTGAGTGGCTTCAACGGATGTTCTTTCTGCCTGGAATTCGTATCAATATAATCTATTCAATACATCTTGTTATCAAATGCGTATTTTTCTACCATGAGATAAATTACAATTTATCAGGTCTTAAGTGCAAAGTCGGACCAAAGAAGACAAAGTATAGCTTGTTCAATAAGCCTTTTCATGCTTTTATAGAGACATGCACACTATTTTTTCTCTCACTTACCATGCATTTCTCTCACTGAATATCAAATCCGGAGTTAAAATGATATTCTCCAGTTGAAGATTTTATTTCTGGTCTCATGTCTGTTTATCAATATACGCTACTTTTTAAAATGCCGATCGCATATTGAATCCTGACGCCATTTTATACTTTTGCTTTGTTACAAAAAAGAGGAAACTGTCATTTCCAACTTTTTCTGTTCTCATCCAAAGCAAATCGTGTCACTCAAACTGCAGAGAAATTAAGACTTGATTTAATAAAGAAACTTCTGTTTTTCTCCTTGTGGTCAACCGTTGTCAAATTTGCGATGAACTCATAATTTCGATGACTTGCTATGACTGTTCATACTAACAGTGATATCTTGGATGACGTCTTGGGTCTATGGCTCGCTTGATAAAGGAAACTTCATTAACAATTCTAGCCATCAGCCTTTATTTGAAAATCGCTTTTGGTAAATTTAAGGGACGCTTGTGTCACTGGCGCACTTTTTTCAAATTTCAACCACGACTACACAAAGCACAGTTGAAGGTCCTGTTTTAAAGAAAGGAGTCTGAAATTTCAAAGAAATAGAATTGATAAACAGACATATAGCGATAAAAAAGTATATTAAGACTATTAAGTTAATCAGTCATGTTAAATTTGTAAGTTCACGAAACACGATGTATTGAAACGGCTAAATCTATTTTAAGTTGAAACTATCGTTTAAACTCTTGTGTTGCAGTTTACTAACAACTTGTTTGACCTTGAATGGCTTACAACGAGGGGAGAGATAACAAACTCTAACATGCATTTCTAAAGGATTTAAATATGAATAGTTTTCTTTCTTACCTTGAACATTATAACTTCTTATCTCGTTTTGTGGATCATCAGTTTGATTAACGCGTGGACCAGTTCGTTTGTCGCTTAAAATTTCTGCAATGCTGAATGGTAGAGACACTAAATTCGAAGAAGCAGAAGGCATATTGTTGTGGTCTCTCTCGGCTTTAGGGTCAGTCTGTGTTCTTCTGTTTTCCCGCTTTCCTTTGTCAAACCTCGAAACGAAAGCGGTCAGACCCTCCATTTAACATCAAATGGTCACTTACACAACCAATTGCGGTATATTTGTTTTCAGTTCAGTTTAGAAATGAATGTTTGGCGAACATATTGCTCTCTTCAGCTTTACGCAGTTGTCGGACACGCACCGATATTCACACTGGCGGATTTTGACACGGTTAATAAAACACACAAGCAAAACAATGATATTAGTTCTTAAGGATTGTTAATTAAGAGCTCATCGCTGATTAATCAATTTTATTATTTTCGTTATTAGTGACAGTTTATTAAGCTAAACTTTCGCCCCCTACTATTTGTTTCTTTGTGTTCTTATGGAACCACACCGCGTCCCACAAAACGCGACGGAAAATAATTTCAAACATTATTAAACTTAAATTTCAAGCTGCGACTTCCACAGTCAAGATGAAAATACCGTGTGCGTCCATTTTACAACAGGAAAACATCACCCTGGCACTTTCCCGCTGTGAAATTATTTCCTTATTAATTAAGTTCTTTCAGAGCTGTCAATGGTTTTGATAAATGCGTCACGCTTTTGATGGTAAAGATAAGAGACAACCGCCCGCATATTTTGGAATTCTATTTTAAAATCATACAAGCAATTCATTGTAATCACGGCTAGCTGCCTTGAGCAGGAGAAACAAAATTAAAATCACTTTCTCAGGCGCGCGTTTGGGCGGTTTCAGTACAAAACACGTTGTCATAATTTACAGTGCGGCGTTTCGCGTTCCCGCAGAGTAAAGAGTAAATTGACTCCCGCTATATTTCGCCAGCTTGCTCCTGTAACCAACTGTTCCTTTGTACGATAAAAATTCTAAATTATAAAGCCACTTAGGAGTTCCTGTAAACAGAATTTTTTTTGCAATGATAATAGTTTGGCTCGTTTCTTTGCGCTTAAACCTAAAATTATGTTGAAATGTGCGAGGGTAGATATCTATCTATGATGTCCCACCTTGTTTCTCCCGTGGTGGTGTTTGACTTAAAATTAATCTCCACAACATTCTAACCACAAGCAATTAAAGAGATTTACCAGTTGACAGACATTCAAGAAACTCAGTGTTTTGAAAAAAATTCAAACTGTTGATACGAATTGTGGTTTAAGTAACTTGCCAGAAATAAGAGATTTATTTTAAAAGGATAATTTTCTAACTGTACTTGAGTGATTTCAATGTTTGGGTGAAACTAGTATAAGCGATCAACGTTGTTTGTCAAAATATCACGGGGTAATGGTACCCCCTGTTAGGTGACTTCTGTGTTTAGTTTAATATATACGTGCTTATTGTGGATACCTCAGTTTGAACTCTTAAACTTGCTGCTTTATATACCAATGGGAAATTTTTTTTCACTTTATATTTTCCTGCGACTTTCCTTGGGAACGCGCGAAACCAGTGTTAGCGTTCGCCATGTTTGCCTCACAATATTCACCAGATGAAAGTCTGTTTCGTTAATTTTTGTGGCATAGTGTTTTCTAAAACACCTTGTATTTCCCTTAGATCGAAATATCTCGTAATTAAGTTCTTGCGGTCGTGAAAGGATAACCTATAAAACAGTTATTAGCTTTTTTAATCAGATAATTGAGATATCTTTCATGCAGTCAAAGTGGAAGACGTTAAGTGTGACAGATGTTGACAAAGAAATTGACCTTGGCAACGAGAGCAAGAAACGATGATGGTAAAGGTTGTTACAAATAGAAAGAAATACCTTCAAATCTTATCTTCATTTTGATTAACGTAATATCGATGACAAAAAATAGTTGAATTTTAAGGGAGAAAAATACTTCCAGGGCAAAAAAGAGAGAAAATAGTCTAGGACTTTATTCACACCGAAGCTATGAAAATCCGACCACACAGGAAGCTAAATTGTCACGGGACTGCAAGAGAGATGCCATTTGTTAACCTTGATGGTTTTTTAATATTTTTGCAGGGACACCTAAAAGCATTCTGATCAGTGTATGATCAAACTCCGATAAAAAATAGGGAGCGAGGGTAAAACCAACAAAACCACTTTTTACCACCGCATCATGATTTTCTATTTATCAGATCTATTTGACTCTGTGAGAGAGAGATTCCCTCGGGAAGGGAGAGGGAAAGGAGACGCTAATTTGCCATTTGACTAGCGTTCTCGCTGTGGCTTCTTTCATGCCTTCCTAGGGCTGTTAACCTGTGAATTTTAGCCCACTGTGCGATTCACCCGCCTAGCATTGCGTATTCTTTTTTTCAGCGTTTTCTAGGTTATACTGTAAGTTTAAAAATAGAAGAACCGTAGCCAGGACAAAACATATTAAAAATTTATAAAAAACGTTCACTGGCTATATTAAGTTGAAACTTTCAGCGCTTTCGGCTGTCAGACTACAGCCTTCGATGGATAAAAATGGAAAAGATAACAACCACAAATATATACAAAAATAGGTGGAACTATAAAAAGAATATATTGAAATGGAAAAATATAAGTGTTAATAAACTAATTGTTCTTTTTTAAAAGAATAGAGTATTGATTGGGGAGCGGCCTAGAATTGTTATCTGCATGATCTATCGAAGCGGTGTGCCATGATTCTAGCATCTTGCGAATACGTGAAGAACCCTTGTCAATTACTTGGAAATTTTTAAAGTCAATAGAGTGATTTGAAGACCAAGCGTGTTTAGCGATGTTGGAACCTCTTGCGTAAGACATCACATTCCTCATGTGTTCTTTTTTTTCTCGTTTCAAAGCATCTGCCAGTCTCGCCTACATAACTCCATGGGCAGTCGGCATAAGATACTTTATAAACCACATTTGGTTGAAGTTCAATCGGAGGTCGAGATTTAGGAGAAGGAAACTCCTGTTGTAATGTCTTGACTGGCTTGCTGACAACTCGAATATCATGTTTTTGAAGAAGTCTATTTAGAGGCTGAGGAATTCCATTAATGTAGGGGAGGACTGCATAACGAGAGGAATCGGAGGGTGTGGCCCATTTGAAAAACATACAAACAAGTTCCTCGGGTGCTGGGATGGAGTTTGTGCGCCGAGTAGAAGATTTCCTCTTTAGAATGTTAGAGATGACATTTTGGGGGTAATTGTTAGAACGCCACCATGACAAACGACACAAGATCAGTGCAGCTGAGACTTAATTACATCGTGCAACTAAACTGCCGAGCACGAAACAAGGAAAAGAGGCTGAACTTAATCATGTCACCGATGCTCTGCGTTCTAACAATTACCCCGTAATTGGCTTAAACGTAATAGGCTTAAAAATCCCAAATGGCGGAAGGCAGACCAGTTGGCTGTTTACAAGCATGACCGAGAAGTTGAACTAGGGTCTACCAAGAAACAACTCCTCCTTTTTCTTTCCCAAGTGCGTTTCTATGAGTATTTCTTCATATTTACAAAGTTCTTTCCATTCAGAGTCAGCGTCATAATGATGGAGGGACAGCAGTATTGACCATATTAGTTTTAGCATCAGTGGCGGATCCAGACCTTGAGCTAAGGAGAGTGGCTTTTTTTTGGCTTGCCCTGCCGGCTTTTCTGCTTCTGCGATTTTTTTGGTTTCACCCAAAATAGGGGGCGGGGGGGGGGGAGCTTTTTCCCCGGGCTCATCCCCTAGATCCGCCACTGCATTATGAACGTACTACTGCCAAGTCTTAATTTATGTCTAAGAGCTTACTAACTGAGAGCAGGGTCTGAATTTGGAGTGTTCTACGGTAACAGCCACTCTAAGTGTGAATAGCAAAGCAACAAGCAATTTACATATGTGTAACGTAGTTTATTCTTTGCAGTGTCTAGGGAATGCAAAGGGTGATCCCTCCTTAGGGAGCCCAGCACTTTGCCTACTTGCTGCCGCTGTGAGTGAGCGTGAAGCAAACGAACAAGGCAGCTTTCTAATCGGGAAAAGGTCACATTGTGGGGGCCTTAAACACGTTTTTGCTAAACGCAAGGAATTGTGGTAAGATCAAAGGCGCAAGGAATTGTGGTCATGCGCGAATGGCAGAATTAAGATGCGCAGTCTGATCTTATGCCCTCTCTCTCATGCATCGTTGGTCGCAGTGTACGAAGGTGAGTGACAGTTTTCTGCTAAAGCAGAGTTCTCTCTCATTAAGTGTTATTTGCGATCTGTTGAAGTTAATATCATTTTAAAAATCACAGATTTTAGCGGCACCGTTTATATTTTTGAGTTATTTTTTTGTAAAAAAAAAATACCTCTTAGTCGGCGCGTCGGGTATGTTATGGACGGGTCAATGGGTGAGTGAGTGAGTGAGTGAGTGAGTGAGTGAGTGAGTGAGTGAGTGAGTGAGTGAGTGAGTGAGTGAGTGAGAGATGTATGTATGTCACACCAATCAGATTGGATCTACTATGAAGAGCCAATCAAATTTCTTGTTGTAAAGGGAAATGGTATGTGAGAAACTGACAAGGTGTGTATAAACACAAGGACTATGGTAATTGAAAAATAAAGAGTGACGTGTATGTTACCGGTTTGCGATTTTCAGTCCGGTTTGGAGGGAAGTGTGACAGTTAGATACCTACATTGGGTTGTTTTATAGTGCATAATTTTCAGTGTAATGGTGGCTAGTTATGAACGAGATGAGTCTTGAGTTTTGAAGCAGTTCATGAGTTAGTAGTAGGCAAATGGCACGAGATATTTTTATTTTTGATTACAAAGGGTAACTTGATACTTTTGTTTTCCACAAGGAGTTAATTCAATTAGAGGTCACGAATCGTCGGTTCTAGTTCTTAGGACATGTTTTAGAGGAGACGAGACTATTTAGATTTGAAGCATTTCTAACGTTTACAATAGTAAGTGCAGGTAACGATTGTTTTGTTCGTATTGCATGCAAATGTAACGAGATATTTTTATTTTTTAGTTACAATGGGTAATTTGACACTCTTGTTTTTCACAAGGTAGTAAATTCAATTAGAGCTGACGAATCGTCACCACTTGTTCCCACGAGATGTTTGCTATTTTTAGTTACAAATGGTAACTCGACAATTCTGTTTTTCATATGGAAGTAAATTCAATTAAAGCTTACAAGTTATCAGCTATTGTTCCCAAGATATTAAACAAAATAGAAGCTTTCATTTCTAGAGTGTTTTTACGTCTCTGCAGTAGCAGTTTAATAGTTTTATTTGATGATATTCATTTTAGTCCGATATTTTTTAAGGTAAAAAGTATGAAAACTGTTCAAACGTTCTTTGTAGACTGCGTGGCGTCAAGTTAAAGTGCATTTAATTAAATCAGACTTTCAACGTGTCAGAGAGGTTTTTTTCTTTCTTTCTATTTTTGAGTTATTTTTTTTGTAAAAACGATACCTCTTAGTCGGCGCGTCGGGTATGTTATGGACGGGTCAATGGATGAGTGAGTGAGTGAGTGAGTGAGTGAGTGAGTGAGTGAGTGAGTGAGTGAGAGATGTATGTATGTCACACCAATCAGATTGGATCTACTGTAAACAGCCAATCAAATTTCTTGTTGTAAAGGTAAACGGTATGTGAGAAGATTTGATCCCGATGCAGTTTAGAACGGCCATATTTATTCTTCTATAAAAGAGGAGGAAGTATTCATATATTGGGTTTACTTCGACATTTTCTGTGGGTTAGGCTGAGGATTTTAGTTAAATGAACGAGATGAGCCTTCGGTTCGTGAGTTAGAAGTATGCAAATGCAACGAGATATTTTTATTTTTAGTTACAAAGGTAACTTGATGCTTTTGTTTTTCACAAGGAGTAAATTCAATTAGAGGTCACGAATCGTCGCTTTTAGTTCTTAGGACATATTTTAGAGGAGACGAGACTATTTAGATTTGAAACAGTTCTAACGTTTACAATAGTAAGTGCAGGTGACGATTGTTTTGTTCTTGTTGCGTGCAAATACGAGATATTTTTATTTTTTAGTTACAAAGTGTAATTTGACACTCTTGTTTTTCACAAGAGAGTAAATTCAATTAGAGCTGACGAATCGTCACCGCTCTTTCCCATGAGATGTTTGCTATCTTTAGTAACAAATGGTAACTTAACACGTTTGTTTTTTATATGGGAGTAAATTCAATTAGAGCTGACAAGTTATCGGCTATCGTTCCCAGGATATTAAACAAAAAAAAGCTTTCATTTCTGGACGGTTTTTACGTCTCTGCAGTAGCAGTTTATTTTTATTTGATGGGCATTTTATGACATTCTCTTCAGTCCGATATTTTTAAAGGTAAAAAGTATCAAAACTCTCAAATGTTCTTTGAAGGCTGCCTGGCACCAAGTTAAAGTGCAATTTAATTAAATCAGACTTTCAATGTGTCAGAGAGGTTTTTTTTTCTCTTTCTTTCTATTTTCGGTGACGTAGTGTTGTGTAAAAAGGTAAACTTACGACTCGTATAAAATGCGAAAAGGTCTCTTAACTTGAGTATTTTTGAGCAAAAATTCCTCTTGGGGGTTGGAAGGGCTATGTGATGGGTGAGTGAGGGAGTTATGCGTGTGCACGTGTCACACCAATCACAGTGTGGGTTTTATCAAAGATCGAATCAAAGAAGAGAAAAAGATGGTATCTACACTAATCTGGAGACGTGTCAGATTACTGTAGTTTGTTCAAACATTTTAGCGGAGCTCCGGCGGCCCGAAGGGCCGCCAAGCGGAGCCCCATACTCATATGGGAAAGAAAAGGAAACCCATGAGTTGATTTTCTCATGGTTATCATGGCTAGCGGTATTGCTCGTGGGCGCGTACGCACGACGACGACGACGACGACGACGACGGCGACGGCGACGGCGACGGCGACGGCGACGGCGACGGCGACGGCGACGGCGGAGTTGCCCAACATGGCGGCCATACTCCAAATAATAGGTTGACAGGGACATGCAGCCTTGGTTTACCGTGTACTTCCTTGATATTGGACATCCATGTTATGATCAATTGACACCTGTCAATACAAGGTATCCGCTGACCAGTATCACGTGACCATATCGCGGGCTCAGGTTTACAGCTCCTCGAGGTCACGTGTTTTCTTGAAGTTGACCGCTGACCAAGCGCTGGCGATTGGATCGCGGGCTCATATTGGGTTAGCTTGTTGGAAACAGGGCAGGATTGCTCGGAAGCCAGTTTACGCTAACCCAGGATTAAAAGTTAATCGAATTATAACTTTTTCTTCTATACAAATGTGTTTTGCTGTTTTGTTTTGTGTATATGGTGATTATTAAAACTCAAAACAGAAGGCCAAACAATATACAGAAACCTCACCGCAAAGTTACAAAACTCAAATCAAAATTCTACCTTTTCTGGGTTAGCTTAATCGGGCTTTGAACAACCCGGCCCAGGAGCTACGCTTTTAGGCTGGCCTAAATCTATATATTATGGCTTACTATTTAGCTATCTTACCATTACCGATGTAACATCGTATGTACATCATAAATTCCCAGTTTCATTCTTGCTGTACATCGCAACCAAAAAAAACTTGTCAGATTTACCAAATCATTACTGTAAACAGCTCCATGAATGCTCCTATCTCCGGCACTTCACAAAAAAAAATAACTCCTGCACGCCTTGCGTGCCTATGTTTTATTTTAGAAATTACACGGGGTAAGAATATACCTCATTCCAATCCTTCGCAAAAATTACGGCTTGTTGTCGTTATTTAAAATCTCGAACTGGAAGTTATTCAGCCGTGACCTAAAACCTTCTGGAATGTTCTATTTCTCCTGTAATGTTCAAATTTAGAAACCTTGCAACAACGCTATTTAATAGCCCTTTTCACGGTTAATTTTTCTCATTTACATTACAATGTAATCCAACGTGGATGCAAGGCAATTTCGGGCTAAAACTACAAAATAGCCCGAAATTCCCTCACATACATGCTAGGTTTTATTGTAATGCAAATGAGCAAAGGTAACCGTGAAAAGGGCTATTCTTTAGATAAGTTTCTGGAAATTCCGGGTGTGCTTGTATAAGAGCGTGACTTTTGTCCATAAGAGAGCAATGAGAAATGTAATGAAGTTTAGCGCTGCTGAGTGCTGTAATCCGAGAAGTTAAATAAACCAGTTTGTTACTGTTACCGACGATCCCTTCGGCAGCATTTCGTATCATTTGGGTAAACTAGTTCCTAGGCCTCAATATTTCGCCGCGGTCATTCGTTTCGGGTCATGTGGTCCGGGGCGAAACGTGTACTCCGGGCCGTTCGTCTGGGATACGAAATATCAATAGACTGCGAAGGCCTGGGAGAAAGCCGTACAGGAACTAGGCAACCCAACACTCTGTAGGATGAAGGTTCCCCTCCGCTGGCTGGGTACTTCCTTATATGGGCTATATAGGTATGTGCGGCCTCAAAGGGTATGGTTTATTAGCCGTTTTCGTCAGAAATAGCGTATCGATTTTGGCCATTTTGGTCTCAAATGAGGACAGGTTTTCTGAGGTCTAGTCTTGAATTAGGTGCTTTTAAGGAGCTATCCTACCTAGCATTTAAACGTATAAGGCAGGTCTGAAACACGGAATTCAATAACGGGTCAGGTCTTACATAAGGTATTGGAAAATCGCAAATTTTGGTCTTATATAAGGTAAAGCTTTGGGGAAGTGGGCCCCACACCCCCACCCATTTTTTCTGGGAGTACGTCTCCGGACCCCCTTCATGAATCTGTGTATGTGCTAAGGGAAAACATAACTTGCTGTTGATAGCATTTGAACTGGCAGCTAAGGCTTTTTTGAAACACCTTTCTTGTCAATCAAATGGACTTTTTTTAATACAAAACAAATTCATTGATCACTTGGAATATTTCACATTTTATTGTCATGTTTAGACCTGACAATGAGCATGGAACTTCAGGAAAATCACAACATACAAAGAAATGGGAAAACCGTTCAATATTAAAATTCATATATCTAATTTTTCCAAAAACGTACGAAAACAAATGAGGATAATTTACATGTTGAATAATTTACACGAAAGTTGTTAAAAGCACCACGCACTGCAAATTACTTTGGTTATTTTAGGAAGCAGGTTTGTCTGCTGGAATCTTAAAATTGCTCAAGCTGCCACTTTTGGCAGCCATGTTGCTAAGGCTCATGGTGTACCCATGGCAACAAGATCGTCATGCTACATTCACATTGCTCCAGAGGCTTCAGATTGATAATAAGCATGAAAAATATTCGTTTTCCGTTCAACAGAATTTAACCAAACCTCCTGTTTCCTCTTGCGTGTCAAGACAATAATCTACAAACAATGTACCAGTAACTATATTGTCAATAACTTACGGTAGTGAAGATGAACAGCATGGCTGACATTTGTCATGCATTAATTTAGTTTTTTCCAAAAATTTGGACGATGCTAATGCCTGGTCACAGCTCAACTTTCCTCAACAAGCGAGCTTCATTTCAAGACTCTCAATTTACTGTTAATGATAATTCAAACTCTCTTCAATAAATATTAGACTTTTGGGTTTCGGGTTAACATGCTGGTTAAGTTTTACTTTTCAGTGCCAATTTTGTGTTTAAATGTTCCCCAAATGACCTGACATGCAAAAGCAATCCATCAAATGAAAACGAAAGCTGTTAAACAAACTAATGTAAGTTAACATTAGTTATGACATTTCTGTTGGCAGATAACAATACTTTTTTACATGTCGTCAAGTTTAAAATGGTTTAAAATCTCCAAATGTGGTCGCATCTGAGACTGGGGCATGCATGTCCTCTCTTATAGCGCTCCGATCTCGGATTTTTGCAACAAGGAGAGAATGCTCCACCTACAATAAACAACAAAAAACAATGATAATAATAAACATGTATTGTTCGTTGCTTGCAAGGCGGCAATGCTGACTCTCAGCTCAGCCTAGTAGGTGAGCTAGAAACTTGTCATTACATCACAAATTTCAGCTTGGGCTGAAAATGTTTCTCCTTGCAGCTGCCATTTTATGTGATTAATAACATGCGATTTTGCTTTGTAGGCCCAAGTTCTTTTTTCTGCCTTGGTGAAATTAAGTTTGTTTATTTGGCTTTTTGGGGCTTTGTAAGACTGTTTGACTAGGCTGAAATTTCCCGGTCAGTTTTTCAAACCATTGAAATTCTCTATGGTAAGTGATCACCCCTTTATCACTCTCTTAAGCCTCTCAAGGCTGAACTGCTGATACAGGCAGTCAGTATTTAGGTCATCACCCAGCAGAAGTGATGTGGATTTACAGCGGCATGAAATATGTCCTCGGCTGTAACTCACTCTCTTTAATCAAACCATATTAAAAACAAAACAAAATGACATACAGGGTGCAGCTGTTACATCCCTAAACAAAGTTTAAAGCTATGTGACTCTCATTCCCAGGTTCACTCTTCTTTCAATCTCCAGGGGTCAGGAAGAAGAGAGAGCCTGGGGACAAGGTTGAACTATGTAATATAAAAAGCACTAAACATACCACTCCAATACGGACTTCCATTTGCTGGACCTCCTGTTTAAGTCTTGTCAAAGCTTGTTTTATTCTGACTAAAGGGCCTACATCAAGACAAGTAAGATGACTGAAAATTTTCTTTCATTTAGTTCATGATTTTCTATACTCCTATAGCCTTACAGCATGACAAAGAATTGATGATATAAGATGAATTTAGATTTAGCTTCATGGAAAGGGCATGTGTTTTGCTGGGCAATGATATATTAAACTGTTGTCATGAATTGGCTATTCCTACTATAAACCAATTTCACAAGCTTTTGAGTCCTGGTGAAGTGCTTTTCTGTTACTCTAGGTAAAGGCAAGGTAAAGTCTGCATACAAGCCAAGTGACCCATCAGGCCAGCGATTATCCTGGTTTCTGTAGCATGAAACGACTAAGAGTATCTCTACTCCCCTGCTGGATAGGATGCCAGGACTTCCATCACAGGGTTAACCCCAACATCAAATTCAGCAGTACTCATTTATACACCTGGGTGGAGAGAGGTACTTTGACAGTTAAGTGTCTTGCCCAAGAACACAACTCAATGTCTCTGGCCAGGGCTTGAACCCAGACCCCTCAATCCAGAGTAGAGTGCGCTAACCATGAGGCCACCGTACCTCCCTTTCCTGTGGCCTTAAGCCGTGGCTATTTGGAAACTGCACCTGTTTCACAAAATCTTACCTGCATCAGTCATGTTAGTGCCTCGCTCATCCATCTGAGCTTTGACAGATTCTAGTTCTTCTGTGATCTGTGAATGAAATCATGTAGGTACCTTAAGCCTTTTTCTACACTGTCATAACTCATAGAGCTTGCTTGTTACTCAAATCCATTCAAACTAAACACACCTGAGATAATGACTTTGTAAGCTCAGTAACTCCCCCTGATCCTTGTTTGTAGCGCTCTTTTGTCTGTTGAGAAAATCAAATACAACACTGTTAAAACTTAATGTTTCTGTTGTATCAGGGACAAGGGTATTGACAGAGAAACAGTATAATAACAATGCCAAGAATGCAAGGATTTCCACAGATTATTATCAGATTTTTCTTTGAGCTTTTTAAAACAGGGGTGGGCTGGGGTGGGAGTGAACATGAAAAAAATATATTCCATCACCATCAAATACGTTCAAAGAAAATAAAAGCATCATACCTCAGCCAAATTGTCCTGTAAACTTCGAAATTCTTGCAGCAAATGTTCAAGCTGTTAAAGAAAGCAGCAAAGTAGGAAACAGATCAAACTCTCCACTTTGCAAGAGAGAATGCCTTGTCAAAAGTATCCATGGCTACACTCATATTACTAACAATAATTTCATCATCACTAGATTTATCTGCACATTTAAGGTTTCAAACATGTCAATCAAACTTCTACATGTACTTGTCTCATTGAAAAGAGTTTCATCAGAATTTTGCATGGTACGCAAAATGAAGAGAACTTAATCTGAAATTAAGTTATAACATCTCTCAGACTCTCGCGTTGGATGTGCAACCGAAAAAAGGATGGCCGATCATAGGGTTTAAAAAGAAAAAGTATCTGAAGATCAATGGTTAATAACACTTTGTTCATAATACCTGGTTATTAATGTACTTTTCTCGACTGGATATTTTCTCCAGTGTTCTGCTGATCTCATGGTGAAGTTTGTCAAGATGGCCCTGAAAAGTACAAACAAAAGTAAGCATTGTAACTCTCCCAGGGCTGAACATCACCAGATTGTGCTGAATCAGCATTGCATGAATGACCTGATGGGGGCATGGAACACTTAAGCCATTGGTAAAGCATTCATGACTGGCCCATTACCCACAAGGGGACTATGGTAAAAAGTGAAATGGAAAGCATTTATGAGCATGCTCATGTATATTGTAGAAGAGTGATTTCAAATGTCTTATTACATGTAATTACATAACTTACCCTTGTTTCTGTTAAAGATGACTTGATTCCTTCACTATGCTGTTGCATTTGCTCGTAATGGGTCCTCCAGTCCTACAAGTATACAGTGTTTGTCAATCAACTTATCCTACACTACAGTAGACACACTAACACTGCCAGACAAACCTAATGGTGTATTACTGGCAATAACCAGGGGTTTCACTAACCTTTTCAGCAGGGGGCAAACTAGTTTTTCACAGGCAGGCAAAACATTTTGAGCTGACAGAAGCTCTTTAGAAGAAAAACTTTCCTCTAAATGGTCAAACATGGCAGGCAAAACTGACCTCACAGCCGGTCAATTTGTCTGGTTCCTGGCCCTTGATGAAACCCCTGAAGAACAAGTCTGAGGGCAAAGGAAATGTTGCCTTGATGGAAGTGGTCAAACAGCATAGTCAAACTCTTAAACACCTGTCAAACAGCACTCAGCTTTTGCTGATCTTGAAACACATCTAAAACCATCAGCAGCACCTAATGATGTCCTCAACTTAGTCTGTGAGGTTTTAAACTGCAACCCAAATGCTTCCTTACACTGAAAAGGTACACTTGTCTTCCAGATTTACTTGGATGCTCAAACATCACTTGAAACTTTTCAAAGATGGATTAAAAGGATCAGAAGAAATTCAGTCATTTCGCTTGATTATTTCTAAAGGTATTTTGAAGATATTTACCTTGTTATCAGTTCTTATGTGGACCTTTAACAAAGGCAGAACTCTTTCAACTTCAAGTTTCCATTCAGCTGCATCAGTAGTTGATTCCATTACAGAATCAGGTTTGGATGAATCAACCATTTCCTAAAGGCAAAACAACGATCAATGATCAATCCAGTGACAAATACCTTATAATAACCTCACTCCTAGACCTCCTTCACCTATCTATTTTATGCCAAGTGGCATATAATTCTGGGGTGGGGGTACTCCCAGAAAAATTGGGTGGGGCGGTGCGGCCTACTTCACAAAACCCTTACCCTTTTAAAGACTAAAATCTGTAATTTTCCCTACCCTATTTAGTACCTAACCACAAATTTGATACCCTATTTAAGATCTGATCCTTAAATCAATACCCTGCTTCAGATCTGCCATATAATTAGTTCCCTATTCCCTTATCAATGATGAAAAAAGTAGCTTCTTCTGAAAAACATAGTTACGCAAATTGAAGGCCAGAGTGCAAAAACCATAGCCAATTTGAGACCAAACTGGCTAAAATCAAAAATCAGTACCCTAGGTCTGACCAAAACAGCAAAAAACATACCCTTTAAGGCTGCACATGTACCTATATAGCCCAAAGAAGGGAGTATTCCCCGCCCCCCAGGTACATAAGGTCTCCACAATCTGCTAGCAACTGACAAATATCCCCCAGCAGTCAAAACAGGTGGAAAACAGCTTTGAATGAACTTGAATTGCACTGTAGAGCAACTGAAATTCAGAGTACAGTATAGTGTGCAACTAGTGTTTGTCTTGTGTCAAGTTCTGGTTCAAAATAAAGTGACAATAGTTTGGTGTCTGATAGTTGACTGACACCTTTGTTCCTTCACAAGCTAACAGCCAAAATTAGCCTTTAACTAGAAAAGCAATGGTGTAAACAAAAAAAAACTATTACATTCATCTGGGACTGTTGCTTCATTCCTGCCAGATCAAGGTAACTGTCATCTTCTTCAATTTCTTCTTCCACCTCATCCTGAATAGGAGTAAATATATGTAATGAGCAAACAGTAAATAACATCTTCAACAATCAAACTATTGTACAGTAAAATAGGGATGGAACAAGAACCAAAAAAAACAAAAATTCTCATTAGTGAGCATTGTCGTAATGAACACTTATCTCAGAACTAACAGTAAAATGAGTATCTTAGGTAATTGTACATGAATGCAAGTTCAAGTAAGTAAGTACAAGTAAAATTGCTCAAGCCTTCAGGCCAGTGCAATTTGTAACTTGAAAGAATTTTCAAATATCACACCAGTGTAAACCCTTAATTGTTCAAGCCTTCATACGATTACTCATTTATTGTATGACTGGGAAAATCACAAAAACACATGGCTGCATTTAATCTGCACTACAGTGCACACTGAAAATTAACGATAAATTGGCCAGCTCTCAGCCAATCACAATGAAATAATTTTCTCAGTGAAAAATAAAGACACATACAGCAATCAATTCAGGAGAATCAAAATTCTGATCGTGATGACAGTACTGACCATCATTTCTTCCTCTACTTTGTTCAATGTTAATTCAGCCTCATCATCTTCCATGGTTTCCTCTTCAAAGTCTTCTTGCGCATGTTGCGGCCTTAGATTTCAACCAAAAGGCAACTTTGTTATTAACATCTTTTTTTTTAACTGATAGAGATATTTACTTAGTCTAGTAAATTGAACAAAACAACTTTCACAAAGAATGGATTCTGCAGACGCTTACTTTTGCCAGGCAAATTTTCTGGTTTTCAGAGCCTCATCAGCAAGTTTATCGATCACATAACAAATCTAAAGAAATTGAAATATTAAAATGTAATGTCATAAATTACTGGTAAGTTACAGGTCAGAATGAAAGTAACATAAGCAACCTCTGAGATGCTAATTCCAAATAATTACATAATAATAGAAGGGCATGTTGCAAGAATAGAGCAGTTTTCAGTTGAGTGCCATAAACCAAAACTAAACCAGTTAACTTACCGATTAGACTACCCACCTAATCTCAAACCGCAGTTAAACCAAAACCAAAACCAAAGTAGCTGCCTGTCATTACTTTTGACACTCAGTTGAAAACCACTCCAAGGTGAAGCATGGGTTACTGGTAAGTTGTTATTACTTAATTTGAAATGATTCAATTTTTCATATTCAGATTGAAGGCAATCTGGTAGAATGCTTCAGATCCCAGATCTAGCCTGCACTCCTTATCATACTTTATTCGACAATCAGTGACACCTGTTCTCCTGATCCTGTTTTCAACTTTCCTGGAGGGAAATCTGCCGGTACTCCCTGGAGTAAAACCAAAAAAATTACATATTAAACAAAATCATAATTAAATGCAAATATTTATTGTTACTGTATAGTAAGTTAATCAAATGTACTAGCTAGTCAATGATGCTCACATTTCTAATCTGACTACTACTGATGGCTTTTGGTGGCCTCTTATGAGAAACAAGAAGCATTTTGTTATATAACTTTAGTTATGTACCTTTGTCTTGTTTGAGTATATAATTATTGTGTATTAGTAGACTGGAAGCAGTCTCTCTTTTGCTCTAAAATCTGTGGGGAAGAACAAAAAGTTCAGAGCACACAAGCAAAGACAAGCAGCAGTGTACTCGCTACTCACAGCTTCACTGCACTCACCTCTGCTAGTTTACTTAGTGTTTTGCATTCTTCCACACAGATTTTAGAGCAACTGAGAGACTGCTCACAACCTAGTGTATTAGTTGTTACTGCAGTTAAGCCTCCACTAATGGCCACCTCTAAACAAAAGCCACTTTTTGTGGTCATGGCAGACAGCATGTACATTGCCTCTTAATTAAACCTCTTAACAATGACCACCTCTCCTCAATGGCAAAGGCTACTAAAGTGCATCCCAACTGCCAAACTCACCTCTCAACAATTGTCAGTTAATCAACGACTGACGAGTGGTGTGTACAAATTAAACCACTGTGACATTCTTATTGTAAAAGGTCACCAAACTTGATCTGTACGACATATTGTTGGGACATTCTTAATATATTTTGATTGCTTTAGGTATTTATATGCTAAAAGAAGCTTTCTTAAAACTGCAACAAAAGATTGCATGCCCCCCCAAAAAATGCAGGTGTCATATTACACCCCTACCTCCCCGTTATGGCCACCTCTCTACTATGGCAACTTTCCTCTGACCCCAAATGCAAAGGTGACCACTGTGAAGAGGTTCGACTGTGCTACTTGTCTTATAGAGGTATAATTTATACAGTTAGTGACTATTTAACTGATCATTCTTCTCGTTCTTACCAGTTTCTTCATCTCATCCAGAATGCTTGACACAGTAGCGTTAGGATCATCATACTATAAAGGAAGAATCAGACTACAGTTATCTCCACAATCCAGTCATCAGTGCATTATTTTTAAGAATCAACTTCTAGCAGCTGAAACAGTAATGCAAAACTCTTTCACTCCCTGACAATAGTGCAACTGGTGTAAAAGACATTCAAAATGTCATAATTTTCTAAAACAGTGAAAAGTAAACAAAATTAAAGAAAATTCACATATGTTTCATTTTCAGACTTTAACCCCTTAAGTGCCTATATATGATGTACTCAGTATGTCATGATTTTTGTCCCCGAGGTACCTATATGATGTACTGGAAACAACATTTATTGGCACCTGAGATTCATAGGAGGGTTTTTGAGAGACTGCTAATTTCCCATTGCTGTGATGTCATATGAATATCAAATTACATCAACCACGGCAAAATTAACCACATTGAAGAGACACTTTTCTGACCTTTCAGAAAATGTGTACATGCCTATAATTTGAGCAAAAAAGCTTATGGCGTTTAAATTTTTCTTTTTTTTAGTATTAGACACCCATTTTCAGTGAAAATGCTGTGGCACATAGTGTATGCACATATTGGTCCAAATGGCATTTTAGGGTTAAAATCTAAGTCTATAGGAGAAAAGAGGGCAATGTTGGAGATAAACTACTTTAAAAAGTCTCTACCGTCAAACTGCTAGTTTTCACTCATACCATCACATACCTCTTGTGGCTGTTCAAAGTTCTTGCCACAACACGTGAGCAGCCATGCAGCTAAAGAAGTAAAAGTGAAAAACTGCTCTCCGGGATTGGTTGCGAAAGCAAAGTAGTGCCTGGTGACAAATTAAAACAGGTATAATAAAAGTAATATCAGACACATAAAAGGATATAATATTAATAATAATACTAATAATAATACTAATACTACTACTAATAATAATAATAATAATATTAATAATAATAATGTTATTAACTTTAGATTAGCAGAGTAGACCTGTGGTCTATGTGTAACTTTAGCTCAGCTTTTCTTATTTTATTGTAATCAGTGAAAAGATATGACTAGTTACGTCCGGCACTCATTTATATATTTGTGTGAAGAGGAACACTGTGAGGGTAGTGCCTTGTCCATACTTTTCACAACACAACACAGTGCCCCCAACCAGGGCTCAAAGTCAGATTGCTTGATCTGGAGTCCAGCAGATCACATCGTACAATGCATCCTTAGTAAGGAGAATTAATGTTTTGAGCTCAAGACTTAAAGCCTCCTTTTACTTCCAGAGCTTTATGGTGGATATCTGACCAGAAAATGAACAACGAAAATGGTACTTCTTTTGCATCAAGAAATACAAATCGATAAGAGATCAATATTTTTCTCAGTTAGTAGCCACACTTAAAAGATCTCTTCCATATTTTGTAGCCACATAGCTAAGTAAATAAAAACCGTCGATTTTAATATGATCTTATGTTGACTTTGGCTAAAAAAATCTAAAGTGGACATATGAAACAAATTCAAACCTTGATAGAGGTCTAAAACCCATCTGCTTACAGAAGTCCGTCTCGTAGTCAAGCAATTTTAGTTTCTCGAGTACTTCTTCCATAACTCCTACTGTCAACATGTAACCCTGAGAGGCATTATCAGCCGCTGCATCGGCTCCACGGCGAACTTCGCCTTCCATTCTTTCAAAACAGAGTGTCAGCTACCCCAAAAGATGCCCTTGACGATATGTTTTTACTCACGAAAATACATCATGTACACAAGTTACCATGTTATTTTTCGTCTCGAAGAAATCAGCCTCGCTTTCATGATGACATATTTTTTGAGCCCGCATGCACACTAGCTGACCTTCATTTTCAAGATGGCGGACGTTTCAATGCAAAAAGTGAAAGATTTGATGGCAAAGAAAGATGCAATTGAACAGGAAATCAAGGAGTTTCAAGACGTTCTTGAATCTGTAAGCTCTATCTACGAACAACTAGATATTTAGATTCAGATAAATGACTATAGAAGTAACTTTAAAACTTTATTTTTTTTCAGCAAAAAGGAGTCGGGATGCATGGAAAGTTGATCGACGATGAGAATTATCCCCGCTCAGATATCGATGTTTACGCGGTTCGTGTTGCAAGAAATCGAATTATATGTAAGAAAGATAATATTCTGTTTCAAATTTCATGGTGTTATATTTTTTGAAGGCAAGAGGCGAATTTTTTTAAATAGTATTTGGCTCATGGTGATAACAATATGCGCGTGGGCTTAATTTGCTGACTCATTCTTATGCTGTCCTACATCCTTTCGAATGTTAAATCAGGTCTTCAAAATGACCATAAGGCGTTAATGAAGGAAATAGAGGAAGGCATTCATGAGGTGCATGCCAGAGCACGAGAACAGAAAAATAATGCAAAGGAAAACCAGGAGGATACAGAAATGGCAGGTAAAGCTGCGAAGGTGGTTTAGTAATCGATTAAGTCTCTGGATGTTCAAACATTGTTATTGTTCAAAGTAGGTAAAGAGCATTACTTGTGGTTAAATCGGTATTTTCTCCAAAATGCCAATTTGAAAAAAGGTACAAAAGTCAGTTTTGATATTCGCTGCGTCTCTAATTTGTCCAGCAGCTGGACAGGTTTTTCAAAATACTCCATGTCCGGCAGTCAAAATTATTTTTTAAAAATTCATTTAATAATATCAAATCCTTGTTTATATGGCTGAATACTTCACTATTTCCACCATAGTGTGAAATTTGGTGAGCTGGCACCCTACACCAGTATTTATAACATAGACTATTATAAAATAATTGGCAGTCAAAACGTTTAAATAGTACTCTGGTTAGCCTAAAAATCACTCTGGTTAGCCTGAATAGCACTTGGGTAGCCTGTTTATGGTTAGCTTTCAATAATGCTAAGAGTAACTCTATAAATATTTAAAAAATTCTGAGCACTGCTGGCTGGTTGCCATGGCGCAGTGGTCATGGGTACTGCTTGCCATACCAGCGACCCGGGTTTGATTCCTCTTGGGGTTGCCTGTCATAAAGTTCTTTTTACGTTGCTTTAATTTATAAAAGTCTCACAGCCAGACACGGAGTATTTTAAAAAACCTGCCCAGCTGTCGGACATGTAGCCACAGTGTTTGATATTTCAAAGAAATAAATTCAGTAAACTTTTTTCTTAAATATGCCCAATTCCCTCACATAAATTATGGTAAGACTAATATCTTTTCTTTGAGACTTTGTTAACTTGCTCAAAAAGTCAAGACTAATAATAATAATAATAATAATAATAATAATAATAATAATAATAATAATAATAATAACGAATATTTATACAGGATAGCCCTTCAGTGCAAGAGTACTGTTATCAAAGGGGTCCTGTCTAAATAACATAATATAACAATAGAAACTAAAATAAGTTAAGAATGACTTTGTAAATTATTGTGACGAACGAATGCGTGACATTATTTGTCATTGCAAAATCACCACGCTGTTGTAATAGGATCTCCGGGAGAGGTCTGAGTCGGAGAATTGAGAAGAGAATTAAAAAGACACCTGTGTATTTACGTGAAGGATCTGTCCTTTATTGCAGCCCGTTACATTATTAACTACACAACATAAAATTGATCTAAAGACTCCCTAAATAGTACCCTAATGCTAATTTGCTTGATTTTTAAAGGTAAAGAATTAAAAGCTGAAGTGCCTAAAAAGTAAAAACTTTTTCGAGCGAAGTCAAGTTTCACTTTTGGCAGAGCAATGGTGGTCCCACTGTTCCTCGTATTAAAATCGTGGGTTAAAAAATTAAAATAACCCTAAACCCTAAAACTCTAAAATCAAGTAGAGATGGCAAGACTAGGAAATTTCTCTAAAATTCTGTAGGATGTATATTTTTTAAAGGACCAATTGCCATGTCAATCATTAAAATTCTACAAATCACAGATCAAATGGAGTTTAGGAACCACTAGCATAGTGATATTAGTAGAGTGGTTTTACTACTGGAATTGTACATGCCACAACTTCATATTAGTTCCTATTATCCGGGTATAGTTAGTAATTCTTTTGTTTTCTAATCTTTTTCTAATCTGTTTTTGTATACTACGCAGTAATACTAATTAGCAGACAATATTACACACTAACAAGTAGTTTCTGTTTCATCACTCTATGTTGGCCAAACAAAATCCATAATATTCTTGTTTGTAATACACTCACATGTTTGTGGTTTCCAGATATTTCAACAAAGCTGGAAGCTTTTCTTCGAGTTGATTCAGTTGCTGAAGGGTCACCGTCATCACAAGCAGTAAGAAACAATGTTTAATTGTTTCCATTAAGGGGCATTTCAATGTAATCAGGGATTAACAGCACATGAAATTGTTGTTGTCTTGAAGTAAGATTATTTTACCACACACCCATATTTATCACAATATGGACAGATTAGGTTAACAACCATTTGTCGCTTGTTAAATAAATACACAAGGAAACCACACAAAACATTTGGCAGTAAATGGGACTAAGGTTGTTGGGTGCTCCCTGGGATAAATAGGGTGGAAGCAATACACCCTGTAAAGTGAAGGTAAAGGGGGTGGCAGCAGCACACCCTACGAGTAATGGATGAGCCAACAATTGTAGTGCATGCTACACCTGGTGATAACATGTAAACTAAAAGGGATGAGCCAATAAGTGTGGCACATGCCACACCTGGCTAGTGACTAAGGCTAAGGTGGGGTCAGGGTCTCACCCAGCCTGCTATGTGCAAAGAATATGGACAGATTAGGTTAAATCTGCATACAAGCAAAATGGCCCATTGGGCTGGCGCTTATCTCCGGTTTCAGTGACTTGTAGGAACTAGGAGTATTTCTACTCCCCCCTGGATGGTATGCTGGTTACCCCCAGCATTAAATTTGCTGGTACTCATTTAAACACCTGCATGGAGAGAGGCACTGTGAGTAAACTGTCTTGCCCAAGAACACAACACAATGTCCCCGACCAGGACTTGAATCTGGACCACTCGATCTGGAGGCAAGCACACTAACCACAAGGCAACCTCCCCTCTGCAATATGCATAGATTACAATGAATTAACCTTTCCACAGTCATACTTCTTCATGATTCAATTATAGGGTTTAAAAGTTGGGGATCTCATCATAAAATTTGGCTCCATCAGTGGTGAGAACTTCAACAGCCTTCAGGATATTGCTTCTGTTGTACAGCACAGCAAGGGGGTAATGATAATAATTAATTAAAAATTTAATTTCTCGATTATTCAGATTATTTTTACCAGTCCAAACATGTCTAATGATAAGGCTGAATAGTATTCACCAACTGTACAGCATTGTTTGTTTTGTTTCACATGGTTTTCCAGTGTTGAATATTTGCAATAGTCAACTAGACAATCAGTACTCTTTACTTTTTTGAGAGTTAAGAGTTCTTGGAGAGGGGTGGGGGAGGGTGGGGGAAATGGGGGTAAAGTGTTCATCAGTTAATTTTGGCTCATATTTTAGCTTACCAGTTTGCATGTGATAATCTCTTCTACAGACCCCAATGAGTGTTACAGTTGAAAGACAACAGAGAACACAAACCTTATCCCTTACCCCAAACACGTGGGGTGGACGAGGGCTTCTTGGGTAAGAATCCAGACTCCTGTTGGTATTTTCATTTGAAATGTAAATTACCAGTATGTTACAGGCAACTCTCTACGAACAGACACTCTCATAAGCGGACAGCTCTATTTACAGACACTTTTTTCAATTCCCGTTTTACCTTCCAGTCAAACTCTGTATTTGCACATCCCCATAAATGAACACTCTCTCGTAAGCAGACACGGACACTTTTGAAATGAAAATTGGATTTTTCTTTTATTTACTCTCTCCTAAGCAGATGCCCCATGTATTTAACAATTAACTCTTGGCAATAAATTGACAAAAATATGACCTTAAACAGAGAAACAGAAAAGTGGGATCAGTTTTGTCAAATCTACATTTGTTAACGGGAAAGCAAGCTGTCCGTTTGTTTGACATCAACAACAGTCTGACATAACATTTGTAAAGTCATGTCATGGCCACATTCATCATGGTCTACTGTCCTTCTCGCTTCTGTTTTCAATCACTGACTGTACTGAATACAGTATACTGTATCCCAGATAACACCCACTGATTAACTCTCCCGTAGGCAGACATCCACACTATTTTTCTTTGGTGTCCACTTAAATGCAAATACTTCTTGCAAGTGAACAGCCATATATTACTAACAGACACTTTTTCCAGTTCCCAAGGGAGTCTGCTTAGGAGAGAGATGACTTAATTCTACTAGTATGGTCACTTCTGAAATGAATAGTCTGTTACAGTGTCATCCAGTGCTAAACATTCTTGATTACTCTACTTTGTCTACAGCTGCCACATTGTTCCTGTGAAATAGGCATCTTTGACCATCATTTGCTGAAAAAGCAGCATCAACAAAGAAACCTCCCTCCTCTGTCTGCAGTCAAGACAAAGTTTACAGACATTTTAAATCAAGCTGTGTAAACCTCTTTAGCAAAATTATCATTTAGGGCAATTAGAATTATAGTTCTAATCCCTGTTCAGGGTGTATGGTGTTCCCAGAGGTAAATAACTTGGCTCATCTCGCAACTGGAAACCATTTGGGCACACCAAATGCACTATCCCTGACAAAGACAGGGTCTGTTTGAGTTTACTGGTAGTTGTTTTTTTGGAAAGACTTACTCCATCACACCTTAAACTAAGTGAGCTTGGTTCTCAGTTTTCCACATGTTTCTTTGCAGTGGCAGATCTAGGAGAGGGGCCTGGGGGGGGGGGGGGGGGCAAAAAACCCAAAAAAATCGCAGAAGGAAGAAAAGCCAGCAGGGCACGCAAAAATAACCACACCCCCGTTAGCTCGAGGTCTGGATCCGCCACTGCTTTGCGGACATTTTTTACTTTTTGCCACACTGGTCTCAAATTTAAAATTGTCAACAATTTCAATACTTATTGAGAAAATATAAAGATTTCTTTAATAATGTGCAGTATTAGCTCATCAAACAAGATGACAGGACTGTACGGTATTAAAATACCTTACTACATTACTTACAAACCACTTAAGGTATTCCTGGAGGCTAAAGTGACATTTTTGTTTTGCCAAAATTTTTTGTCCGCTGGAAGATAATTTTAAAACACAAACGTATGCTAAGTTTTAGGTCGGAAAAACCAAACCCGTCTGAGATATTGGCATGCGAAGTTTCGTTTCTATGTAGGTTTTCGCGGTAAAAATACGAAAAAATGTCCTGCTGTGGTCTCCCAAAGGATGGTCTTGTTGACAGCTCAACGCAATAAAACCTGGTAATTCGAAATGTGACACCCTCTTTGATCGTGATGGCAGCCGAGGAAGCGGTAAATGCGCTCGACCGTACTTTCAGAAAATAAAATAGGCATTGAACTCGCGGACAAAAGAAATAATGCTTGACGTCGTGGCCACAAACAGTCCTTCTGGGATACGGATTCTAAAAGATAAAAGCAATTGTAAGTAACAGCGCTTTGGCAGAGTCATTGTAATTACAGTAAACAAAAGCGCACTGGAAAATCATCGGTCAAGGTTAGCTAATGTTTTCACATAAAATTTGTAGCTACACAAGCTAACAAAACATGAATCAAAAATTTCACTGGGAAGCACCAAGGGGAAGTGAAATAAACGTATGTTATGGACGCTTATGTAATGAGAATGTATTCATTGCTCACAGATCACATATCATAGAAACGTGAGAAAATCTCAATGCTAGACAAGACAACTAATCGAGCCATCAATCTTCAATGAAAAAAGTTATGAAATTGAGACGGTTTGTTGTAAGCTACAAATCAAGATACAAGCAGGAGTCTCACCATTCCCTATTGCTTTCCTCACGAAGTTCCTTTAGCGGTGGTTCGTAGTCAGAGTCATCGTGGGGAGAATCGGTCGTTGATTTCTGCTCTTGTTTGGCGTTGACAATGGTTTTAGTTGTTTGAAAGGTCTCCAAGACCCCTTCATCTCTCAGTTGCCGTTCTACATCTTTCGCACTTTTTAGTGTCTTTACACCAGGGTTTGTGTAGCGTAGGTAGACCTTAACTCCCGAGGACGACTCCCTCTCCTCCTGTTTTATCGTCCAGCCAGCTTCCCTCAACTTATCAAAATCCAACGCAATTCTTGATTGTGTTCCAGAACCACGAATCGCATTACCCTTCACCGCCTTCGCCGCTTTCTCGCTAGTTTCTCTCTGTCGCTTTTTCGGCGGCATCACTCCGACTACTTCTTTTTTTCTTTCGTTTTTTTTTTCGCTAAATTCTCTCGCGCGTCCTATCTTTCGCTCGCTTCGAATGTCAATTCTCGCAATCACGCTGTCAACACTAACAGTTGGATGCCGTTGCGGGTACCGTTGCTATGGAAAGGTGTTATTGTTCGTAATCGCTTTTTCCGATTGGTTTCGCGGGAAAAATAGCACCCCGTAAAAGGAAAAAAGGGCCCAAAACAGGGCCGTTTTAGGCGATATACCGCTGGAAACTATTATTGTAGGCATTTACAAGATGGCTGCCGAGGAAAACAACGAAGGGAGAGCTTTCCGACTGGTAATTTTCGAATTAAAGCTCGATCTTGTGTCTAAATAAATGGTATAAATAAATGTGGGAGATTGTTCATTTCATTTTCTTTTCATAGGTTAATCGCTACGACTTAAAACTTGGCAGACAAAAACTACGTATGTGAACGGACTTTTTTGTGCGAGTACGTCAAATGCCTTTGAATACAAGACTCGTAGAAGCATTGCCATTTTTATAAGGGTGTGAAAACATATTTCTAGACATTATTTTTTCCCGTTTTCCTTTTCTCTGACGTACTCGCACGGAATTTTAGTTTTCAACCTCGTGCATAAATTGGCCAAACCTTTCTAACATTGAAGGAATATTCTTTGAGTTATTTTGCAATAATCAAAACAAGAGGGTTTCGACCACGCCCATTTAAATATCAAATTTCAGGGACTACTTTCATTCTGGCTGAAGAAAATTATTTTTTAAAGTAAATACATAGAACAACGTTTTAGATGTAAAAATTTTATCATTTTTGAGCCAATATTTTTAATGATTTGATGCATGCAAATATGGTAGAAAAATATGCAAATTAGCCTCCAGGAATACCTTAAGACTACTAATATACAGTATGTACAGAAAATAACATCTGAAATGCAATTAAAATGCGAGCGACTTTCATTTCACACACAGCTTTAGCATCATTGCCTGAATTACATAAGGATAATAACTGGATGGCTACCCTAGGGTTACTCTTCGTATGCAAGTCTTGACCTTGCTCATGTTAAAACCAACTGAAAATCTTACTCTGAAAGGATGAATTCCACTGCACAAATGATATACCTTTAACATATGAGCTTAAAAGTTCATTTCTCAAATTTGGGCCATTCCTTTTTTCCTGTTTACTTTATATTTAACCAGGGGTTTCAATAATGTTTTCAACAGGAGGACAACTGGTTTTCATAGGCAGACAAAACTTTTTGAATTGAACTTTTTATAAGGAAAACATTCCTCTGTATGGTCAAACTAGGCAGGCAAAACTATCCTGTCAGCCTGCCAATTTGCCCAATGTCTGGCCCTTAATGAAGTCCCTTAATTAGCTTGCTGTTTTCTGACTTTTATATCGTAAACTATCTTTTTGAGGGTGACATGGCCAATTAATACAAGAGGCCTAAATAATCTTAGAGGTCTTGTTATTATGTAATGGTATTTAGTAAGCTGTTATAGTTATAGTAGAATTGAAACCCCAGAAATTGGCAGTACCATATGCTACAGTTGGCTAGCAGTAGAACAGTAAAATATCGGGGAAAGCATTTAATGTTTACAAGTTATAAATAAAATAACTCAAAAAGCAGACTGCTTTTCTGCCAATTTGGTTGCTTCAAACATCAGCAAAATGCCGAAAGACTGGAGACAAGTATCACATGTACATTCTACTTCCTTCAGACTACTGGTAATCCTATTTTAAATTAAATACCTGTCTGTTTAAGTATAGCATACTTTTCCAAAATAAATATTATATTTAACATGCAAGCAAAGCCTGCTGTAGAAACAAGAGTTCATCACTGGCACTAATGAACCAATAACTGTGGAACAGAATTAACTGATCTTAGCACTGACTGTTTGTCATAAGCACCTTGCATTCAAATACATCAATATTCAAATATGTTATGTTCCTACAAACTGGGTCAAGTAATAAATGTCCTGGAAATCAAAGGTTCAGTCACTTTAATTTGCTTTTCATTACTATAAAATTAAAAGTAACTCAGCTGAATTTTGGCCTCTTAGAGGAGTCCATACGTTTACTATATACACTTTGCTAAAATGTTCAATTAGGTGCATCTTTGCTTTTCAGTAGGTAACATAGTTGAGATGTTGTTCTGCGTGGCACAGGGCATGCATGAATAAATGCTTTTCTGCTTTCTCTACTTCCTCCCATGCTGCTTCATACCGTCACTTCCACAGCTAAAAGCTCTGCAAGTAATTAGACAAGCTTGAAGAGGCCTCCATGGAAGCTAGCCAATGCTAGGTAACGGACAGGATATTATTGAAAGCACTGGCAGTGGACCACTGATAGGTCAGCTAAGGTTTGTGTTTTGTATTACTGAGTGAAGAATTTCAAGTCCATGCATTTCCTTCAGCTTGTCAAGATGCCTGCAAAATGAATAACATGTGCGTAAGGCTCCATTATACTAAATGGGTAATACACATAATTATTCTGTACAAAAGCTTTGTCTTAGTTGCATCAATACCATAGAAAATTATCTCCTGGTCTTTACTTTTTGTAACAGCACCATGCTGCGTCAATGAATGCTTAAAATCCTTAAAGTGTAAAGGTCTATGTATCTTTTGTAAATGTTTACAAGTTTGAACAAAAATTATTGGAATTACACTTGACTGCCTAATTCCTATTATATTTGACATTTTTCATTTCTATTTGTTTGGTTTGAAAAATATGTTGATGTATGTTCTTGTTTTGATGTCAAAGCCTGACTAGTCCCAGGTCCTAACCCCACACAGTTTCTGACCCAACCAGAAGTGAAATTTCACATTTGCAGAGAGCTAAAATGTAATGAAAAATATTTCCACATCACGATCTCATGTAGATTCCATTGAGCCAATGAAAAAATATTTGTCATATACACTTTAACAGAGAAGCAGTGATTATGCGTTGTATTGCAATACCTTTTGTCTGCTGTGGCAAGTTTAGCTAAACAAATGGCAGCATTTTGTTTTACGTCATTGCTCAACTCATCATCTGTTGCATGCTTCAGGAGAATTTCCACTACCTCGCCAACACCAGCAAGATACTGGCTAACTTCCTCTGTGAAATAAAAGTCATTTACCAGGCTGATAAATTACTTGTAACTTATGGGAACAATGTTCTCCTGCAATAACACAATAATTAATTTGCCATTGCTGACATGTAGCACTGTCCTCATCAAGGTAGTGTTCCCAACTGGTTCAATTGACCTAGCCCATCAGACACAACTTAGATCTGTATAGTGTTACGTCATTTCAGCATCAACTGTAATCTTGAATCCTAGACTGACTCCCAGGCCTCTCCTAATGACATGTAACACTATCCTCATAAACAGAGCGTCCCTGACTGGTTCAATTGACCTAGCCCATCAGACACAACTTAGATCTGTATATGTTACATCATCTCGGCATCAACTGTAATCTTGAATCCTAGACTGACCCTTGGCCTCTCCAAGAGGGCCACAAGGATCTCACAATGGCTTAACTGTGTTGTCTGGGCAACTGAGGGCAAATACACCTTACAGCTGAATCTATCACTTTGTCCTTCTGAGAACAAATTTTGTATCTAAATCTGAGTATGTCTTGAAGTTTAAAATATGCTACTGGAATTCTGCATATTAATCTGATTTAACAGCCCATTAGTAAAGGAATTTTGAAGCAGTTGAGAGTCCTCTTACTTACCCATATCAGCACAGTGACCAAGGCATAGTGATGTATTTCCTATGATGGTTTCATCTGTAGAGTGCAGAAGTTGCACTAAAAAGTCCAAAGCTAAAACAGGAGAGTTGAACACCTTAGTTCAACCTTGCCATACACTAATTTATGCTGATTTAGCCAAAACCTGAAAGCTGAGATCCTGATTACAGTACGTTAACCTGGCTTGAGCTTGCCATCCAATGGAAAATCAGTACTGGGCAAAGGTCAACTTAAATAAAAAAGCTCTAAACCTGAGCCTGCAATATGGTCATGTGATACTGGTCAGTGAATATCTTGTTTTGACAGGTCCACTATTACTACATGGTAGGCATTAGGGACCAGTGAAATTGTATCTTACATTTTCTTACATGTACCTAGTATGTGTATGCGTGTACCTTTCTCACTTAAGACAGCTTCTCTGGCATCTTTTCTCTCCATTGTGCACAGTGCCAGTGACTTGATGGCATATTTCTTCACAGTTTCCCTTGTGCTTGCCCCCCATCCCACCTGAAAATGGCTGCTAAGAATAACCAACTGCAGAAGGAATAAACACAACATTGGCTTATAAACAGCTACCAAGATGCACAAACATTAACAAAACAACATCTGTGAGCCAGTTCACCTCTTGAGTGCCAGACCATTGTGTATGCTCTGTGCCACACCATTTTCACCGAAAATGGGTGTCTAGTAAAAAAGTTCACAGAGCTTTTTCACCTAATCAAAAGATATGTGCATATTTTCTGAACTTAGGTCATAGATTAAAGTGCTCCTTCAAAGTGGTTAATTTAACTGAGGTTGATGCATACTGTAATTTGATATCCATTTGATGTCATGAACAACAATGGGAAATTAGCAGTCTCTCGAAAAACCTCCTATGAATCTCAGGAGCTGATAAAAGTTTTTCTAGTGTGCCAGGAGTTAAACTAAATCTCTTGAAATTTTGACATACTCAGTACATCATATAGGCACCTGAGGAGCAAAAACCATGATGCACATGTACTGAGTAAGGCATATAGGCACTCAGGGGTTAATATTTATTAAGCATATTCAAATGTAAGCATAACAGCAGGATGGTATGAGAAATGTTTCAAATAGCAATAATTTAGAACCCCATGCTTATGAGACTATCTGAGCAAAATGGTCACCATATGATGCAGCTCTCGATCATGGTCAAAGCCAATCTACTGACCATTAGATCAAGACAAATTCCTGTACTGACGTAACAGAAAGCAAACATTCCAGCATGTAACATGTCACCTTAAGAATGCGCAAAACGTGGATGTGGATTTTCTGATCACAAGCTTGATTTAATGCATCGGTTGAGTGAGCCAGTAGATGTCTAATCGTAGCAAGACTGCGCTAAAACGTTAAACAGAAGTAATGAGTTAGACAGGATTATCCTGAACAAACTTCCTGTATTTGTCACCGATAAGGTTCACTTTCAACGGACATCACAAAAAAAAAAAAAAAAACAGCATCCAGTATCACAGGGCTTAGTTGACAAAATTATTGATAAGTCTGCATTGGTTCAATTGCAGCCATGCTGGAAATGACTGACATTCCTCATAGCAAGATAAACGACATGAAGGTGTAACCATTAGCAGACGCTGGCACAAAGGCACAATTTCAGGCCTGAATCAACTACTCTACATCTAGACTGGTGCCCCCATGACACCGAGAAAACCAAGCAATGCTATAATGCAGTTTGTAATTTAATGGGTAATGACCAGGTTAAATCTAAGAATAGAATATATTGTACCTCACAGATTTCATCATATCCTGTGTTTAACATCTCAATGAGTGATGGAATCAACCTTGGAGCTGCATCCTGATTGACAAGAATTCCCAAAATACTTTTTGTGAGTATACCAGTGTCAGTGGCTGTTTATTATTGAGACATGCTCAGTTAAAAGAGTTTCTTTTCATATATATAGTAACATTGGAATGTGCTGACTTCTATACTATTTCTGTCACTACTTACATATAACATACCTTCTGGTGTTGGTTTGGTTGTGTGGATATATTTGCTAGCAAACCAAGAAGAGAAAAGATGGAACATCGTACTTTCTGGTCTTTTATACCACAGATATGGCAATCCTGTGTAAAAATATAATTTACATGTTAATTAAAAACAAGGCCACACTTAAAGAAAAGAAGCACAGATTGAACTGAGAATCCTGTAAGGTTGGGAGGGAATGAAAAGATTGTCATTGGTGACTGACATTTTACGCAATACATAAATTTTCACAATCAGGTTCAAGAATCTGTTACTTTTTTAAAATTTTGGTCAGGGTTTGTTACATTTTTTTGTTACATTTCGTGTGAAACAAATTTGTTGCTATAAAGAATTGTTCATAACTAAGTTACAGGTACCACTTGTTAGAATAGTAAAAAAGTCTGCATACAAGCCAAGTGGCCCATCAGGTCAGAGCTTATCTCGGTTTCTGTAACATGAAGTGACTAGGAATTTTTCTACTCCCCCCTGGATGGGATGCGAGTCAATCACAAGGTTATGCTCAGTAATAGAAAAGGTTAAGGTAGAAAGGTAAACTCTGCATACGAGCCAAGTGGCCTATCGGGCTGAAGCTTATCCTGGTTTCTGCAGCATGAACCGACTAGGGCTACCTCTACCCCCCCTGGATGCGATGCTAGTCCTTTGCAGGGTTACCCCCCAGCATTAAATTTGCCTGTAACCATTTATATACACTTGGCTGGAGAGAGACACTGTGAGAGTCAAGTGCCTTGCCCAAGAACACAACAAAATGTCCTCCATCAGGGCTCAAACCTGGACTGCTTGATCCAGAAATGAGCACACTAACCATGAGGCCACCATGCCTCCCACACTTGGGAGTAGAAAAGTAAAGTAAATAGTGAAGTACAAACCAGGAACTTGACACTAGTTTCCCACCATGCCTGTTCATCTGCAATCTTATTTCTTATGTAAGTGTCCCTGGCCATGTTAGCCAAAGCTGATAAACCAGATGACACCAGAGACCAGTTATCTGTAGGTTCGTGAGATGTTTTTTGGTTGCCTTCGCATAACTTTAACTGTACATGAAAGGACAATGAAAGAACAATGACAGTGTCAATGAGCGTAATCATGAAGACAGGGAGGGAGGAAGAGAAGCTGAAGGACACAATGGACAATAGATGTATGGACAAAGGACGAGAAGGAGCAGAGATGAACCTTTACAGATAAAAGGGTGCAAGGAGAAAGGAAGATCAAGAAAATAAGAGAAAGAAGGGAATCCACTTTACCACAAATTTCTGTGAGATGCCCAGAAAGTCCTTGTCAACCAGATCTCTAATTTTTTCACAGAATCTAAAAAGGAGAATTAGAGAGAAGAGAGAATTAGTTCTAAAATAATTTACCATCCTTTGGTTTATGATTGTTTAACATGTACTTTTCCCGTTTGTTTTTACTGACCTGTAAATTCATTCTGATCAGATTATAAATTTAAGTTCAAAGTTCAGAATGAAAAAAGTTATACTCTTAACAATACCTTGTAAGGCTGAGAAATAACATGTTACAAGTAACTTGTCTCTAGACATAGCTTTACCAGAGCATATAACACATTTGACAGCTTTCATACCCTTGTTCCAAGGCTAAGTTATTAATTGTGGACATTGCCACAACAGCTGTATTGTTTCCCCTTTGTACAAGTGAAAATAAGGCTTCTGTTACCCTGAAAAAATAAAACATACATTCCTTAATCTCAACTCATTGATATCCACCCTTTAATGACTTTTTGTTTATCCTCACAGTCTGCAAGGTTTCATTTCATTTTCTTCTTGTCCACTCTGTTCTTATCATTAGTTTAAACCCTATTCAGTCTTCTAGTTGACAATATTCTTTCATTACTCCCATCTGCTTGTTTCCTAATCTTACCATTTGATATGTTTATATGTAGTAAGACCAAGTCTTCCCTTTTCAGTTTGTGACAGTTGATGGAGGAAGGACGTAGCAGCAGTTCTAATGACAGGAGAAGTTGGGTCTCTTAAGAGAAGATTGAATGATGGGGAATGATCCTTCCTGAGAAACTCTTCCACATTGTGATCTGGAAGAAAAATATCTTGCCTGTCACAAACTAATCAACAGAAAACAACAAATTCAAAAAGCAGAGAGAATACATGTCTTGATTGATTTAGTAACTGACTGACTAACCAACTAACTGATTAACCAACTGACTGACTAACTGACTGACTCACTGACTCACTGACTCACTGACTCACTGACTCACTGACTCACTGACTGATTGACTGAGTGACTGACCAACTGACCGACTGACTGACCGACTATCTCACTGACGCACTGACTCACTGATGGATGGATGGACAGAGAGATGAAAGGATGGATGGACGGACAGACAGATGGATGTACTGACTGAATGATTGAATGACTGATGGACTGACTGAGCTTTTCTTTAACCACCAGGCATATACATTTCTTCTTTAACTACATGTACTTACTGTCACATACATAGATACAAACACTGGACCTTTATAGATTGTTCACTTCCGTTGCATTACGACCATCGCTGATTTAGTTTATGTTTGATTTATGTTTCTTGGCTGACTGCTCTAGGTGTTTTGTCATTACATAGATACCATATTTCTGAGCACGTTTCAGTCGATTGGGAGTCACATGTTCCAGGAGTCGTTCATAGTTTAACTCAGAGTATTTGGAGCTATTTTCTTTGGAGTTTCTCACGCACAATGTTAGAGATCAGATGCAAGTCATTTTATATTTTCCCTTCTTATGGTTTTACTCATTTCCATTTAGCTTGTTGTCCTGTGTGCCTCTTGTTACTCAACAATCGTCTATTGATTTCTAGTCTTTACAGTAAGTGGTGTACAAGCAGCCCAGCCAGATCTTCAATGAATCTTACAAATTGTGGGCTGTTGTGCCTAAGTTTATTTAAACTGGCAAACTCCGATGTACTGCACCTCGCATCCGCCACGTATGTTGGGATTGCAACACTTATTATGGCCTTAAAGATTACTGGGCATTATTGCCTACATGTGCCTCAAGTATTGAAATCATACTGACCTGTAGAGCTGGATAATTGAGGACATAAGAAAATTAATGCATTGAGTTAATTCTTACCATTGTCAGTGCAGGCTTCCATCAAAATCCTTAAAATTTCACACATAAAATCAATATCCTCTAACATTGTACACACATCTGCTCCTTCCCAATATCTACAAAGGGAAACAAAAATGCTCACATCTGTAAAGGCAGCCAAACAACATATCAGTCTTACACACACCCACTCTTACAGTCCACAAAATATATTAACACAAAAGTGCTACCTGTTACATATTTTTCGCTTAAATTTATAAAAGATGGACAACTCACTCAAATGGACACTGCATGCAGTGATCCAACACCTGCATGTTTATAAACAGAATTTAACTTCAACCTCATTTTACTTACTTTTTAAATGTTTTATTGTAATCTATGATTTGAAAGCCTCCATAACATCTAAATAATGTTTTATTAGCATCTGCAATATAGGAAAGCAAGGATTGAATTAGCTAAAAGTACACATAGGTAAAACTGTATATCAAACCTATGCTATGTTGATTTCGAAAAAAGGTTCTAAAAAGATAAATATTTAAAGGATATAGGCAATTATAATAAACTTGAAAATTGATAGAAACAGAGTGAATCAGAATTCCTAAACTTCAAAACTGACTTACTGCTATCTAGAAGTGAAACTAGCTTCCTTGTTGATTCAATGTATTGTGACGTAGCAAGACTGCCTTTGTGTAGTCTGTTAATAGATTCTTTTATTAATTCTCCACTTCCTTCTCCAGCGAGGGTGGCAGCCTGTGATGAGTTAAATGGTCAGGAATGGTTATTCCATTCACACACGTGATGTTACATGTACTAACAGTAATGTTAACATCTTCAAACATTGAAAAAAAAAAAGCATTTTTTAACCCTACTGTAGGTCAACACACATAAAAAAGGAATGCTTGTCTTGAAGCAAGCAGCACCCAAGTTAGGGTTGTTGTGTGGTTTTTTTGGGGGGTGTTACTATGATTTAGAGGAGAGGGAAATCAGATGTCAGCCTGTAAAAGTACCCGGGGGGGGGGGGGGGGTTTGAAGTAAAGGTAAAAAAAGTAAAGCCTGCATGCAAGCCAAGTGGCCCATCAGGCCAGAGCTTATCCCGGTTTCTATAGCATGAAGTGAGTAGGAGTGTTTCTTCTGCCCCCTGGATGGGATGCAAGTCCATTGCATGGTTAACCCCAGTATTAAGTTCGCCGGTACCCATTTATACACCTGGGTGGAGAGAGGCACTGTGAGAGTAAAGTGTCTTGCCTGAGAACACAACACAATGTCCCTGGCCAGGGCTTGAACCTGGACTGCTTGATCCGGAGATGAGCACACTAAACAAGAGGCCACTGCACCTCACATGCCTCTCATTATGTTCAAGGTCTCTACTGTAAGATACAGACCAAGCTTTTTTGTTTCGTTTGTTTGTCTATTTGTTTCAAAAAGGAAAGCCAATCTTAATGTTGGACTAAGTTGACAGGTGAGAAAAAGTTAAGAAGAAGAAAGAAATTAAACTAATTGAAACTGCTCAGTCACACTATATATTCTTGCCAGTCAAAAGTGTATTCATCTGATAATTTAATATTTTTATTGCCACACAAATCTGACCTCTTTTTCATCCTGAAGCCTCCGTTTTGCTGATTCTGCCTCTGATATATACACTAAAAAGAGCAGAAGTTGAAAATTATGTTAAACACAAATGGAGGAAAAATATGAATACTGACAGTAACATGTATTTAGTACTTCACTGACGATTATTATTAATTTAGCATAACATATATATGATGAACAACCTTTTAAAACCTTTTCTTGCTTTGGAGCAACTTCAATAGCATTCTTTAAAACTGATACAGCCTGCAAAAAAAATGCAGTGATGTCATACATGTCACATGTACATACAATTTTTATGATCAGATCTAAAGTAGTCTTGTTAACAATCACAGTTTAAAGGCGTCTCCGTACTGAGAATACCCCCTAGCATGGGAGTGGTTCTCCATAAGGCATTTCCTTTTTGGCATCATGAGAGTTACTGCTATAAATTCTGGCATTAACTTACTAATCATATTTTTGTCTGTCTTAAGAGTGTGTTATGGGTGAAAGATAAAACTCTATTTTAATTCACAACAGGATGATGTTAAGTAAAATCTTACCTCATCAAACTTCCCTTGTGCTTGCAGAGCTCTGGCTTTGTGAACAAATGCTTTCACCCACTTTGGATCAATCTGACATTGACAAGATATTAAAATTATATTTACTGAAGTCAAAGTTGAAAATTCAATAGATTTTAAAAAGCATATCATCAAAATTAAAAGTAAATTACACGTACATTGTATCTCCACTAAATATCTCTCCTTTGAATAAAATATAATATCACCCCTTCCTCTTGAACTGAAAGAAGTCAAATTGATCCAAAAAGAATGTGTGGGTAAGAAAATATTGCATTTAAACCAAGTTTATTGCCACTTTGAATCAACCTACAATTGCCCAAATTATAGCTGCTTGTAATGTAAAATATTAACTTGCCTTCAAAGCTAGATTACAGTCATGGATAGCGGAATCAAAGTCATCAAGTTTGATGTAAGCCTAAGGTTAAGAATAAGCACAAAATTAAAACATCAGTCCTGTTATTATCTCCCACAAACACTTAAAGGTATAATAGCTAGTAAAGCTGCATAATAATCCAATGATCGATACTTCATGTGAACAAAAATATCTTCACTTCATCTGTGGAAATTGATATTTCCATCGGCAATTAATAAATTTTATTAAATTCTTTTTAGCTTCATCGTGTTATTTCAAATTATGCATTTGGGAAGTTTGGAAAGCACTCAAGAAGCTAAGAGTTGTTCTCGGCTGTGCTTGGAGCAACTCTTGATTGCACATTTTTGAGCTTTCAAACCTCCCTTTGTGCATTATAGCATGCTGAAGTGTGAATCAGTTGTTAATTGATTCTCATTTGTCTTGAAAACGTGTAGTTTTTTTTTTTTAATTGTGTTACTTTTAATTGCCAAATACCTATCAAAGTAATTACTTACAACTAACAGTGGTTAAAGCTAAAAGTTTGCAGCTACATGTTAAGGTGTAAAGTAAATCCCTGTAGTCAGCTGAGTATTCACCTGAGCTCTGTTTGTGTAAAGCACAGGATTAGTGCAAACTTTAGCAATTGCCATAGTGTAGTTGCTGATGGCTTCTGTAAAGTTACCATCCTTGAAAGCATCATTCCCTTTTCCTTTTAACTTCTCAGCTTCGGCTTCAGATCTCTTTTTTATCTTTGCCCTCTCTTTGGCATCTTCTTCAACTGCTTTCATGAACTTTTCTGTGAAAAAAATGGTCCATTAATTTCCAACTCTGCTTAAAAAATATCCCTTTTCACACACTTAAGTCCTCTTTCCCTAAAAAAAACATCTGGGGTTCCCCTTACACATTCCATACTGATGACCTGTGTATAACATCCCTTGTTGGTTGCTGCTCACATTTGAATGAAGAATTTCTGTGTAAACGGTGGTTTTGACCTGTGTGGCTGTAATGAAAGCTTACATGTAGTGACAGCTAATTGAGCAGTAGATCAAAAGACAAGTGCCACTGTTTATAAAGTTACGCCCATGGAGTGGTTTAAACTTTTGCATTGCATGTCTAGCAAATAGACAAGGGGTTTCATTAAGAGCTGGACACCAGGCCAATTGACTGTCCGTGAGGGTGATTTTTCCCACCCGGTTTGACCCTCTAGAGGGCAGTTTTTTTTATGACCAGCTTCAATTCAAAATGTTTTGCCTGCCTGTGAAAACCTGCTGAAAACATTAAGGAAACCCCTGGTCTAGCATTGAAATCTTACCAGCACAAACTTCTCCAGCATCCCTCTAACAATTCAAAAATAGAACACAAATTAACTCAACCTAGATATCTGACCAGCTGCTTATAATGTAGGATCTAACAAAAGAGATCTCTACTGTTAAAGGAATCCTGTGGTACTTTTCGCACTTTACACCTTTGAAGTGCAAATTTATATAATCTGTACTCCTACATGCATTGCTATATGGACCTGTTTACTAATGTCATGCTTTTCCAATGTTTTCATTCAAACAAAGATATAAATCAAACTGTTCAATTTATCATGCCAAATCGAGTATATAATATGTGAAGTTTCATTAGAATCTGTTGGAAATGCATAAAAATATGGGACCCCAAACTTGTCAATTTTTACAATGAAATGTAAGCCTAGGGATAATGCTATCCCCTGATATTTACATGTACTGGGGTCACATATTTTTATGAGTTTGCAATGGATTCTTACAAAACTTTGTAGGTTTACCAAATTCAGCATGACAAATTGAACTATAGGGGTGTTTTTTGGTTTATTTGAAAAACAGGTAACATTTTGATATTGTGAAAGAAAAACATTTTGATGTTGTGTGACACCAATAAAAAGATCCAGTGTGCCGGTATCAAGTATCCTGTTAACTTGAGCGTGCTTCGGAAATGAAGTTACGCATTCATTTGCATCGATAACAGATTCATTTGCATCAATATTAGATACAAAAAATGTAGGTTGCTGCATGTAGTTAGTTTTTGATTGTATGGTAGTCAATTGAGAACATCAAATAGGAATGGCCATCTGACCCTCATGTATCCTTTACTTGTGACTTTCAAGTTGATGTAGAAAACAACTATTGCAATGGCAAATACCAATAGAAAAAATTGAAGAAGCCTAAAACTTATTGCATGTTTCTATTACTGTTAAGGATAATAAGAAATAATACCATTTCACCAAGAGCAGTTGAAGGATCTAATGTCCTCCTTTCTCCTTCTTTGGAAATAACTGTTCTCTCAGATGTCATTTTTACTGGTCTGCATTCATCATCAGAATCATCATCATTTTCAGCTTTGTGTCTTTTCAAGAACTCATCTGCTGCAGAGAGTGCTTTGTTTTGTCTTTCAAGGTCACCACATGTTAAATCTTTCATAATAGAGTCTGTAAACAAATGAAAAAAGTTCCCAGATTTTTACTCGATAATTAATAATAATTATTAAAAGTATGCACACTACTAATAATTATTATTAGCAGTATGTCTACTTTTAGTTGCATAAAAACTGCTGGCTAAAAAGGTCCAAGTGATACTAAATGTTCTAGGCTAACAGGGTACACAAACATTTAACACAATCAATGGCAAACCCAAGTCAATCTACATGTGCATGTCTTTATCTGCTTTAATCATACTTTAAGAAAAGACTGTAGTTACAACTTGAAAAACTTTAACACAGCACTGAAGGTATTGGCTAATTCTAAGGCATTATTCTCCTGTAATGCCCACAGGCTGATTACGGGCCTACAAAACCAGAGTAAAAAGCCATATATTAAACAACTTATTAAACTCAAACATTTGGTCTTTACAGGAAAATCTCAAACCTCAGCCTTACGGTATTGACCTCACCATACCTTGGTCAAATTATATGGCAAGGTCTCGGTTTGAACTCTTCCTGTAAAGACCTCACTCTTGGTTAATAAGTAGTTCGTATATGAAAAAAGGAAAACACCAAATTGTACAGAGGGTAATATTGAACCACAAAATCGACAATTTTGTTTACCCTTATGTCTTTACAGTGCTTCTAGGTATCCTCATAGTGCTTCTGGTAGAAGCCATTATATTGAAAGAAAAAAATACCATGCATAGCTTCTGGGAGGTAGTACTCTCGTTTGCCTTGAAGGGGAAACAGATGTACTACTGCTCTTAAGAAGAAACCCTGATCTGAAACCCAATAGGGTTTGCCCTCAGCTTAATCTTCACGTATCAATGTAACTAAGCTTTCATATCAAGATCCCCAAACTGTTCTTAAGAAAGGAAAGGCACATAGCTTTATTTTCTCGCAAGATAAGTAATTTAATATGGTTCAATCTGACCATTAAATAATCCGTGAGGACTGGACTTCAAGAAACAAAGCAAGCTGAAAGCTGCTGACATTGACTCAACTTTAAACTTCGGAGATTCGATACAAAGAGGAGTGATGATTGTCTAACGATTTGCGATTGCTGCAAAATGCAAATCAGACATGATCGAAAACGCTGCTTACCAATTTCATCGACTTTCCCGAGAAATTTCTGCAGCTCTTCTTCCTTTCCTGTTGTTTCCTCCATTTTGACGCTACAGACACGATCGACTGCTCATCGACTGGATTAAATCAGTCGTTGACAATTCGTGATCGTCGGAAGATCTTCGCAATCTGCTCGAGTATCCGAAGGTCGTTTATCACCCTTGTTTTGGTCTCGTTAGGATTTCCGTGCGCAGTGTTCGAAGAAAGTGGAGTAGAGATGTTTATATTTGTTGGATAAGTTACTTTTATACTTGAAATCACCCATGACTGCTTCTGAAGAGGGAAAAGCTCGGAACGAAGGTTGCCCTTGATGCTTTTGGTGTTGCTAGCGCGAGAGAAACTACCCGACGGCATTTCTTCAGTGGTACATGCATGCACAATTTATTTCTAAAATGGCTATGAGCGCTCATCATTGTCTGGTTCCCTGTTTACAATCCCGTCAACTTGGGATTCTGTCTCCAAAGAATTTCTCTAGAGATACTACAGGTTCTAGCGGACTTGTGAAAAGACTGAAGCTTCACGACAAACTTGTCCACCACGATGGATGTGTGAACACACTACATTTTAACATGTCCGGAGACCTTTTAGCTTCGGGAAGTGACGACTTAGATATTGTAATATGGGACTGGGCGAAAGGCAAGAAGAAAGTAGCTTATGAGAGTGGACATTCAAGCAATGTCTTTCAGGTAAAGAGCTCATAAACAAACAGTGAAATGTGGAGAATATAGTCAGCTAAAATGACAAGTTTAATTTTCTTGTCTATTGCAAATAGAACCTCGTTTGTATCCAGAAAGATTTTTCGTTATAACACGGTTTTTCAATTATGAAGTCTGATGGTTTCTTTTTCGTCGTTTTTCTTTTGGCAGGCTAAGTTCATGCCTTACACCGGTGATAGTACAATAGTAAGTTGTGCCAGAGACGGAAAGGTAAGCAAGAGAAAAGATTATTAAACACAGGACGTGTAAATTTGAGATTCAATTAACCCAGCTGATCTCGTCCCGGGAGAATCACTGTTTCGTTAAACTTTGTTTTATAAATCCTATTCAATCATTTGTTTGCTTTGTCTTGCTACTGGCATCTTTGGTTAACTGTACAAGCGTTGAATTAAACAAAAAACTCCGATATGGAAAGAGGAAGTTCAATGGTCCATTGTTTGCTATTGGTCTCTCGTATATTGATTCACATTAATAAATTATCGATTGCACAGAAGGTATCTGTTGGCATGATTTCTATGGTATGCATGATTTTTTATCTTCAAATATCTCAAATATTCTTAAGATGAGAATTAGAGTGAGACATCAACGTGGAACCAAATGGTGCAAGAACTGTGTTGCTCCAAAACAAAATTGCAAAATCAGCATTCTATTATTTTCAAACAAACACAAGTGATTTTAATGTAAATAAGGATATCAGCCAGTGACAGTTGAGAGAATGCATCCCTACCTCACTTGTTGCAATTGAGGTGGCTGAACACAGTTTTTGATACCTGTGTTTCATTTACCTTTTTCTCTTAAACCCTTGATCCCTCGGTCGCCAAAATTGGCAGCAAGCAAGTTAACATCACAAACTTTGGTTTTTTTATAGTTTAGTTGACGTATGTACCATTGCCATGGCAACATGAATAAATATAAATGGGCCTTTAAAATTGCTTTTGTCGATTTTGTAGAAAATCTAGTCATTAGATTTTCTTTATAATTTGCATGCAGCAAACTTGTAATGATACTCACGTAAGTTAACACCATTTTGCTAATAATTTAACAGAGAGATCTTTAATTATCCCTTGTTGAAGGTTCACTGGATTATCGAGAATTTCCTTCTTTAAAGTTCAATTTTTTTTAATACTCCAGTTACTTATTTCCTAAAGTATTTTTGTGCCAAATTTTGTGAAATTCTAATGAGTGGTTCTTGAGAAAAAGGCGTATTTCCGAGAAAGCAATTTTTTGTTCAATCACAATTTTTTTACTTACTACGCATGCGCTGCATTTAACTGGGTTCTTTCGGTAACAACGAAAAAGCTAAGAATTGCTGGGTTCTTTGCATCGTTACCTTTTGTAACATATCTTTGCAATAAAAGATTAAAACGATCAATACACTGCATTCATTTACAGAGAAAAATAGCACAGATAATGCGGGCATGGGGCAAATAAAGTGATCGCTCTATTGACGGCATGTTTGTTTTTTGCAATCCTTGTGCGCGCGCTGAATCGCATCAGCAAAAGCACATGCGTAAACTGTGTTCGGCTACCTAAACACATATCCCCCTTTCAAATAACATGTAATAATTTAAGATTCTTTCAATATTTGGAATCAATAAGAATTGCCAAGACTCTCAATCTCAATCTATGTATTTTCTGTGTAATATTTCTGATAGTTGATGTCCTTTTCAGGTTCGTGTTGGTTTCCTTCACTCATCAAGTGATGGTTGCAAGAACACCAAGTGTCTTGCCCAGCACAAAGGAGCTGCTCACAAGGTACAGTTTCCTCATTTTATTGGGCCAGCTTGTTGTGTTTCACAAGCCAACCTTTTCATTCATAATACCTCGATATGAAGCAATGCATCAATAAGCCTTTCCCATACTTCACTGCAGTCTGTACAAATAATAATACTGGAGTGAGGTTAGGGTGAACATTTTCATACCTTCCCTGTATTTTTGTTCAACTTGACCTCAACATAGCGTCATAATTTGTTTGTTGGGATGTGGGAAAGGTCTTTTTCTAATTAGCTTTTTCTTGTTCTCTGAAACTTTCTCTCACGTTGCTATAACTTGATAAAAACACGAAAAATGTCTTCTATTTCTTCTAGTCCATCCCAGGGTTACCCCCCTCCCCCCTCCCCCCCAGCATTAAATTTGCCAGTACCCATTTAGGTAAAGGTAAGGTAAGGTAAAATCTTTATTTAGACATGGTATTTCCTTCAGGACTTAACAAAAGTAAATTAAATTAATCTAACTGCCTAACTAATAAATCACTAATAACCACGGCAATAAGAGACATGGTAAAAAACCTGCTTTACAAGGAAACCGTGTATAAAAGCAAAATAAAACTTACATAACATTGCCATCAAAATCATAATTCTTCAACTGAGATTTAAATTCATCAAGAGAGGGTGACTGATGAATATCCAAGGGTAAACTATTCCTCGCACTCCTTTTACAATAATTAGTGCGGGGCTGTGGAATGGCAAGCAAACAGTCACTATCTCTTAAGTTATAGGTTATTAAGTTATCGGAATGGAAGACAAAGTGCGAACTAAGATAGTCTGGAACCATATTATTTACAATCTTATACATCATTATTGATTTATCAACAAGGCGTTTACCATTCGCAACAATTCATTAGTACTACGATTGTAATTTGAAAAAGTTTTAACACGTGCAGCACGATTTTGTAATTTTTGTAACTTTTGAGAAAGACTCTTAGAACAGGATCCCCACACCGAGCTGCAGTAATCTAGATGAGATTGGACCAATGAATTGTAGATGGAAAGTAGAGTCTTATATGGAACCGTATACTTAATACATTTAATGGCGCTCATACCAGAAGCAATCTTTTAAGAAAGTTCGTTGATATGATGCTCCCAAGAAAGATTTTCATCAATGTGTAATTCTAAGGATTTTACAGTCGAGACTTGCTTTATTGGAAACTGGTTAATTGTGGCAGTGGGATTCGCTGTAGAACTTAATAACCTTTGCTTAGAACCAGTCAGTAGGAATTCTGTCCTTGTCATATTTAAAGTTAGTTTGTTGGCTGCAAGTCACACCCGAATTCTCTCCAAATCAAGATTATTTATACACCTGGGGGGAGAGAGGCACTGTGAGAGTTAAGTGTCTTGCCCAAGAACACAACGCAATGTCCCTGGTCAGGAATCAAACCCGGACCATTTGCTCAGGAGTGAGCGCACTGACCATAAGGCCACCGCACCTCTGTAATTTTCTTGGACAATTCTGTCCAAGGGGGGAAAGGTGCAATGACGTTAATCCTATGTGAAGTACCAACCCGTGAGGCAAGGCCAGACCACAACACCAGAAACTACGTGCCCTACTCTTTGCGATAAGGATGTGGGTTCTTTAACATCCCCTGCTAACCATGTAACAGTGAAGATGCAGGAAATGTGGCGTATGATTTATAGTCCTTATCTGAGAAGACTTGATCGTCCAACTCAAGGGTTTCATTAGAAGCTGGCAACCAGCGAAAATCGCCACCTACTTTGTCTGTATTTTCACTCAAATTTTAAAAAAAATTCATCAGTTTGCTGCCTACTTTAGTTAGCTCAGACGGCTATTTCAAAACTTATTGAAAACCCTGCTAACTATTTGAATGATGTAATTACAAAGGCAGCACATTCTCCTCAGTTATTTTAAGACCCTGAGTGTTGGTCTGGTCTGGGGCTGGAACCCTTGACCTCCTGCACTGCAGTCTGGTACTCTGCCGACTGCACTAACCAGGTGGCGGTTGTAATATTAAAGTAACAAGTAATAAATAAGTTATTTTTCTCATGCAATTTGGAATGAATATAGACCATTTTCGAGTTACTTTGTGCCTTTGTTTCAAAACAAGTCTTTGTGCAAAACCTTTCATAGGAAAATAAGTTTGATTTGCATGAAAATGAACATGTCTGTCCTTATGAATCATCTTGCATGAAGACTTGTTTTAAAACAGAGGCAAAAGGCAACTTGGGAGTGGCCTATTGTATGAGCTCTTTCTTAGTCTTTGAAAATTTACTTCTGCTTATTTATTCCAAGTTGCACTCAAAATCATTTGGTTACCTAATGTACTAATTAATTAATTAATTAATTAATATGTTAGATAATTTATTGATAATTCAAATTATCATTTATTGTTTCAGTTATATATTTAATATAATTTATTGCATGATTGATTCTGTTATTTTATTTTATGCTTGTTTTTGGAAATATTCTAGCTTTGTATTGAGCCAGGTTCACCTTGTGAGTTTCTTACATGTGGAGAGGATGGTGTTGTGTTCCATGCTGATCTCAGAGAGGACAAGGCACGCAAGTAAGACATTGATAAAACATAGTTAATTTATAGATTTTTAGTAATATTCGTCTGTAAAAGTATACAATTATTAAATTCTTCAGTCAAATGCAGTGCCAAGCTTCTTATGTTATGAAAGCCTCATGCTTTGGCTTCAGTAATTCACTGGTTGAAGTTAAAGCTTATATTGTTCTTGTTCCTGTTTCACTTTTGCCAGTCATAAACTATATGTTTAGTGCTGAAGGTGCTCCTGCTGTTTCATAATATCTGTTGAAAACACAAATTATGTATTTTTCCTTTTACTAGGCTATTTTGCTGTCGTGTTGAGGAGCACAGACGAGTTCCTTTGTACACAATTTTTATCAATCCTTTAAATATCTACGAATTTGCAGTTGGTGGAAGGGACCAGTTTGCTAGGTAAGACAGATAGTTTTCAGAAAATTATATAATACATGTATATACAACATACAAAGAAAGTGAACATTATCAACCAACCTTGTCTGCTGTCTCTGAATGTCATAAATATCATGCAATGAAGTAGTGATAATTAACCTTGCCTTGCTACTACAGTCCAACCCATCTAATACAGACACTGAAGGGACAGAGCGAAGTGTCTGTATTTGAGAGGTGCCCATATTGGAGATTTCACTATGATGTCGTCACTTTTAAGTCTCCACAGTATTTTTGATTACACTGTTGTATTTGCATTTGTAAATGTAAGTTTTAAAAACTAATAATTTGACATGTTCTGGTATTGGTGTCGCGGAATGATAAAGTGTCTATGTTTGTGCAAGCGCGGACAGGAAATGGTACACACCGCAAATTATCGACACCTGGTCCACAGAGTATCCGTTAGAAAGAAGATAGATTTGTATGAATTTTCCTGCCTAGGGCCGAGATTTAGTGTCTGTTGTCCATTTTAGAGAGGGTCCATATTATTGAGAGTTTCTTTAGAGGAAATGTATGAGAATTTTGTTGGTACACAGGAAACTGTCTGTATTAGAGAGGTGTCCATATAGAGAGGTTCGACTGTACTAGCCTTGTCAAGTGATATTTCCTGAAATCTGGTATATTCTCCTGACAAAGTGCTTACTTTGTTATGATGTAAGATTGATATCTAAAATCTTCATTCAGATTGCAGTCAAACCTCTATTATGTGGCAACCTATCAAGTGTCCAAACCATGTTAAGTGGCTAGTTATCATAAACCTCCTATTAACCAACCACCTCAATTAAGCAGCCGTGATCACCATGATTGTGGTCATCTCTATGAGAAATTTCTCTATTGTCCTTACCTTTTTGAGCAACCAACCAAAACATTTTTAATACACATAGTTTGGCTTTCTTTGGAAAAGACAATGAAAGGTAAAAGTCTGAAATAGAATTTGATGACTGATAAAAAAACATACAAACACACATTTTTTACAATTGTCTTGACTTGATTCTATGTTCACACAGCAAGTAACCCAACCAAAAAATATTCAAAGTACACGAACCACTATTAAGTGGCCACCTCCCATTTCCTCAAGGGTGGCTGCTTAATAGAGGTTTGACTGTACTGTGATCAAATCTTGCAAGTTGTTACTTGAATCCATGAACATTTTGTCACACTGAGTAACCTTACTTTGTTACTCAATATTAGTTTCTTTATGTTGTTGTTGTTTCATTCCATGCTTAGTGATATCTGTCAATTAAAACTTATAAATTTTGTATTAAATGACATTTTTTGTTTGCAGAATTTATGACAGAAGAAAGCTGCCAGAGGTAAAAAGAAATTCAATATTTTTTATAACACTAAACAGTGACTTTATTTAGTTTATTACCTTCTTTCTCAATGACAGAGCTCCGGTGGCCCAAAGGGCCACCAAGTGGAGCACCATAACATAGGAACAGAACCACATGCATGCATAGGTAGAAATAGAAAACCAGGCAACTCTTTTTTCATACTCAACATAGCTAGCAGCATGGATCGCGGGTGCATGCAGTCTAGGACAGAAACAACGAATGACAATGTCACACAACATGGGGGCCGTACTCCAGCTTGTAGGTCAACCAAGTCATGCAGCCTTGGTTTACAGCATACATCTTTGATATTGGACATGCATGTTATGTTCAATTGACACCTGTCAAAACAAGTTGGCAGCTGTCCAGTATCATGTGACCATATCGTAGGGTCAGGTTTAGAGCTCATCGAGGTCACATGTTTTTTTGAAGTTGGCCACTGGCTGACCAGGTACCGGTTTTCATTTGGATTGCAGGCTCAAGCCAGGTTAATTTATTGTACCTTATTATAGGAAATTAATGGTTCATGAAATTAACGCGAATTTTTGAAATTCAGGTTAATTTAAGTTACATTAATTTATGTAAATGTTAATTTCTGTGCTGTTAATTAAGTTGCGCATTAATTTCCGCGACATTAATTACCATTATTTTCCCGCAAATCTTTGACACACTCTAGACATTCTTGACAGCCAAACAATAAATTTTATTCGTGTACTTTATATTTCACATCAATCTTTCACATTTAGTAAATTGTTTACTGTACTTCAACTGAATTTTGTACGTGTTCATTGTCAGCTTTAAAGTGTTAAAATAAATTGGTTCCTGTTCTCAACAAATTCTTTTTTTTTTTGGTGTAGCAGAGGCATTAATTGACCTCAGTTTGAAATTTTGTCTCCTCTCTTGCGATAATTTCCTTTATTGGGAAGCAAATTTACCTTCAATTCGCGTTAGTTTAAGTCACGTTAATTTCAAATACGTTAATTAACATAAGCGTTAATTTCCTATAATAAGGTAATCAGGAGCTCTGCTTTTAGGCTTGGCTAAATCTATTATTAAATAAATGTTTGTTTTTAAACAGGATAGTAAGGCCAATGTTGAACCAGTCAAGTTATACTGTCCTCATCACCTGGTAAGGAAACTTAGAAAATTTAGACGTAATGAATAGGATATTTATTTACTATTTTCTTGTCCTGGCATTAAAAAAACAGTGAGAAAAATCTTGGCAAAAAAAAAATTTCATCCTAAATCACAAGGTGGTGTTTGTGTTAAATTGTTTCAGCGATTTGAAGCTGATAATTCTTTGCCTGTTTTGAATGCTGGACATTTCGTTTCCGCTATTCAAATTTCCCTCCATGTTTATGGGTGGGTCAGTTGGGTCAGGTGATATCAGCAGCATAGGGTACATTTACAAGCTGTTACGTCACCTATATTTGTAGTTAACCAATTAGAAGCCACGTCTATTATTCTGATATCCTGCGATATCAAGTCACTGACCTGAAATACAGCTGTAGCTTTGATATCGTGGTCACTTGGCTGATGTTAGGTAGGGCTAATACCTAATTGTACCTTTTTGGCATGCTCCTGCATCGTATCAGGCTCGTTTGATCTCGCCATGGATATTTTGGCTCGACTATGTCTGGGCAACATTACAAATCATGGCTGGACCAAACTCACCTGATATGCCACCAAGGCATACCAAAAAGATACAATTAGGTATAGGTATTCTTATACATAGACAAATATGCACCACAGACCATATATTATGTGCTTCTAACATCCATTCCTTCATTATTCATACAATTCATATTGAACTATTTAGGAGATCTGTATTCTACTATAGCATAAAACCTTGCAATGTCTCTGCATTTTTTGTAAATGTTTAATTGTTGGCAAAAAAAGACAAAGTAATGTATCTGCAAGCAAGTATATCCATGACTCAGGGAGATTTGCCATAAATCAGAACATGCGACACTGTTGACCAAGATCCAGGGCCTGGTATCTCTGAGTGGTATAAAGTGAGCACTGGTAACAGAAAAAAACTGGCAATGCTACCCAGATCATCATCTTTTCTGTGTTGCCATTTATCCTCTGCAGATGGGAAGTAATGACCTTCTTGCCAACATCACTTGCCTAGTTTACTCATATGATGGTACAGGTATGCTCGCCCTCTATTGCAAATATATTTTCTTTGGAATGTTTCGTCCAAAATTTGACACATAAGTTTATATTCATGGCAAATGATAAACAAGTGAAAAACAAATAAACAAATGATAACATGTACCATTATCGTTTGCATAATTTTGCCTGCAAGGATAGAGAAAATGTGTAAAATAAAGGTTGCAGTGTTTAGCTTATACCAGTGTGATGTTTAGTTTCTTAGTTTCAGATTGCTAATGAGTATTAAACAAAGGAAAACAAATCAAGCTGGTGTGAAGAATTTTGAATGAGCAAAAACAATATTAAACCTCACCAGACATATTATAGTATTATGAACAGGAATTGTAAGCATTTGCAATTGCTTTAGACACTTGATACCTTCAAATCCATAATGTTATTCACTAAATATTAATTTGCATTGTCACAGAGCTGCTTGTTAGCTACAATGATGAGAACATCTATCTGTTTGACTCTTACTCAAGGTATGTAATCACTTAGCAAACTAAGATAGACTATGAAGATTATTTGAATATTTATGTATTGAGTTTATTTAATGAGTTTTTGTACTTGTTGTGATTTCAGTAATGATCTTTAAGAAAAGAAATTTAAAGCTTGCAGTTTGTTTATGTCCTTAGTTCTGAAGCAGAGTACATTAAAACCTACAAAGGCCACAGAAACAATGCCACAGGTATAAGATCAGTCTGTTAAACAAATTGACTTTGGCTGGAACATTAACCTTGTGTTATGGTAGAGATGTACATGTAAAAAATTGACCTGGTTTTTTTCTCTGTTTTCCTAGTCAAAGGTGTGAACTTTTATGGTCCACAAAGCGAGTTTGTGGTGAGTGGAAGTGATTGTGGACATGTGTTCTTGTGGGACAAACAAACTCAAGAGGTTGTACAGTTCCTTGAGGGGGATGAAACAGGCGTGGTAAGTGTTTAAACTTGCACATATGTGAGACACTGCTTTGGAAAATAGCCCAAATAAAAATGTGTGCTGATTGGTTTAAAATTGTGTTTCTATAACCCGATAGAAACCACAGAACTATCATGAGCTGTTGATGTAATGATGGCATGAGCAAAGAGAATGTACATTTCAATGATCAAAGTAAACAAGTTGTTTTCTTTTCTTTGTCACAGAATTTTCTGAAAGAAGTAGAAAACATGTTCTCTGTGTTTCTATTGAGTTATAGAAACACTCATTGAAGTTTGGGTGAACTCAAAAAAGCTGTGGAAACACTCGTATGTCAGCTCATGTTCCCACAGCATTTCTCATTCTCCCAAACTTCCACTCATTTTTCTATGACTCGCTAGAAACACCATTATATATTTTTTTCCTATTTCTTAAATATTGCCTTTGTATCAATGTTACTATTCCATTATTCAAACTAAGAGTAGATGTAATGCAACCAGGTGAAAGGTAACACAACGAAATACGCAAACAACAATATGGCGTAATTGAGGGGGACGCAGCCCTGTGGCAGGTTTTACACGACTTCATGATAGGTGCACAAACTAAACACCTCACTTATTCCCCCACTAAGGTGGGAACAGAACAAGAGTATTGGCAGAGCCTTTCTTATCTCCCCAGCACGGCACAGGCTGGATCGGACAAGATAAAGGCTAGGGTACAAGATGGCAAGACACAAGCAATGCCAAAGCTTGGAGGAAGTCGCTACACAGACTTAACCGCCACAGATGCATGCATGGCATGCATCCCCCCAAAGCAAGGCTGAAACTAAAGAAAATTGCCTGATACGCTAGCCATTTTTGGAGCGGCAGAAAGTAACACTGATTCTGGAGTGCGTATATAAATCTGGTAACAATTGGATGACCAGCAACCTAACACCTTAATTAACCAGTCTGGAAGGCCTGCAGCTGCGGCAGCAGACGCTGCTCCTATACGAAAGCTGTGACCCTTAAGGCTCTCATGTGGGAGTCCCACGCTTCTTGCAGAATCCCGAAGTAAGTGCGTGACAGAGGACCGGGTGAGGTAACAACCGGACTGGAAATATAACAATGGCCCCAAAGGAGGATTCGCTAGGAGAAAATATTGTTGCATTGCTGAGACAGGGCACAACAAAGAAGGACAACGCGCAACACTGAGGGATTGCCCTGCCCTAAAACTATCCGTTTTTGAAGACTCAAAGGTAACAAGCAAGCGCTGTGGACAGGCCAGACTGAGACAAAAAGTAACATATTCCTTGGTAAGATTAAACTTAGAACTGAACCTGTCTACCCCTGGATAGGTAAACTCGCTACACCTAAGAAAGGCAAAAAAGGCAAGGGTGAAGGCAGCCCATATCATGGAGAAATTCCTTGGCCCCAGCCAACTATGTAAGATGGGGCGAATGGATAATAGTACACTCGGAGTGACAGGTTGTCTCCGGATACGAGGAGACCCTTGATAACGGAGAATTCCCCTTAAAATCTTTTTTAGGAGGAGTCATCCCCTTAAAGGGTCTTTGTAACCAGAAATGATGTGGAGATTGCGAACGGCTGCTAAATAAGTCTTAATTGTACCATGGCAAACTGTACGGGCCAAATAGGAAGCAAAATAGAAAAGAGTTCCCTCTGATGCTGGGAGAATGTCACCTGTCGGAGTTGTTAGTCTGTTCATGAGACAAAACTGAATGAAACGCTTCACCCCAGAGGTATACGTGTGGTTCGTGTTCCACGACAAGGCCCAGTTGGCATACTTAAAGACTTCATCTTTCAGAGAGTCATGAAGGAAGGCGGGATGGTGCAGGGGGTTTGGCCGGCACCGGGAGCGAGTTACCTGAATCGTTGAACCTGAAAATGGGACAGGGCGTCAGCTATTTCATTGTTCACCCTGGGGACGTGACGAGCCCTAACCAGGAAATTATGCTTCATGGAAATAAGTAGTAAGAAATGAACCAGATCCATGACCCTAGGGGCTTTGGAATGATCCGATTTAATGATAGCAACAATGTTCTGGTTATCACACCAGAATTGAAGGCGTTTGCCGGTAAAGTGGGGGTACCATAATGCGCAGGCAAGAACAATAGGGAAGAGTTCTTGCCATTCAATACTTTTAACTTTCGACTTGTTAATGAGTAAATGAGGGGGCCACCTGCCCTGGAACCATTTACCATTGAAAAAGCCTCCAAACCCAACTGTACTAGCTGCATCAGTATATAGCTGCAGGTCAGGGGAAAAGGTGACCCAGGAATCAAGGAAAAAAGATCGCCCATTCCATTGGGCGAGAAATACTTTCCACATTTGAATATCCCTGGAAAATTCCTTGTTCAAACGGATATGATGAAAACGATTTTTTACCTCCCGGGTGAGGTTTATGATGCGCTGAAGGAAGGTTCTACCCGGGACCACTACTTTGCAGGCGAATTACAGAGTACCGATAAGGGATTGAAGATCTACAAGGTGGGCAGAACAGCAGTTGGTAAAAGAGGCCAGTAATTGCCATATCCTGGCAAGCTTGTCCTCAGGCAAACATGCTTCCATACGGTTACTGTCTAGGACAATGCCCATGAACTCTAGGACTTGTGAGGGTTCCATGGTCTTAGAGGCGACGGTAGGAACCCGAAGGGACATAAACACCTTAAGAAGGGTAGTGAAACGCCCTAGGCAATCAATTTTCGTATGCTCCACTATGACGAAATCGTCCAAAATGTGAATAACGTGGCGGAGGCCGTAGTTGTGCTTTAAGAATCCATTCCAAAGCATTGGAAATTTGGTTAAAAAGGAACGGGGCACTGCGAAGCTCAAATGGATGGTAAAGGTCTATGTAGTACTGGGATTGCCAGTAGATTCCCAAAAGGTTCCAGTCTTTGGGGTGGATAGGCATGAGGTGAAAGGCGGATTTCAAGTCCGTTTTGGCCATAAAACTCCCAGGGCCCAAAGACCGCAGTATCGTGATCGCATCATCGACACGAACATACTGCAACGAATAAGGATCCTTTGGGATGTGGTGGTCATTTATACTATCCCCCTCCGGGTAGGAGAGATGATAAATAGTACGCCATTCTACAGAGTGCTTTTTAGGGACTACGCCTATGGGATGACACTGCAAGTTAGGTAGGAGCGAAGAGGGAAAGGGACCTGCAATTCTCCCCAACTGCACTTCCTTATTAAGGTTCCCAGAAACGATGTCAGGATGTTGAGAGGCTGATATCAAATTACGCGACACCCGTGCTTTGTGGGGGCCAAGGTAACCAATGCGAGTACCATACCGCAGGGCACTGATTAAATTGCTAACAAAAGAGCTATTAGGGTGATTAACTAATTCAAGCGCTAATTTATCTACATGAAGTTGGGGGGATACTGTCAGGTTGCGGTCCAGCTGGCGCTGCTCCACCTTATTTCTTGCTGCGATCACTGGGCGCTGTCGTCAAGTGACGTTCCCGTTCTCTTGCTAAATCAGCCTATTAGGCTTCGGATGCTGATGGACGCATATGTTTGAAGCCGAAGATTTGTTTTTGTGCACCCGTCCATTGTGAGGGTGACTTGGTCACCAGCCTCAGCCTTTCAAGCATTCGGGTATAGCTTCCAGTGATTGGAAGATTAAGACTCTGCAGACGAAGGCGAAGAACTTCACTGGAAAGGTTCTTGAGTTCATCTGTTTGCGTGGCCTTCGAAGACTTAGAACGTGGGCGAGCCATAATTTTAAAGCTAAATTGTTACAACTGCGTACTCTCCTGCAAGCTGCCAGGATAATGCCCTCTGACAGTGTATTGAGATTTATATAGCAAGACAGCGTCTCAAAGTTTAACTAATAGGTACAGCTGTACTATGAACTAAATAGACACAACATGGCGAGCTTGTTAGCAATGAATTGAGCTAACAAAAATATGGGCCAATCTAGGAGAAGCTAAGATATTTTGCTAGATTATACCGCGAGATAGAAGCTAAAATACAGACATGAATAGTGTTTGTGCAAACTGCTAGAATAAGGGAACGTTCATTCATGAATTGAGCATTCAATATTGTACTATTGTTTATCCTGCTGGATTGCGTGACAAACATAAACAGCCTAACCCTCAAGGGGCGTCATGTTCCATTAACTGCGTTTTACCGACCGGTAAAAGTGGTAGTTATTGCACCTCTTTACTCACATCTCTTGTCCTTTTTGAGCTTCTGCCTTTTTGGTGAAAGTTATGCTTGAATCTGTTCGGTATTTGACATCCAGTAAATGATCTTGTCCCTTGTTGTCTCAGGTGAATTGTTTAGAACCACACCCCAATGCACCTATTCTGGCCACCAGTGGTCTTGATCATGACATTAAACTGTGGCTGCCAACAGGAGAGGAACCGACAGCCTTAGATGGACTAAAGAAAGTGAGTAGCTTCAGATCTGTAAAGAAGACCCCTATTTTCATTCAATCTTGAGTGTCATTCAGTTTCCACATGGATCTTTTTGTTAATTTTAAGAGTTCTCAGCCAATCAAGTACTTAGACCTGATTGGCCAAAACTGTGGTTACATGTCAGTAACAGGACATCCTATAACTAAAAATAGATTGTATACATATTTATTCAGGTATATTTGGGTAAACCTCCAAAAGATTAGGAGTCAAACATGAAAACACGAGCCTTGCATTGTGTAGTTCCAGAAAATATCCATACCTGCCATTGGGAAGGGATTTTTTCTGAGGCCCTTTCCCCCACCCCTCTGGAAATTCCAATTTCTTCTATGGGGAGGACAGTATGGATATTTTCTGTAACTGCACATTGTGAATTTAGTTAAATGCAAAACAAATGCTTTTCATAGTTATCATTTGATAGCCATCTCCACTTGTTGATTGCAGATGCTAGTCATTTGCAGTCATATGACTGACTTATTCCTATTGTTTCAGGTGATTAAAGAGAATGACAAAGACCGGGAAGAAGACAGACTTCGTCCTCATGATCCGATCAGTGAGCATCTCCTGTGGCTCATGATGCATCACATCAGGAGAAGTCAGGTATTTCTCTACTTACAATTAAATGTTTTACTGATTTTGTTTTTATAGCAGGATCACACCTTAAATGCCTACCAAACATGCTCTGTTTAACTCTCCCCCCCCCCCCCAACTTTCAACTGATATTGCCCTACTTCTCATAATTATGCCCTCTTCTCTCTCTCTTAGAACTTCAAGCGGTTTTCAGTTGAGTACACGTCTAAAAGTAATTGGTTTAAATTGGCTTAAAAAATTTGCACCACTTTTTCATCCAATCAGAAGTAAAAAATAAAAACCAATCGTGACTTGTTGGCACACGTTTCCTGCACTTCATATCAGCTACATGTAACTACGTTGAGTTTTGAATGGTTCACTGTATTGTTTGTGTCCTTTGTGATGGGCTGAAGTGATTACTTTGGTTTTGGTTTTATGACACTCAATTGCAATCTGCTCTAAGACACTGTTGAAGGAAAAGTTTATTGTACCCAGAGAATCATCATTGGACTTGTTAGATTTGCTAATGGCAAAAGCTTCCTTAGCCCTGGTACACAAGACACCTCCTCTTAGGGATTTTCCTTTGGATTGTCGAGAGATCTTGCCCTCAGAGATGTCTCAGTGAGATTCCCTGCGGGAGAACCCATGAAGAGGTACTTTAAAACAACAGTGAATTGACAATATTTCTTTGTTGACTTGTACTCGGTAGAATCGAAGTGACACCGGAGAGCAAGATAGTGATAGTGACGTTCTCAGTGACGATGATGATGATGATGAAGATGGTGAACTGGGAAACAGAGTTCAGTGTAGTCCATCATAAATAATTGACTCCTTTTGTATAGATACCCTGTAAAATATGAACTAGGCATACATAGCCATGTAAGTAAGACTGTACATGTAAACAGTTATTCAAATGTATTGGAAAGTTAAGTAGAACTGGATTTTGTCACATGCTCCATCTGATGTTACGTAACTGTTAAAATAGAAAACGTTTTGTGACACTTGACAAGACATTTTATGACAACTTAGAAGTTTCGTTATAGTTCAAAACTTAGTTTCACTTTTAGATGAACAATGCCAGCAATATACAGAGGGTTGTTGGGATTTCTGTGCAACTATTTATGCAAGTTCTTTGGGTTTTAGATCTCATGGTGTTTGAAGTAAGCAATAAATCAGGGTAAGGTACTGAGGTTATTTTCCAACTGTTACAGAATTAGCTAAACCAGGTGCAAACTTTGTGCAGCTACAGCTGGAATGGGCATGATTTACTTGTCTTCAGTCAAGGAACATGTGCTACTCTTTGCTATCCTCTATCCCAGGCTTTCTCAACAAGGGAAGCAAAGAAGAGAGAGCCTGGGATCGAGGTTGAGAACAGTGCCAGCACTCAAGTATTACAACAGCTGACAAGCCATGATCCAGCAATGAGTTGCTTAGCAACATCAAGATCAACCTGTATTTTTGGTCAGGTATGGATGTGTGACTGTTATACACACTTAACCCCCCCTGTCTTTTCCCTGTCTTTGCTTGTCCTTTACATCTTGGTTTTCAAACTCCATCTCTGGAGTGTTGGTTTTGGTTTGATTAACAGCTATTTTTTGAGGGAAGTGAAAAACTAGTCCGCAATTAGACTGTGAATTGTGGTTTGGTGTAGTGATGCTAAACAGACTATTATGCTGTAGTGAATATTTCTATACAGCTTTATTTCTCCACATTTGTATTCTCAGTAATAGACTGGGACTAGCTTGGAATGGAGGCTCATACAGGGGAACCTATTTGCATTTTAAAAGATTTTTCGCATTAGCCTCAGTTGCAAGCTAATTCCAGTCCAATACCGAGAATACGATGAAACCAACGTGAAGAAACTTGGAACTTTGTATAGAATAGCAGTTATCTCTTTTGTATATTGTAGTGTACTTCAACATGCTGGTTAGTCTCAGAACAAAGAGATTATGAAAGAAACGTTGTAGAACAAATTATGTGCTAAGCACTGGAAAAAAAACTATAAAAAAAATAAAAAACAGAAGTTAAAATTTTCAACTTCGAAATATTTCTTGTAGCCAATGGCATTCCTGACACAAACTTGCGAGTCACAGGCTTTCTTTCAGGCTGCATCTGCCTGTGATACAAACACTAACAGGCTACTGTTACAGAACATATTCCTCCCTTCCCTTATGTCCTTTATGAGAATTTGGAGTCACATCATTGCAACATCCCTGAGTCAAGTTCTTTATTTTCATCAGCTGTCTCCCCGGTCAGTTGTGCCTCACTAAGTGCAGACAGCCCAGGTGGACGTTTCATGCTCCACACGAGGGGAATAACACGTATTTGTCAGGGTGTGTCCAGGAAATGGACCAAGTTGGCAGCTGATACCCTTGATAGCTGATACCCCATATAAGAAGGATGGAGGGTACTCGTCGTACCTTTAAGGGGTTAAAAAAGCGGTCTCGGTACCTGTTAGGGTATTTATCTTTCGCGGTTCCTTTAGGGTATTGAGCCGAAAAAATATGACAGGAGATATTTAACAAACAACTGATATATCGCTATGAAAGTGTCAGTTGATGCGTAGTTTTAGAATTGGTACCTCTTTTAGAGGTGAAAAAAAATTCAAGACACTCCCAAGAAACAGGATCTTGGTACCTCTTAGAAGATCTTTTCAAAATTTTTGATGAGCGCCCCCGCTCTTTTAAATGGGAGTTCTCCCCGCTTTCCGTCAAGCCCTTATTTCTTTCAGTTTTGCGTAAACCAAAAGTCCGCTTACGTTTGAGTTTTTCCCCTCACGGCTGATAGTCATTATAATGCGGCGTACATGACGTATTTGGCTTTTGATTTCTCGCGGTTTTTCCTGGAGACGAGTTTGTGTAATATTGTCCTCCGGCAGCCATGTTGGCTTGTGTTCGCACGTATAGCTTTTGCCTTGTTATGCCTGCCTTGTTTGAGAGATCTCCGCTGTGATATCATCCATGGCTGCTTATATTGAACGTGATGAACGTTGCCTTTTTATTGGAAACCTCGACTCTCGTGTAACAGAGGAAATACTCTGGGAACTGTTCTTGCAGGTACAGAAAGCTTGAGCTTGTGAAAGCTTTTAAACCATGTTTTAACTTTTAAAAATGCTTAGTGTAGCATGTAAATACATACAACAATTAAAATATATCCATAAAAGAGAAATCAAACACAAAAAAAGACCAACGACGTGTGGTATGGATCAAGTTTTATTACCTTTCCCAATAGTTTTCAACGTTCCTCAATTGATTGATCATTGATTAACTGACCCTTGTCAAGAGGTTATTTTGACAGTTGGGACGTGCTTTAGTGACTGTTGCCATTGTGGAGAGGTGATCTTTGCAGAGAGGTTAAAATAAGGGTGAATATATAAACCGTCCGCTAGGACAAAAAAAAAGTGGCCATTGTTAAGAGGTGGACATTGTGGAAAGGTCGCTGTTAGTGGAGGTTCTATTGTAATTTATTTAGTTATTTTCTGTTTTCTTAACCTTAGTCTGGTCCTCTTGAAGCTGTTCACATTCCGAAGGACAAAGAAACAGGCAGACAAAAAAGCTATGGTTTTATCCGTTTTTCGCATGAAGTCTCTGTACCTTATACCATTAGTCTAATGAATGGTATCACATTATATGGAAGAGCAATAACTGTCAAAAAATCTCAACAGACTACAAATTCTCCCGGAAATCAGAGTCCATCTAGCTTCCCCTCACCACCTTTGTTTGTTAATCAGAATGGACAGCCAAGCCCTTTTCCAAGTCCACATCAATCAAATTATGGCTGTGGAATTTCTAACATTTCACCACTGCATAGGCCATTGTTTGATTATCATAGAGAACAATCAAGTCCATCAAATTACAGCCATGGAGTTTCCAATACTTCACTTCGGGGTCAGTTAGGATTTGAGTATCAGAATGGGCAGTCAAATCCAAACTCAAGTCGGCTGCCATTTCCTCCTGCAAGAAATGAAATTGACTATAACTCCCCAAGTAGTCATCATCCCTTTTCTCGGGATCAAAGGGATCAGATGTCACCATGGCAACAGAATAGAGGACGAGACTACCAAGGAAGACCCATGCATCAATCAGGTCGTTCACTTAGTCCTAAATTTCTTCCAAGGGGCACAAGAGATTTCAAAACAGATTTTATCTAAATTATAATTTATCGACTTGTATACTATTTCAGTGTTTTGCTGTAAAAACACATTTTATTTTAGAAAACACCCAGTAAAAAACCATGCACTAAAAGCTATACTTTGATAATCAGATAGAAACACAGAACTAGCTTAAGTTGTTGACACAATGAAAGGATGGGTAAAGAGAATGTACACTTTGGTAATCTAAATAAACAGTGATTTTTCTTGTAAAAGAAATGGAAAACATTTTCTCCATGTTTCTAATGACTTTTAGTATAAATCTACTAGTATTCTATTACAAATGACGTTCTCTAATTGGCTCCGCTACTCACTTTTCTGTTTTAGTATAAATCTACTAGCGTTCTATCATGAATGCCGTTCTCTGATTGGCCACGCTACTCACGTTCTATTCTGTGATAGATAGTGAGTAGCGTAGAAACATGCACTGGGGGCTGCTTCTTTGAATTTCTTCCAAGGGGCACAAGAGATTCTTTGTGTTTTCAAAGTGTCTGTGAAGAGGATTTAGATGAAAGTTTTGAATGATTAGTAGATTTACTCAAGAAAAGTACCGTTTTTTGTCACTGACTTGTATATTTTACTAGTAGATTTATACTAAAACAATTAGATTATTCGCTCTTGATTTCTATGCATGATAGTTGACTCGCACTACGCCCTCATCAACTATCACATGATAGAAATCTCAAGCTCATTATCTAATTGTTTTGTAGATAGTGAGTAGCGTAGCAGCATACGCTAGAGGCCAGTTCTTTATGTTTTCAAAGTGTCTTTGAAGAGGGTTTAGATTAAATTTTTGAATGAATAGTAGACGTATACTAAAGCAATTAGATTATCCATCCTTGATTTCTATGCATGATAGTTGACTCGTGTTGCGCCCTCGTCAACTATCATGCGATAGTAATCTCAAGCTCATAATCTAATTGTTTTGTAGATAGCGAGTAGCGTAGCAGCATGCGCTAGAGGCCGGTTCTTTGTGTTTTCAAAGTGTCTTTGAAGAGGGTTTAGATTAAATTTTTGAATGAATAGTAGATGTATACTAAAACAATTAGATTATTCGCCCTTAATTTCTATGCATGATAGTTGACTCGCGCTGTGCCCTCTCAACTATCACTCAATAGAAATCTCGAGCGCTCATAATCTAATTGTTTAATAGACTCACTCAAGAAAGTATGATAGAACTTGAAAAACCTGTCTGTGTTCTGAATGTTATTGAGCTCAAGATGTCCTTACCTGAGTTTTTCAGATAGACAAAGCTAAGAACTCTGATTTAGTGACTACACAGATTGACATGATGATTTCAAAACAGCTGATGTTGGTAGCATGGGAATTCCCATGGATTCCTATTTGAAGAATTTTACTTTCTTTACATAAAATTCTGTTATTCTGTTATCATCTATTCCTTCAGTCTAGCACTTAAGTTTAGAACAACTCTATGCCAATCTTAGAGGTATGTATTGCTTTGTTTATTAAAATAATGGTGATAATGATAGTCATCTCATGTCATGACCAACTCAACCCTGTGACACATGGAAGTAACTGTTGTTCATATCAGTGACGGATCTAGGGGAGGGGCCGGGGAGCCGCCCCGCCCCCTTATTTTGGGTTACAAAAGAAGAAATGACTGAAGGAAGAAAAGCCGGCAGGGCAAGTAAAACAGCCCCCCCCCCCCCCCCCCCCCCTCAGCTCAAAGTGTGGATCCGCCACTGCATATGATTGCGGTTATTATTTTGATTTAGAAAATAAACAAATTACTTCATCATTTGAAGATATGATTAATCATCGCAGTTACACACACAACTTAAAGCAGCTGTGAAATTAAAGCCTGGAAAAAATTCAGGCCTGAATGGGATTCGAACCGATGACTTCTGCAATACCGGTGCAGTGCTCTACCAACTGAGCTAACAAGCCAACTGGGAGCTGATCACGTTGTGAATTTTTTTCAGGCTTAATTTCACAGCTGCTTAAGTTGTGTGTATAACTGCGATGATCAATCATGTCTTCATATCTTTCCCCGCATTTCAAATATATGATCTTTCGTATATTCACTTGTACCTTATCATTTGTTTAACATCAAGTCTTTATGATGCTTTTCCCATTTCCCAGCCAATTACAAGCCAAGTTAGCCCTTTGGAAAACGTTCGAGTAGCAAGGTGCCAGCAAATTGCCCAACAGTCACGCAGCTCCATCTCTCTTTGTCAATTGACTCACAAGTTAGAAAACCAGCTGAAATATTCCTAAGAATCGCATAGCTCAGAGAATTCTCGCACCCTGATTGGTTGCCTAGGTGAGGTATTCATCTGGAATTGCGACTTATGAAAGCCAGGCGCGTTGAATATTGCAACATTCAAAGAGACGTAATTGAAACGGGGTTTTCTTTCACTCAAAAAGAAGGCTATGCGATTCAAGGAGAATTCATTACCTGACGAGGGAATTCCACGTTAAATTTCACTTTAAAAACCGATATAACATTCATCGCTTCGCGATTCGCGCGATATCGGTTTTTCGCGTGAAGTGCAACGTGGAATTCCCTCTGAGGTAATGAATTTTTCTAGAAAGCCAAACTACAGTCAGTCAAAAGCGTTTAGTGGAAGTATGTAACCTGTTTTGTCTAAATAAAATTGCTGCAAAAAAATATTTGGAATTCACCAAAAGAAAGTTACAACAGATGTCGACGAAAAATTTGGCAGACAAAGGGAATAAATTTTCTCGATGAAGGACTCAAGGTACTAGTTGAAATTCCTGTCTATAAAGATCATTTGTGGAGGCTTTTTTCCATACGCGTGGAATTGACACTCGGGATACCTTGGTTAACAACATGACTGACGGGAAAAATATCTGCAATAAAAGACGTTCTTTGCGGTTAACTGGATTTTAAATATGAGAGAAATTTGAAATAATATCTGTTTTTCACCTGACCAGCACGTAATAATAAATACTGATAAAAGTCATGCGATTCTTACAATATAAACACTATAACTACACGAGCAACGATCATGTTACGTAGTAAAATAAAATCTATTAGTTGCTAGAGTGTGTTCCTGGACTAAAAATCGTGTTAAAAATACCTCTGATATGTTTTTCAAATTCAATTTCAAAAAACGTGTTGAATGACAGCACAGCCGATTTTATGCTCTTTTCCTGAATTAAGTATGACCTCACCAGCGTCACATGAGGGACAGCAATTGGTCGGCTGTGACACTCCTTTATTCACAGACACCGCATAAAAAGAATAGTCATTTCCGCCGAAATTAAACTGTTAAATGCTCTAGCTTTTTAGCTGAAAAACGTTCAAATATAGCATTCATACACCCCATCAAGTTTCCAAGTGGAAGGGAAAGTTAGATGTGTTACTTTGTCAAAAAAAGTAACCCGTAAAAGCCTTGCAAATGTGGAAGGTAAGTGATACCGATTTAGTCACTGTTGTTCAATTTTTAATGTACGCTCAGATCGTGGCAAGTCCATCTCCAGTCCCTTTGAAGCAAATGTTTGCTCTTTTTGATATTTTCGGCATGTTGCAAGTTAATTATTTCAGCTCAAAAATTCACACTGCGATTTTGAATGCAATTTCGGCCGATCAAGACGCTCTCGACATGAAATTTATGCCACCTGAAATTTAAATTACGCCTTGAATAACACTTTATCGAGCGATCACTTGAATTTATTACCTTCTTCGATCGATGCGGTTCTTGAAAATTTGTTTCAGCTTTTGTTTTTCCACTCTTTGGAAAGAAAAACATTGATCTTCATGATCAGAGAAATACGTTTAAATTTTCCGTCAAGGTCAGGATGTTTTTTTTTTTAACAGGGCCACGGGTTTATTAGCATATAGCATAACACATCCTTTTTGCCACCAGCCTCGTATTATTGCACTTTTCTTGTTGAAAGCAAAGGCAGAATAATCAACAAAACCATTTACGTACACTGAAATCCTTGTCTAGGGGAACTGATTCTACTGCTAGTTTTCCCATGTCAGCGTGAAAGCCTGCTAAACTTTTACTCTTATTTTTTTCAAGCGTTGCAACTGAAATATAGATTAATACATTCACTTATGCTGTTTTGACCCAAAAAAAAATACCTAAGTGATTAAATCAAGATATGCTCTTCATATACATACAGTCTGTCAGTTTGACATTTTCTTAAATTATATCTATTGTATAAACCAACGAAAGAATTGAAAACTCACACTGACGAGATAATGTGGACAAAAATTATCGCTTTCAGTCAATCTTTGCTCAGTTTCCTTTGTCGCTTTGATCTTGTCTGATTTATGTCGCCTTAGGGAATTAACAAAAATAAGTTTAAATGAAGAGGGATAAATAAGACCAATAGAAAGATGTTATTCATGCTACAAAGGCTCCGAGGAACAAAAACAATTAAGTCTAAATATCTTAAAAAGCCATTCCTTTTCACGTCCGCTAAGTAAATTTGAAAATGTTACTTTCTAGAACGAATTAAATAGTGTATTCCTATCTGCGCAAGTTTCATATGTTAAAACTGCGTTGCTTTTCCTTAAACATTTAAAACCTTTTTATGATTGCATGTTTTTGAAACAGCACAACTAAGACAAAACAATGCGGCCGGCAACATTTTTCAACGGTACTTAACTAGTTTCCGTGTAACAATGTTGCTTTGCGGTAAATTGCTTTGAAACTGCCTTGTTTGTTATGCGTTTTGTTTCCCCTGGGCCAGTACAATGCAACATGTGCAAATTGCAACACGGGTGGTAAATTTGAGGAACAATGCTATTCAACTTGCAGCAATACAAAATATTTCTGCTCTTCGAGTTGCTGACAAAATGTGACCCTCTTGGCGTGATGAGGCTATTCAACTTGAACTTCTCAGTCCTTCGTTTTGGCCAGTTCTGGACGAGGTGAAGTTTTGTATAAGAATTAAGCAAACTGTTATAATCTCCGACTCATCTAACTGGTTCGTCGTAACATTTGTTCGAATTTAATTCTCAAATGCAGTTGATCGTGAGCGTTTTTAATTAAAACCGATTTATAAAATACGCTTCTCTATGGTCCGTTGGTTAAAGACAAATAAGTTGTTTCCGGTTAAACAAGTTCTTTCCATAGTCAAAGAACTCTTTGTTTCAACATGGTTTCAACAGGAGGCAATAAGACAATGGTCTCTTTGTTTCAAGTGGGTCTCGCAAAAGAATAGGAAAACGCACAGAACGTGCCTGAACAACATTGTAATCGATCACGATGCATATTTGCGTGTTTGTGTGTCCTTACAACTTGTGCACTGGTTGTTAATAGGGCTCTTTTATAACCTGAAAACAAAATCAGTTCAGTTGAGTTCAGTTGGTGAACGTTTCCTAGTTCCCAGGCCTTCAATGTCACAAGCCTTGAATACACTTGAATGGGTTCTTTGGTTTTGGAATGCGTTTTCTCTGTTATCAGCATAATTACACTCGCATTCCACTTATGAAAGATGTCTCCACGTAGTCTTATCAAAGACCTTTTATATCAAATTAAGAAAAAGGGTTGTCATGTGAACGGACCACGCTTGACCTGTTACTGCCCCTTTTCTGTGTCTAATTGTTGTGATTTTAATATTGTGGGAACAAAGCACATACATCCCCCGGCCAAATACTGCCTAGTGATTAAAACTGTACACATCCTTGCACAGCCTTGCATTGTAAAGCGTGTGCGACTCAGTCCTTGGAGGTTAGCTGTAACTGATCTGGGTCACTATAGCTTTCTTATCACTTTCGTGGAAAATAACTCCGAGAGTGTAGGTTGATATCACACCATGAAGTTACTACTGCATGGTAAGTAGGTATCTCACAGGCGGCCCAAGCTCAGTATGTGACTGTTGTTTTGATGCTACGCAACGAACGCTTTTTGACTTAGCATGAAAATCCAATTCAGTTGTTCTAAATATGCTATGTTATGTTTTAATCGCACACGCTCGGGTTAATCAAGTCGCTCCAGCAGTTTGTTATTGGACAGAATTAAAATTCTCAAGATAAGACTATGACCACCGATGGCATAGATGTTATTCCTAGCAAGTAGACTGCATCGTTGCCTAAGTTAACAGTACGTATAGGCTTGTGTTATAGTACGTGCTAACATGGTAGCTACACCGCCAACGGCTCAACATTTCGTGATTCTTTCATAGTCATTTGATTAAGGTTGTCCATATTTTTTATAATCCAACGTGACAACGCTCACCTGGTGGTCTCTCTCGCGTGAAGTCCATTTCTCGCGTGGGATCCCCTCTCGCGTATCGTCGCGCACACGAGTTGATCACACAAAAGGATAAAAATAGAAAACAAACTGCGGTCACAGGCATGCGTTGTTTTGTCATGTTTGTGATCGCATTTTGTTTTCTATTTTTACTCAAGCTGAAATGGCCGAAGACTGATAGTTTCTACACAAAGGATGTATGAAATTTGAACTAGCAGTTCTCATTTAAATCTGCAATCCACTCCGTAAATAATGCATGATCACGTTTCTGGTAGCCTACGAGCAGGCTCACGTTGGAGCACAAGCGCGCGAGGCGTAGCCGCGAGCGCGAAATCGAGCGGCGAAGCCGCGAGACGAGAAAGTACCTCTTCACCAGACTCCTTCCCGCCGGATCGCTTCGCTCTTCACTACTCACGCGCGTGACTCAAAGGTGAGCCTGCTCGCAGGCTACGTTTCTAGTATTAATGATAATGATTGTAATGCGAGAAAAATTCTTTCAACTTTCTTCCTGGCTAATGGCTCTCTCTAGAGTCAGCAACGCAAGGAGAATGGATATTGATTCGCACAGGTTTCACGATTAAATAACTCTCTACTTCGAATTAGGCTCGCCTTAACAGTCCGCCATGCTTTTTTTTTATTTGCCGCGTAGCCCCGCTTCGCTGACAGCCAATCACAAACGTTTTATTCAACTCGTTGCGAGACAAGTTGTAGCTTCAGCGGTAATACGAGCAGCAAAACTGAAATTTGTTGCAGAAAGTAGAACTCGAGTCTTCTTTGCGCAACATGTTGCCTCAACTTGCAACACTTTTCTTTTTTTTGCTGCGAGACCAGTTGGTCACAAATGTAGTAATATGCACAACAATGGGTTTCAACTTGCAATGCAACAATGTTACGAGACAAGTTGAAGGAAAATGTTGCTCCTACTAGCGGACCCCAATTCTGGCAAATTAATGAATATTGCCATAAAATGAAAATTTCTCAATGGTGACAAAACTTCCACGCTTTCTCATTCACACAACATTGAAAATCAAGATGGCAGTTCTGAAAACCACTGTTCTTGTTAAACTCATATTATTTCAGTTACAAAATTTCATTGCTGAGCTATTACTGGTCAAAATTAATCTCTAAAATCCAGCTTTCTTCATCCAGACCGAATCATTAACACCTTGGAATATCACTTAGCTAGCTTTGAAACATGTTTCTCTTTTGAGACTAGTGATTTAATTACAATTTTAGCTTTATCGAAATACTAAAAAAACAAAATTAACGACCGAATCTAACCATTTTTAAAAATATTGGTTCGTGCATTCTCCACCATTGTCTTAGTGATTTTGATTTTTTTGCGAGAAATAAAGGTCTTCACCAAAAGCGTCATTTTAGCAGCAACTTTCGTCTTTCGTTCTCCTGCAAACAGGTTTTTGGTGGTTTCAGTGCGTTTTTTCGATGTGTCTAATAAATCAGTTCTGAAGTTATTAAAGTGACCCAATAAACTAACGAAATGTAGGTTTAATGGATTTTTCATTTCTCCTGTTGAACAGCCGTCATCAAACGTAGGTCAAAAACACGCCACAAAGTATGTAGCAGTATAAATAGGAGACTTTTCTGAGACAAAAATAGCTCCTCAATGAAAAATTCATAAGCCGGTTTTAGATTGGAGTCAAATCATTTTGAACTATATATTTCAATATTTACTGATTTTGCACCAGAGTGAATACACAGCGCTTACTTGACCAAACATTTAAGTGGATTTTGATGGGTTTGCATGAATAACTCTTGAAATCCACACAATATTCTCATACTTCCACTGACTAATTCTATTCGGCATGATAATGAGCTTTGTCTCAAGTTGTACAAATTCACGTCACGCTGTGCGTCTTTTTCTATATTATCCGCTCCTGCTTTAATGTCTTATACGCCGGGTTTTCTTTTTTATCGAACGGTTTTCGGTTTTTTTTTCGCTTCATCTGTCGCGCTGCCTTTGCTTCAGTCTTTGAATTTTCACTGCTAACTGATTGCTTGGCTGGTAAGTAAAACTGAAAACAAAATCATCCACAGGCGGGTTTTAGTCAAAAGCTTTCGAATATTGATCTTAGTTTAGTAGATGCATTGCCGTTTACACTAAACCCTTGGCTATATCTTTGTTTATCTCAACAGGGTTGTGAATGTCAAGACCTTCACACAGTTTAGTTACTAAGGTAAGAATTCCTGTTTTTCAAACTTCATTTTCTTCGTTTTTCAGCGATCTGTCTGATTAATATCCCGCTCTGTTATTATAGAAAGGTTAAATATTAGTTCTGTATATGCAGTACCTAAAAACCCACCAAAGTTTTGCCTCGTATATCAAAGGATTTGTTCAAAGGATAATTCTTGGCTTACAAACACAACAGCCAGAGCATTTTTGATCCTGAAAAGAAACACCGCCATATTGAAGCTCAAAATAGCTGAATTACGGAATTCAGTGGTTATGGGCTTCCTTGAGGCTTAATTAATCGGGCGAAGATATGCCAGTAAAGGAAACTCGCGGTGATAAACTTTCAGAACTGGGCTGATGTTTTATCCGATAAAATGCTTAAGCGGATTTCAGTTCATAATTCACTGGCAAACGGTTATTGTAATAATTTCCGTTTCAAGAAGAAAGCTTTGGACGAAGGCAGATCATATAAACACTTGATCAGTTCTCGTGCTGTGCCATTCACAAAGAATTAGTCAATTTTTGAAACAATAGGTGTGCCGGGAATTAATGATACCAGGTTTCCAATTCAGAGCGTGTCTTCATAGGCTTGGTTTTTGGTCCAAAGTTTTCAGAGAGCGTGCAAATACTTTAAAGCTTGACGTAAGAGCGTCTCGGTGTTCTCCAAACGTAAATTATTTACTAGAGACGACAAGGCGAAACTAGTTTTTCTTCCACTGAACCACAAGTCGTTACGATTAAAACAATTATTTGCACTCTAAATCTTTTATTGCCCAAATTAGAATAACAGGGTTAAATTTTTCTCAAATAAAAGCTCTACAGTGTTAAAAAAAACCATCGATGCACCAGAGGTGAAAGCCTCTTCAAAGACATCGCTTTTGTAAGTCAAAAATATAATCTTAGTATTTGAGATATGAATAATTCTGGTAGTTTTCCTTCGTCTTGCAAACTGAAGATCTGTTTGCCGATTAGAAACGTTTATTTGACACAAAATGTCAAACAGTGTTCATTTTTTTTCTCGAAACATAACAAATAAAGAGCTTGAAAAATTGAGTTCTATTTCCGAAATAAAATAGGAAGTTAGAAAAACTCATGCCTCGGGACATCTATATATATTTTAAATTATCTGTTTGATATAATTTGATTTTAGTTGCTCTTCGTTCCACGTTCTGAAAATAGATCTCCGACCAGCTTTTTGGAATTCTTTTGTGTTTCCGGTAGGAGACGAAATGAAAGGTGTTTCAAGTGCCGTGGGATTGAGTGTTATAAATACAGAATGTTTAGTCGGTGCAAGAAGACTAATAACGAAATAAAAGAGAAACTGATTTGATATGAAAGTAAAACATCACCACGTCACGTCTACAATTTGTGAGTCACCTCGAACACCCTTTGGAGACTTGCAAAAAGGTAGAAATAAGAACTGAGAAATCTAAAATCTGCAAAACTATTCTCTTGTAAGGAGGCTCACGGGCACCGAAGCAACACCTGAGATTGCCCGGCAACCTCTCCAGCGAAAACCAGCGTTCAGTCTATCCGGTGAGACAGAGAAAGATCACTCTGTTATAATATTGGCATAGGGTAGGATAATTAATCGTTAATTTAATTCATACTACAGTGCAAATCATGATTAACACAGACGTATTCGTAATTTTCTCAGCTATATAATAAATGAGTAATCGTAAGCACTCGGCAATTTTGAGAGAATATTTAAACATCACTAGTAGTGTAAATCCTAATTGAGCTCGCATTTAAACGATTACATATGTGTATTCCTGTCTAAGTTACCGATGTTTTATCACGTTTCTTTATAACGAGTGCTGTGTTTCGGAAACGTTTAGCATTGTGCAGCCACATCGCGAAATATTGAGTTTGTCCCGTATTTTCCCTCGTCTGTGAAATATTGCAAGAATCTCCGGAAGAGATGTTTCACAAAGATATTAAGAAAAAGAAGTATGTGCACAATATTTTAAAAAGCGTTCCACGTGGAAAAATTGACATTGTACAACGAAACGACCTCGAGATTTGCCGGGCTTAAGAAAATTTGTCAACATTTGTTTTTCCTGGTTCAATGTCCGTAAAAATAGGCAACAAATTTTCCGATCGCTTTTCACTTGGAACAAGACAGTAGCGTGGATATCATAGAGTCACCTAACTCAAGTGTTTGCTGTATAGAGGCCATAAAGGGTGCTTGAAAATATTGTCTGTATGGCTTTGTGGACAGTTAGAAATATCATGACACTAGTCAAACTCGTCCCCAGGGTCATCTCGGCCATGCCTTCCAACCTCACGTTTCGTTCAGAGAAAACTGTTAGCTATTAATCAACTTTGAAGCACGAGCCTACCACTAATGACTGCTCGAAGTTGATAGAGGTAAATTGAGCACCGTAGCGAGTTAGTAAAGATGATGTTTTGAGTGTTAGCCATTCGTCAGAGGCTGGTGGGTCAACGACCGAGGAGCTACCTCACGGTTTGTGCATCTTGAAAAATTTAGTGCAAATTTTTCAAGTTCGTCGTTTGTAATCCGCCTTAAACTTCTCCATCCTTAACCATCCTTGTTCCTTCGTGGTTTATTATTATATCTTTGATGTTTTTCTATCTTAGCACACTATTATTTTCAGGTTTTCTCCAATTTAATTTTTATAAACTTCGCACGTGGCTAAAATAACACCGACTGGCTTATTCATACATGAGTCCTAATTTGGTATTTTGTCGCTATTCTTTTAAAACACCTGGGTCTTTATCATATCCTGCAAAAACACGTTAGCTTGCTAGCGAGTACACCGGAGTACTAGCGATTATCAAATGAGCGCTATTGGTCACAACCGCACGTGTGCGGTTGGCATGACGATGGACATGCATCCTGTTCACACGTAACTAAGCAGTGTCGTAACTAATGTTAATCATCGTGTGGTGTTTTGCACCGTTCACAGTCAGGTGTTTTTTGTTTTTGTTTTATTTGCTATTTTTGCTCGTTTCGCTCCTCTACATTCGGTATCGTCCGAGAAAGCTGGTCAACGACCATCACGCGTCCTTTACCTTTCAGCGACTTGAAACAGAAATAGCAATAGCAATGAGTCTGTCGCTCTCTCTCGAACGAGAGAGATCCTGGGAACTAGCTTGGAGAAACGCGCACTGTAGCAGTTTCCCGGCTATGAAGTGAAGCGCAAGCTTGATACAATAACGAGACATTCGAAAACAAATTATACTATAAAAAGCCACAGGAATTAATGTGATTTGATCTAGGGGCGGTCACCGGTGGTGGTTGGAAATTAACTTGACTCCGCCTGGGGATCGTATGTTTCTTTTACTGTGGTTTCGTCGCAATGTTTGCGTCAAAATTGAAGGGGTGGAACTAAATGAGTTCTGACGTTCCAAACTTCAGTGTCAGGTTTGTTTTGCTTAGCAGTACAACAAGTATTTTGAGAATTTCGCCGTCTGCTAAAAACGGAAATTTTATCTCGATCCTATCTTGGATTGTTAAATTCGCTACAAAATCTATCCGCCTCACTTGACCCCTTTCTGCGGGAACCTAAACTTATCTTCTTTGACGTCAGACTGTTCAGGGCGAGGAACTATTTGCGGTTTTCAAATATTTACAAAGAACGCAACCTTTATTATGTCCGAACCAAATTGAAATTGCTCGTACTAATCGGAAAAATTGTTTACCACCGAAAAGGTTCATGGAAAATGCGCTCTCGCGCGGTATTCTTTGTTTTACAATCAACCATGCAGCTATAATTGATTAATTACAAATTCGGAGTCATTTCAATGTAATTGTTTCTCTGACAATGAACTTGATCGCTCGGTGTGGTTTCCGGTGGTTTTTCAGCTTGAAAATTTGCGCTTTTGCAGCTCTATTATTTTTGCCGTGAAACCGTTTATGAACCTGTATCGAAAAAAGATTTCGCCTTTCGAGTGTTTATATACCGCGCGAGTGATCACGCGAAACGTAGAACCTCCGAGAAAACCACGCGCTTGTTTGATTTCATTTGGTGTCAAGGCATCGATTTACTTGTCAACTGAAAGGTCGTCTCGCAATTTGATTGGCTGTCGCGTGATCCTGGTGTCCGTCAATTGTTATCTCAGGCCATTTCCATTTTGGTCAATTTAGTGAGTCATAGATGTCCATTTCAGTTTTGTATGCCCGATTAGGGACCGCTTTGTCTGTAGTGTTATTTTCACAAACATGTGTAAAAGGTTCGTAAAGTATTCTTGAAGGAATCAAGGAGCAGAGGAGAAAATTTTACGAGAATCGTCGCATTTTAACATCCGTGATTTCTATGTCCTTTTCGTTTATAGGTTCGATAGCGTCATGTTTTGGTGTTTCCTGTGGATCGGTTGCTTTTTCTCTTCATTTCAACGAGGTAAGTTTGTAAAACCTTCCCCTAATTATCACACTTTTGCCGAAACGTCGCTGAAAATATCTCGGCTTAAAATCAGCGACCCTTTCATATCATCAATGATGCTGTTAGCGATCCCTAAACACAACAAACTACTGATTTTACCGTAATATTGCGCCTCAATCGAATGAACGATCCTCTAAACTTCGAGAGCTCTTCATTCTGGAGCAGATCTCTGGTGCGCATCGTATTTTTATGCAGGATCGCAGCGAGTGTAATCGTGGACCCAGCAAAATTCAACGAGAATTGCGATCTATCCACGGAGCACTTAAATCGATGTAAGATTTCTCAATGAAGACGCTTAACGTTCTGGATATTATCGCGCTCGAGATCTAAACAAGTTCTGTCGTCGCGCAACATATGAGTAGTAAACCTCCATGAGGTGTCTTCGCTGTTTTCTACAGCACGTGAGAAATTCTGACAAGTATTGAGAGCGCTGGTAAATAATTTGAGCATTTTGTTTCGCATATTCCTGCTGCGTTAGAAAGCGTCATGATTCGATCTTGGGCCACTATACTTTGGCGTAACCAACCAACCTAGACTTCACAGCTGTGTAATTATAGCGCACGTTTTCTGTATTTCAACATGTAGAAGCCGGAGCTTTTCACGATAAGTTTAAGCAGAGATCAAAGCGATTATTTTTTGTCAAGACAAGAACAAATGTTGAGAATATGCCGTTTAAGATCGCGTCTAAAACTAAACTCAGAGACTTAAATGTTCAAGGTTAACCTATCTAATTTTCATTTCTTACTCTAGGCTTAGCGCAAGGAAGTTCGTCGAATACAGATCCAGGCGGGGGGAAAAGTCCTCCGTTAGAAATCGCCGTAAAGCTTGGTTCAGACGCAATTATCCCTTGTGATGCTGTGGACCCGAACCAACCGTCCGATCTTTTCGAGTGGCGAAAGAACGGGTCGAAAAGCGCGATTTTTATCAAGTTCATGAACTTCAAACCACACATTGACTCGCGCTACTCTCGCCGTTTGCATATGATAAACAGTTCCGCGATATTACTTTCGGGAGCCAAGGAAAGCGATTCGGGAATTTATCGTTGTAGAACGATGCAGACCGGTTCGGAAAGCACGATCTTAAAGCACGGGAGATGGGTGGTTTTAAAAGTTACAGGTAAGTTGAAAAGTGTTGACCCGAAACAGTAAAAAACCCGTGGCACGCATGTGACAGGTTTGGGACGGGCTTGTATGACCCTTGCATGGGACGTTCGTTTGTATAAAATAAGTTAGTTATCAGAAAAAAACGTTGTTTTTATCGATTGACAACAGGTGCTTCATAGAGGCGATCCACTTGCTAATGATATATCGTTTAAGAACGCCTACGAATCAGATTTTTTTTTACAAATTTCTGGACACCAACACTTTCCTGACAGCTCGTAATTACTCCTGAGAAAACGTCGTTTGTCTCGGCAGACAAGCGTTCTTTGTGGACTTCGTGTATCAAATTCACGCTAAAATTTCATCAGAAAGCGTTCTGCGTGACATGTTTGGATGGTCAAAAAACCCTGCTGAGAATACGGGCCTGCTTACATCTGGAAAGTTTATATCTATTGTATGCTTTCTTATATTCGCCATTGTTCAGTGCTTATTTTTGGTTGTAACGTCATGGCAGAACTCAATAGGGTTTCTTGATTACATGTAATGAGGGGCTTTCTCGAATCCGGAAAGGATCCTTATTTAGCTTTATTTCGTTATTATAGTCAGACTAAACTTCGGGAAGCTATTTGAAATTTTTCAAACCTCTTAACCTTCTTTCTTGTTAAATTCAAATGATATCGATGTCTTTGAAACGTGTTTTGTGGGCACTGTAGACCGTCCAGGGGGAATAAGTTTGACCGCGGTTTAAATTCCTGAGGTTTAAAAAAATGGTTTGTTTTAAAGCAAGTTTTTATGAGTTTCTTCTGAAAGAAAACAACATTTTTGAAATGAGATGTTTGTTATCGTTCAATCGAGACGTCAAAACATACCAGTTACCAGTTTTTGTCAACAAAACTTTTTACCCAACGAGTTTAATCTGTTTGAAGGAGACTGAAATGATATTCAAAATCGTCGCCTTGTTTCGTAACCTTGGCCTAAATGTATCATTAGGACTGGAGCAGTTGTAAACTTATTTCTATCGTATTTGTTTCGATTTATATATTTACGGTCGCAAGTCGTTTGCAATCTCTCTCTACTATGTACAATACCAAGTCTTTGTACCTTCATGGCATGTTAATCTTTGAACTGTACTGATATGAACGCTCGACGAGTCAAAATGCGACAGTTAAACTTTCTTTCATTTATCTTTAAAAATCAGGGTTTATTTTCAGCGCCTTATAAAATACGATGTGAAATTTTCGCCATCAGTAAAAGTACAGCTAGACGGTGCCATCTGAGACTCTAATCTCTGCTCTTTTGTGGGCCGCCGTGCTAATCCCTCCTGATTGAAATATGCATAGCCGAATATAAAACGTTTGTGCATTACATTGAAAGGGCATAATTACTATGTTAGACCGACAAGGCCAATAAGGCCGATATCACTGAAAGCATTCAACGACGGAAAGCTCGAAAAGCAAATTTGTACTTCAGTAGTTCTGCAGGTGTTTTAATGGTTCTAAACAATCGTCAGACAAGATTTTTCACTTTATTCTTAAGTTTCTCATGTCCTGAATTTATAAAGAGCATTATGAAATGTCTTTTGTAATGGTTTCACACTTTCTTTGTGTTCAACAACAATGCGGAACAGTACTAAGGGAATGTTTTGGTCGGCTACCTGCAGAGAAACTTTTTAGGAAACGATCTACATGTTATTAAGGCTTAATAAATGATTTTGCATTCCCCTATCCTTACCACGTGGAGTTTGTTCTTTTTTAAGGTCTCCAATCTGCAGTTAATGATTACTCAAAATTTGCTTCAGTTGTTTCATCGAAACTATTTGAAAGAAGTTGCAACAACATTGAACAGCAAACAACTGCCTTCGTCATTTTCTCACCTGTACAATTTGTGTATAATAAATACCGTTTGTCTTCGGGCCGACTCGGTGCAAATCCAATTGCTGAGTCAAAGAAACGAACATGGCGAAAAACTCTATGTTAAGCCTTTTATTGTTGTGAAAAAAATGTCTTTTAACCACAAGAAATAGCCCGCTTCCTAATTTACCGCCTCGGGCTGAACAAAACTTTCTTTGGGAAGCAAACATTACGCGCAATTTAATATCCTTTGTTTGAGAAGGTTTTTACTCGTTGTTGATTTAAAATCCTGACATTTTGACAGTAAGTCTTTGCTTGTCGCATCCGATGTTTTCTTTTCACTTTATTCAGAGTTACGTAGCGCTTTTGGAATTCATTTTACTTCAATTAACATTTCTTTCTTTCGCAGCTCATTGAAGAAAGCTCTTCACAAACATGCTCTTTTCTCGTCTTTTCCAAATCTCAAGAAGTTACCACGATACACTTGCAAGGGGTATATGGCTGGATTTCACAAACGAAAGAACTATCTTATACCCAGGAAATTGGAAATTTAAGTTTCAAGATGTAATAACGTTTTTGTTTGTCCAAACAAAAAAGCAAACCAACGACATTTCTTTCGTCAAATGTAAACCCCCTTGAAATTGCCATGACAACAAAACGTGCTTGTATGATCAAAGACCCGAAAACCTGTCAGCTTCGAAGAACAAATTTTGAATAATTGAACAATAATGTTCCAGGGAGGTCTGTTGACCCGCCCTTTGAAAAGCAAGTGTTTTGAGAGCAGTGACAGGTTTGAAAATAATTTTGTCAATATATGAACACGCAAGGAAACATTCCAGCTTTCTGCTCCGTTGTTTTCCGCCATACAGGCTTAACTCAAGGGAAAATCGTATTGAATACAAGATGTCCTAATCTAAGCTAGTAAATCCTAAATCAGGAACAAATATACCAACATCCAATACGGACAACGTTGCGGGAGAAAGTCAACAACGAAAGCAAATGGCGGTCGTAGTTTCTCGGTCACGATGTCTGCGCTTTGTAGATCAACCCGGCAATTGCCAAGAGCTCTATTTTAAAGATCTCCTTTGTTAAAAATTTGAAATTTAATACCGTCTTGTCATTTTCTCCGGGACAGTACGTGTATCTCATTGTGTTTTATGAAATTTTTCTGCACTAAGCAAACAATATCCGTGCCAAGTTAGTAAACTCGCCGTGTAGCTCATCAATTAGGTTAAAGCGAAAAAGCAAATACCATTTTGGATCCTGGAAGTTTACCGTTTCAGTATTACTAACTCGTGAAACGTGCGTGGCGAGAAAAACTGGTCATTTGACCCGATTTTATTTATTCGGTATTTCTCTCTCTAGCAATGGGCGTATACTAATGATTGCCCACTCCTTTTCAACTCTGTTTCTGTGCTTTTTGAAATTTTTTGATTGGTTTGAAAATCTCTTGCAATAAGTGCTAATCAATCAGAACCGCGATCTTGTTGCCTCCGACCACGTCCCATCGCGACTTAGAGGCTTTCCCGCGCGTAGCAAACGGAGCACGTTTTCGTGCGCTTATCACGAGGTGACAGGTGCTCACGTTGAACTTAAATTGGTTTATGGTTTGTTGTTTTATTTGTGGCTATGGTTGTTTACCATTTACCCGAAAATTCCTGATTTCGGTCAGAATGTAAATGGTAGGGCAATTTTGGCTCGACCGACGGAAAGAGTTTCAAAATAAACGGAACGTCTTAAAAGGTACTCCAAAATTTCTAAAGGAAATATCCGAGTGGAAAAGTGTGTTTACCATTTGCAATTCTTCACCGCCAACTTGGAATTCCGATTAGGTCGAATTCGTCCCAGGTTCTCTCGGTAAATTGAGGAATTCTGAACGGAACTTATCATCGGGCATTTTGATTTTCATTTGCACTGGTTTCTCCTGATAAACAAACTATGACTATGTCTGTAGCTTGAATGGGATGTAATAACAAACGATGTGGTTCAAATCTTTGGGATTTATCAGAAAATCGTGAGGTCCGTAAGACTTAGGTGTGAGGGTATAATGAACAAAGTAAGTCCAAGGAGAAGCGGGGAAGGGAATTAAAATTTAACTGTAAACGGGTCAAGGTTATGTAGTGAATTATGTGGTAAATTAGTGGTGTAATGTTATGGAATGCATTAATCGTAAAATAGGTCGCACCAGCAATATTTTTAATTTACATGTTTGTTTTACGTTTTTTTATGCATACATTCTAGATCTGTTTAGGTTTCAGGGACAGTGACAACTTTTTAAATTCACTTTGTTTATTTTTCTCTCGTCGTGTTCCTCAACTTAATTTTTGCGTCACTTTCATAATTTTGAGATTCTCTGATATTAAATCCCGTCGGACGTTATTTTCTTAACTTCAGTCATCTTACTTTCCTCGCTCAATCTTAAACTAACCTCTTTCAACTTTTAAAACTTAACTTAATCAAGAGAGCATGATAAAGGATAAGAGAGTCAATTAATCCCCTATTTAGGCGTTATTCCCAAGGTAATCCCTTTTTAGGCATGGTTCCCAGCTCTTCCGCGCGTAATGTTCTCACGCGCGTTAGGTCAATGTTTTCGTGGAGAATGAAAATACTTTTATAACACGAAAACATCCACGCCAGTGGAGGCGGCTTCCGCTGTCTGCATGAGCAAAACCCGCGTCATAGGACTGGCGTTTTCTTGACCTTCTCAGTTGTGATTTCCGAAACCTGAAGTGATCTAAAGATATCTGAAAAGGGATAATTTAAGGAATAAGGCCTAAAGAGGGATTGACTCTCTTTATACCATTCATGCTCTGCTGACTTAACCCATTACATTGATATAAACTGTTAACATTTCGGCTTTCTCTCTTTTTCTCGCTCTATCAGCCCTTTTGCCAGCTCCGGTTCCTCCCTTCTTCCTAAAGAAACCGCTGGACAAAGTAACTGCTAACGAAAGCGATTCTTTGTCTCTACTCTGCTTGGTTGGGGGGTACACCGGAACCGGAAGTGGAGTGGTGTAAACACGGGGCACCTTTACCATTTGCCGCTTCTGTGTCTCCCGGAAGTCGACTTACAATACCATCCGTTGAACCTGATGACAGTGGTCGATACCGGTGCTCCTCGGTTAATTCTGTTGGGCAACTTCATCACGTATTTGAAGTTACCATTAAGCGTAAGAAATGATTTCTTGTCGCATAAAAAATTCACCACAGCACTGCGGAAAAGCCACGTTCTCGTCTACGCGACCTTAGACGTTTTTGTTTTGTGTTTTCAGCTCTTTTTATTCGGCTTGGTGAGCGCAAACTGTCAATACAAAGTTAACGTACAATGTACAGAATTCAGAGATATACGGCGCTAAACCCTGATATGTTTCTTTCCAAAAAGGGTTAAGTATTTTCAGCATTTAATTAAAAGCGCGACAGTTATCTTTAGAATGAAGAGTAAATATTACCTTCACGATAAGTTTCCCCGCAATTCTGGGAATCTTAAAGGAACTCAGTCACGGCATTTTCAGTAGTTTTGGCCACGTACAAAATTACCTTAAAATTGAAGGAAACCTAAAAATAGTAGTTTGCTAAGATAGAAAAACACCAAAAAGATAGTAGTAAACCATAAAGGGACAAGGACTGGATGGTTAAGAATAGAGAAGATTAACACGAATTACAAACGACGAACATGAAACATTCAGGCTAAACTTTTCAAGATGGGCGAACCGTGACGTAACTCCTTTAAACGTCATAACAACGTGAAGACATACGGGTACATGTACTTTGAGTTTAGAGTTTTTCCAGACTGTGAATGTCCTAGTGTCCCCGCGGCGTTGACATTTTGTTCTGGTACAGTCGCATATCAAGAGCTGAACTGCTAGTAAGCTGTCCGCTATGCTTAGCTACCGGCAATTTTTATTTTTCCTTTCGTCTCTATTTGTTTGCTTCTATCTTGGATTATGGTTTATTTTCTGTGCAAGTTGCAAATGTTTTATTTGGTTTAATCGCTGGGTCGCATTTTTTTTCGTAGCTTTAATCTTTTTCGGAGTATCCGCTAACAAAGGTTTCTTGTGAATGTCTTTTAAAGTATTATTATTTCTGCGCTGCGGTGTAGTTAAAGGAAATAGGTCACACTATTAATTCAAATCGAATGGAAGCTGAAGATAATGATTTTAAACAGACAAAAAGCGCAAGCAAAATGGTTCTGTGTGAATTGTAAAAATTGCAAAATATCACACGATATGGAATCAGATTTTAAACTTGATAAACCTGGGTAATTATTGTCTAGCCACCAATAAACAAGTTTAACGGAGTCAGTTCATATCAATAAAAGGGTGGTGTTTATAATGTTCCGAAGTCGCTAGTGTTTGGTTTTAAAGCTAAGATCCCAGGAATGTGTCGTCATTTCCAAGTTTGTCGTAGAAAGGAAAGGGCGGCAATTTTGTTGTACTTCACGTGACCTGGTTCCTTTAAACTCGTCTGTATTGCTTTAGCTCATTTTTTTTTCAGCTCATGCACATGATAACCACCGCCATTTATCAGTTGTCTTTTCACCTCTATATTGCGATCATTTGGGCCGTGTTTAACTAATATATTTCCACATTCGGCACTATATCTAAAGATCCACTTCATTTCATTGATACCGCATCCTTCCTTCTCTTTTCAATTTCTCGGCCAGACGATTATCCTTCTTTTCAAGCACACATGTTTCCTTCCTTAAATCAAGCCCTTATATCTCATTGCTGAGTACATGATTGATATATGCACCTGATACAATACATTCCACTTATATTTAGCATTCGAGAACTTAAACACTCACATTTCAACACTGTGGGATATCATTTTGATGAAAGTACTCAGTGAATTGCAGGAACATATTTTCGAAGTAACGGTGACTGACGATGGCCATGAGGAAATGGATTGCAGGATGAACAAAAAAAAAAAACGCTGTCATTTATTTTCATATTGTTGTTGTATTGTTTTATGACGTACTACAACATAACAGGATTTTAATTAAGGAAACCCTGCAAACAATACGCATAATAGTATTTGCAGAATAGCATTCGTAAATGTGAAGCACTGATTAGGAAGTGATGATTAATTGCTTGAGGATGGCAATGGCTTCAATATGGACTAACTTAAAGTCAGTTGAAACTGAGAGGCTGCATGTTACTATCAAGTTCACTCGAACTCCTATCATAAGAATTTGCAAACAACTTCGGGAAAGATTTTTAGATTTATTTTATCAAAGAGCTCTCTGTGTTAGTCGGAATTCATATGTTTTTGTTTTTGTTTGTGTTTTGAGCTCGTGGACTCCAAGGAAACGGTAATAATTACACGCGTAAATATCAACAAAGCTGTCATGACATTATATTTGGCCTGAGTTCCTCGCAAGCATTCCTTTGCAATATGTTTGATGTTTCTACAAATATCATTATAAACCGGTTTACTACCCTTTGGTTTGGTTAGGGCTAGGTTTACATTTTTCCCTAATCCTTCCGAAGTACTGAACTCGCCCAACTGAGTCTATTCCGGGAGATTCTATCCATGGAGAGTTACCGGAAAAGATTTCCGTTGATCGAAAGATAATCTATCATTCGCTAAGAGGCGCTCAATAAGCTTTTCTTTGGAAACACGCTTGAAAGCAGTATCGTGGATATAACCCATGCAGTCACAGTGACCTTTATGACTCTTTGCGGTGATAAATATTCTTAACGAGTGATATGTGATTGGTTGGTCAAAGTGCATTAAAACAGATTGGTAAAGAATTGTTGACATTTCCACTGGGCAGACAAAGGTATTTTCATAGGACTGTTACGTGATACGCGATCTTCTTAAAAATAGTATTTTACATCGAGTGAGTTGTTTTCTAACGGAAGTTTGGCTTCTGTAAGCACATGAAGAAGAGTAATGCTCTAAATTACTTTATGGCTTCTTTGGGAATGTTGCCGTCTCTAGAGCGAACGGAACAGAAGTTTTGGATTTTGATAATTCTCTTACTCGTGACAAGCGCAAGTGCAGCAAGCTTAACTCAAGGTACAGTGACGATGGCTACCTGTAAACAAGTGTAGTTTCTTTTCCTCACCATTCAAAGCTGTTTAGTTGGTCATCTAGAGATCTGTTTCGCCTGAAGGAATCGCTACCAATTGTATTTTAACCGACAAAGCACACTTGTTTATAAATGAGATTTCTGATCTTCTCTATACAGACGAGTTCTAAAGAACGACCTCTCATTCCGGTACAGAAGACTATCATTTTAACAGAACACCACTGTAGTTTCAAAGATAGGCGAAATATTTGATATTTGGATTGACAGCTCATCAAGGAGCAGTGTTCCTTACTAGCCACCGAGCGAAATGGTTGAGTGTTGTAAGATCAAAGGCTTATAAAACTTCTGAAGCATATCACATGATATCATATTCAAGTCTGTAATTTGATTGATTTGAAGACCCAAATTGTGTTTCATACAATTGTCTTTACCAGACTTTTAAATGCAGACCGCACAGGTGGTCAGTGGTTGTTTTTAAAACCAGCATATTTTATTTTGTTTCTAAACATGAGCTTGTAGGAATCGTTCCGTTTTCTGTTAAGAACTTTATTGTTTTACTTCAGGTGAAAGGTCGCGTGCATAGCATGTGATACTTGTTACTGCTTGCTTTCTCTACGCTATTTTAACAATTGCAGGAATTTTTGTTTAGAAAAGCTTCACTTTGTTCGCCGTATTCATCGTAATTTCGATTTTAGTTCCGAGGTAGTAAAGCGGTTGTGAGAGGTCGTACAAATGCGTTGCACACTTTTCGTAGTACGTTTAATTTCTTGACTACAGTTTTCACAAAACACCTTTTCGTGCATACAAAGCTTAATCGAAGTCATCCACGTTGCATATGCATTCGCTCCAGTCAGTCTTGCATGATTCCTCGTGCCTACATGTTCTCACCAGCACATATCAAACAAGTACCTCATTATAAAAGGAAGGAATATTACTGAAGCTTCACCCTCTCCGCTACACCATACCTTGCTTTCACTAGCTTATTTCTCATCTCGAATATTTGTGTTTTAGGAAAAGCTGCCTTACCATCTCGTCGGAAAACAGTTGTAGAAAAATATCCAGCCGTGTTGGACTGCTTGATCGATTCCAACTTGCCGAGTGAGAACGTAATTTACAGCTGGACTAAAAATGGCGCCGATGCGACTTCGGACGCTCGCGCCACTATCATCGCGTCGGGAGCTCTGTTCATTAAGTCTACTCGCAGGACTGATTCAGGTGTCTACATGTGTACTGCCAAGACATTTGACTCAAACGGCCTGGTAAACTACCCTGGAACTGATATTATGTTGGACGTTCAATGTAAGTTGATGGCGATCGAAACTTGCTGGGGAGCAGGGATGGCGCAGTGGTGAGAGCGCTCGCCTCCCACCAATGAGGTCCGGTTTCGATTCCGGCCCGGTGCGATATGTGGGCTGAGTTTGTTGTTGTTTCTCGCCATGCTTCGAGGGTTTTTTTCCGGGTTCTGCGGTTTTCTTCCCTCCACAAAAACCAACATCTCCAAATTCCAATTCGATCAGGATAGAGGACCAGCATGGAAACCAGCTAGGACTGATGTGGAATTCTCTCTAAATATTATAATTTATTTTATTTATTTATGTATTGGATATCAGTTTTAAATAAACTGTGATATATGTTTTTGCCTAAAATACCCTGGGGTTATGGTTTTGTTAAATAGCTATACATCTTCGTACCTCAGATACCCTCAGGTATCTAAAAGTTTGACCTAGCAAAATTTTGACCTATCTACTTTAACACTTTTCGACACGACATACCGGGTACTAAATTATTAGGAACTGGCCCGACATTCTCTTTTTGAGGAAGGGGCGGGAGGGGGCAATTTCTTGCCCTGCAAAATCTTCTGAAATAAAAATCGTGTAAGGGGAGCCATGGGGAAAATACCGAGCAATTGCTTTCTACTATCCAGGTCCTACTTTTGGTGTTAAAGAAAAATGTTGCTCGAGTTATTGCCCTCTAAAAAAAGCACAACCTAAAAGCGAGAAAAAAAAATTCATGCCCCAGAAAATCCCCCCCGACCCTCCTCAAAAAATAATGGTCCACTCCTTAGATTACTCTTCAACCGATATACCGGGTATTAGATCATGTGAACTGTTTTACCTTTTCTTCTCTCAGTTACCCCTACGATTACCGATATGCCGGATACCGTAGCAGCACCGGAGGGATCAGATGCCCGATTGCCTTGTGTTTCCGTGGGAAATCCTTCAACCCACTTTACAAACTGGACACGACATGGCGAGAGCCTTACATCTCATCCAAGATTTGCTGTTCTGGAGAAAGGATCGCTGCTGATACAAAATGTTCGACGTACAGATGCCGGGGAATACGTCTGTACTCCTCACAACAAAGTTGGCGCGGGAGTGTCAAAAACTACAAAGCTTGTTTTGAAAGGTAAGAATAATTTTTAACGGCTTTAAAGGGGCTCAGTCACGGTATTTTGAGTTATTTTGGCCACATACAAAATTACCTTTAAATGGTAGGAAACCTGAAAATAACAGTTTAATAAGATAAAAAAACACCAAAGACATAATGATAAACCATAAAGGAACAAGGATGGCTAAGGATGGAGAAGATTAAAACGGATTACAAACGACGAATTTGAAAAATTGAGGCTAAACTTTTCAATATGCGCAAACCGTGACTGAGCTCCTTTAAATTATTGCTGTGACGGGGTATCGCGTAGCAACCCTGCTGATCCGCACCCTGTTAACACGGGTGCAGCGTGCAATTTTACTCTCTGTTCCTCTTTTTCCCAGTTGTTCCGAAGTTCATCGTTGCACCTCCAAGTATCATGACTCTAAGAGTAGGTGATGACGTCAGTCTGGTCTGCGAAGCTACGTCAGAGTCGCCTCCCAAGCTAACGTGGGAGCGCGAAGGAATGCCCTTCCCAGCGGACCGTACGGACATACAAGGTGGAAAGTTGGTGATTACTGCCATACAGAAAGATGATTATGGAGTTTACACATGCATTGCTACTTCAGATGACGGCAAAGCCAGGCATTCCACCACTATAGCTGTTATATGTAAGTTGAATTGCTTGAAGTTATATCAAGTCTACAACTATGTTTTTAGAGGGTAGGTAGCTTACTTATTTGTTGTTATTGTGTTTCTTTATTTATTTGTTTCAGCCACTCCTAGCAAGCCCACAATTACTAGCGTGCACTTCAACCGTGCAACAGCTGTGGTTAAGTGGAGGCCTGGGTACGATGGTGGTTATCCGCAACAGCTGGAAGTCTGGTATCGTCTTGTCACAGATAACGACTACGAATGGCGCAGGTCTGCTTTCCTCCTAGCCAGTGTGACTTCATACAATATCCCAGACCTCCAGCCAGAACAAGCATATTACTTCAGCATCAGAGGCATCAATAGAGAGGGAGCTGGGCACTTTAGTGACCTTGTAGAAGCGAGAGGAGTTCCGCCAAAGATAAATCGATCACCTGATAAAGCAGGTGACATATCATTAACTCCATTTCTGAAACATTTAACACCCAGGTCCTGTCCACGCTATGCCGGACGAATTAAAAATGCAGCTTTATCTCTACGGTTAGGCCTACCCTCCACGTTAATCTGTCACGAAAACAGAGCTTTTCGAAAACGCTCTTCAAACCGGAAGAATTTGAAAACGCCGGCTTTGCGTTTTAGAGTGGACGGAAAACATTTTGAAAACGGAGCTTTTCGAAAACGATGGCGTCACGATAATCATGTGATGATTTCCCTGATCGAGTTTTCCTCAACAACAAATCCAACATGACTGGCGATTGTTGCGTTTTCAAATTCTTCTGGCGTAGTGTGGACGGAAAACATTTGATACGTTTTCAGAGTGAAACTTCTGTTTTAAAATTTCTCTGGCATAGTGTGGATGGGGCCTTAATGACTTGTCCCAAGAGATCAGTTACAGTAAATTTTGCTTCCCGAGAATCTCAATGTTTCCCGAATTGAGCAGTTTTAAGGTACCCTTTACGCTTTCCCTCCTTATGTTCGAGGACTGAAACTATAAATATGCCTTTTGTGTTCAACAGATAAACCTTTAGCACCGCAAAACGTCATAGTTAACATCACCAAAGATGGTTATTACATCACGTGGACCCATACAGCTGTTCCCGGCCGACCGGAAGTGGAGAAATTTGTTGTGGAATACAGAGAAGGAAATGGCTCGAGCGCTTGGCTTGTGGCAGCTGCCGCTGTCCCCGAGGGTCGCAAGGTCTACTTATTTGAAGCGGAAATGATCGAAGAGGACAAGACTTATGACTTCCGGGTATTTGCTTTTGGCGCCAACGAGTTCAGTGACGCTGCTTACGTTTCTAAGACTTATAAACTTGGTGAGTTTGTTTTTTTGCTCGGCTGTTATTTATCTCACTTTGTACGCAAGAAAACATTTCTTCAGAACTTCGAATTCTTGCGACTTGGCATTTTACTAAGAGTGTCTTTGATCCATCGAGACAGTCAATCAATCGATTGATCGATTCAAATTGATCCTTATTTCTCTTTTGCTGACTCTTTCACTTGGTCTTGCTCTCGTTTCAGGTTCTCCCGTTATCGGACGGCGTTCTGGTAAAAGTGACGTCATTCCAATAATAGCTGGAGTCCTGGGAGCCTTAGTGGGTATTTTCCTGCTTGGCTTGGTGTGCTTCTGCTTTATTCACAGGAAATCCAGAAAAGAAAGTGAGTTGGATTGTTAGAAAATGTTCTCAGAGATAGTAAAACAAAAAACCCCCCTCCCCACTCCTGTTGGTGAAACGCATCGTACTCTTCGTTGACATTTTTGACTTGGCTTCTCCGCCTCTCGTACTAACTTGGTCTCTGATTGGTCACGAACAACCTTGTTCCCAGGCTCTTTCTCCTTTGGTAAGGGAGGCGCAAAAGAAAGAGAGCCTGGGAACGGGGTTGGGTCAAGAAATGGGAAAAACAATATAGACCTTCTCAATGATTATGTTCATAATCAAATCAAATGACTATTACGTGCGACAACGTTACCGAAAAAATTAATATGTTAAATATAATTAATAAATTATGTAGGTTGTGATCTATTCTAATTTAATTTATGTTATGACATGATCACTTCAATAATGATGCTCAAGAATTCATTTCACCTTTTCCTTTAGATATCAGTAAATCCGGAGACAAGAAAGTTCACTTCACTCTTCCTGATGGGTAAGTTTTCTCAAGTTGTTCGTGTTTATTATAATTAGTTACATGAATGGGCCTTGCTCTTATCGGTTAATGGTGAGTCGTTTTATTACTGACCTATTTTGAAGTATTCGAAGAAAAGCAAAATGGCGGAAATCGAGTGAAACAGAATATTAGGCAGAATCTTCCAGTATATCGCTGATTTAATCAGCCGGCCGCTACAGTGTTAACTCCTGAAGATGTCAAAGATACAGACGTACTGTCACACGAGTGTGAATTGAAAAGTTCTGTTACAGCCGAGAACGGTATTTTTAACCTTTTTCAAAGCATTTAGTAAGAACCGCCAAGAGGCAAGGCAGTTAAATGTGTTATTTACGTTTCTACATCATAACTCCCAAAATTTGTACAGTAGACATATGTTAATTTTGTATTTTGCGCAGTATGTTTACCGTTTTTTTATTGTTGCTTTATACCTCGGGCGCTTTGTTTTTCTTCACTTAGGATAATTAAAACAAATATATGCATCCATAGACTTGGAGTCCACGCCATTCCTGACTTTTTGCGGTATCATTTGTTGGAATCAGTTCCGATCCTGGGATCATTTGTGGTCCAATTTGGGGACCATTAAAGTTCCCGGGATCAATTGCGGGCCTATACAGACCAAATGAGTTCAGTTAATAGAGTTAGTTACAAGTGGTGTTATACACAAGCGACAGAATTGCACGGGAAGATCTTGAAAGAACGCAATACTGCAATGACAATAACTGCACGGAGTTTTCAATACTAATTATCTTTGTTTCGCCAACAATTTTTATGTTAATAATTTCTTGCAATTTTTACATTATTCATTAGTGTTTGTGTTTCAATTGGAGTCGGTAAAGGCGGTTTTGGTTTTCGCATATTGTTTTCCATTCCCATATCTATATGGCTGTTCTATAATTTATGCTGACTACAAAGTCATTTGAGTTTCAAATCATTGACAGGTCCTTTCAGATAATTGTTTGGTTCGCTTCCAAAAGCATAATTTGACTAGTTGTCACGATGTGATGTTCTGTAAAAAACAGAAACAGCGATTTAGAATCATACAGCAATTTTGGATTCCAAAATGAAATGTTGTAGAAATATGGGTTTTGACGTCAATTACTAGCGTAATTTATAACGTTCTTGAAACAGTTGTTAAAGTCGATATGGGAGCTTCATGGAGGTAACATGTCAACTTGTTTCTCATTTCTCAGTTTGTTAATGTTCTCGCTTTAGTTTGCGACTGGTGTGGTTTTTTAACTGTTTGTTCCTTAGCTAAATCATTTCGTCTTTAAATTCGAGCAGCATTGATACTGTAAGATTTATTTCTTTTTAAAATTTTTATACGCTCCATATTTTTATAATCATGGAATCATTTTCAAGGCAATTGAATTCTTAATATTTTTTAACAAATTACATTTCGTTGAACCTATAAAGTTGGTAGTTAGGTAACTCAATGAATTTTTTGTGCCAAGGGACAGCTGGAGTGATGTTTACAGAAATTAGTTACCTACTAATTTCTTTACATGATATCCCGTCACAGCAGAAGATAGTCTTTTATTTGAATGGTATAGCAGGGAAACACCCGATGTTGTAAGACATTTCCGACTATGTTAATTATAGTTCTCGCCTTGCTTCAAATTACATCCAAAAATGATTTCTGAAAGGAAGTTTACTCGCCTATCGCCACCATGATCTATTGAATAACAATAATCAGCGAATTGCAGCTTGCGTTTGAAACTCTTGTAGAGTCCGCGTTTTATTGCAGACTAAAATTTATCTGGAAAAACACTGCTCGGTAGAAGACCTGTAAGATGAGGACATTTTTTTTGTTCGTTTTAGTGTGTTTTGTAGTTTTTCGCTTTCTTACTGCCCAAATACTAAATGATTCATGCTTTGTTTTATTTTTGCGTTGTGACAAGGCAAATGAAAGAAGCAATATTCATTATAATGTATACTTTAAGAAATCGAATACCAAACTGACTAAACTGTTCGAGAACAGGAAAATTTTATACGTATTCTATGGGCAGTACTAGCAACAACGTCGAAACACGAAACAGTAAAATTGCAAAGCGGTCTGCAATAATCATTGAATAATCGGGTTCAGTTTAGTTAATCGTTGGATGTTGGATGTCGGATGTTGGATGTCAGTTTAGTTATTGTAAATTAATGCTCTCTTCTACTTTTTTGATGATTATCCGTGTTTGCATAATAAGGATTTCAAATACGAGGAATGCGTTTGATATTTTAAAAGCTGTTTTGACTTTCATTTGTTTGCAAAAGTGTCAAACTTCTCCAAATATTAAGACTTGTGAATTAACCATTAGTGCAGAGTGCTAGCCGGCCACGGTTTGGAAATCCCAATCGGAAAATAATGGCAGTGTTCGAATGGAAGTGTATTATTACAGAATTTCCTAACAAGCCACTTCTCGGAAACCATAGATAACTGAAAAATAGATTTGGTACAGCTACGTTTGTGTCATCAAAATTCCCTAACAATCACTTTTATAAAGTCTTTTGTGACTATCTCGCGTTTACGAGATGAACGTTGTCAGAAAACTATAGTCTGGAAAAAAAATCAATTACTTTGGATGTTCTAATCAACATTGTCAATTGTGACATGTTTTCGGACAACCGGAAAAATGACTTCCAAATCCGTGGCAAGGTCTATATGTTAACCATGTACTGTGTTTCTATTGAGTTGTATAAATCTATTAGCGTTCTATCACGATTGCTGTTTTCTAAATGGCTTCACTGCTCACTATCTTTTCTTTTGTAAATAGTGAGTAGCCTAGCAGTGTACGCTTGTTAACAATTTAGCGGCCATTTCTTTGCGTTTTCGAAGTGTTTATGAAGAGGATTTAGATATCACTTTGAACGACTAGTAGATTCATACCAAAAAAAAAATAGATTATTCGCTCTCGATTTCTGTGCGTGATTGTTGACTCAGGCTGCGCCCTTAAATCTATCACGCGATAGAAATCTCGAGCTCCTAATCTCATTGTTAAGTAGAAACACGATTTTCAACCAATCAGCGCGCGTATTTTCGTAGGGCTGTTTCTAATATTGTATATCACTCTATTTGCGAGAAGCAGCTTTTGATTCACTTTTCTTTTCGCAGCTCGACGGAGGCTTACGAACCCGAAGAATCAGACGAAGATTTCCTCGACGCTGAGATCAAGCTTCGTCCCGAGGCTGTGCGATTCATTCCCGATGACAGCGACGGAAGCGAAGACGAGAAATTCGCGAAGCTGAAACGAGAAGAAGACTTGATATTGACCGGTCATGACGGACGCTATAGCGGCGACATGTTGCGTTATGCTAAATTGGTGACGAGCGCATCGCCTCCGCGATCTCCAGAAAATTCGTCTGAGGATGAAAAAGTTCATTACTTTGGAGATCTGGAATCTCGGGACGGCCAGTCTGCCTGGTATGACTGCACATTGGCCAAACCCGCATCACGCGAGGTACGGGATTCGTTCGATCAGTTTTGCAAGAGCGATGTTGGGTCGCGGGATTCTATTCTTAGTCACAAATCTCCTCCGGGATTTGGACGCAAGGCTTCGTTTGAGCATTTAGGATCTCAGGCTTATGCGGCGCAGAAATTTGGCTCCAACCACAGTCTTCCAGATAAGCGAGATTCCAGCCTGTTCCGCAACCCGCGATTTCAACCCATACAAGAGGAATTGCCAAGGGATCGAGATGTCCCTCGAGGTAACGCGACACTTGGGCGACGACAACCTCATCATTGGTCGACGCCGGCGGTTTTCTCAAGACGCCAGGATTCAAACAACAACAGCGACGGAAAAGGTTCCGATTCCGATTCGGGGGACTCGTCAAGCCGAGGACGAAAAGGCCGACGACACAGACCTCATTCATTGTACGAAGGCAAACTTCGGCCCATTTCGGAGCAGGACCCCGACTCAAAACTTCGCTGTACATGCGACGACGAAGAGGAGTCGGACGAAGGCTTGAAATATCCGGCTCATAAGGGACGGGAGGGCAGTGGTACATTGTCACTAGGAAGGAAAGTTCCCGACACAGAATCGTCTTACCTTCATCTAGAAAGAGCGGATTCTCAAAGGCTCTCTTTTACTGAACAGTTAAAAGGTTGGAGCGAAGCTTCCTTGAAAGGTGAACCTTACGATAAACACTCCAAGAACAAAAATCCTGTCTCTCCACTCGATACAGACTCAGAGAACAGCGTTTCACCGGCGTTATCAATAGTCTCGCTTTCAGAAACAGAAAGTGACCGGGAGATTGCCCGAAACCTTTACGACAGCCAACCTAGTACCATGACAAATGGCTCCCTCACCCGTCAAACGGACGCCATTGCACTTCCTCGTGCAGTTACGAAATTAAGATCAGTGGATTCCGAATCGTCGTCTGATGAACAGGGAAGATCAGGAGTTCGTGATAGGTCAAGGAAACCTTCTCCACCTGTTTATAAGGACAAAAAGCCTCCTTCTGTCACGGATTTGAACTTAAATCCCATGGAACGAGCAGACTCGATGGATCAGCTAAAAATATGTGATCCTTTCTTCCAACAAAGGCACCGTGTGTCTAGGTCCTCGTCCAATGCGTCAAGCGGAATCTGTTCAGTGCTCGTGTCATCAAGTGAGACAAACAGCATTGAATCGCCTCGGGAAAGTTCATCGAAACGATCCTCGCGTTCGAGTGACCGAACATCCAGCGACCGCGCGTCGAGTGGTTACGGATCCTCTCGCGATAGCTACGACAAGCCCGATCGAATAAAACCAGCGGATTACTCGAAAGCTCATGCGCAAATGCGGTTAAAAGGGACAAGATTATCGCCATTAGACGATCCCTATGAGTTAGATCCCTCGTCAAGTGAAATGGACGACTTAGAGACGGAAGGGACTTCATACAATCCTCAAGTTTTTGAGGACCTTATGACCCTCCAGCAAGAGATGGGTGTAAATTTAGAAGGAAGTGACTCCAGCAGAGAAAGCCTGAAGGAAATGGAGAAACTCTCAAATTCCGATTTGCTTAGATATTCTCCAAACGTTTCTCCGACGAAGTACAAAGTTGATCAGTTGAGTGACGCTGAGAAGGACCAGCGTTGTTCTAAGTTGATGGCGGAATACAAAACGAACAAGAAGTTACAAGATGTCAAGGCCAGTGGCAGTCAAGTGTATCGATCGTGGGATCTTTAACGCGGCTTACTGATGCAATTATTTGCAGTTGTTTTATGTCATGGTTAGCCCTGTGCAGAAAGAGAAATGTGCTTGTGGCGTGACGCCGACCAAGGCAGACTGTAGTACAGTTTTCCTTTCGAGATTTGTTCCGTTAAAATGTTCAGAAACGGTTTTCAAGTCTTCCCTACACTGCGTGACAGAATAGAATACCCTCTAAACTCATTCACGCCTCGTAACGAAAGAAGAAATACGAACTCAAAGTTAGGGTAAAGCGCGGTAAAGCTGTTTATTCTATAGTATAGACGCGCTCAGTTGTTTACAAAAATGTTTCGTTGAAACAAATCGTCCCGTTGCCCTACATCTTTTTTCTTATTCCGTTGCTTGGCCAATCAAAAACCAAGTCAGTCTGGGAAGAAGTCAACTGTCAATAATCTGCACGTACGGACGTTTGGCTGACAGCCTCTGAAATCAACGCATGTCGACCGAAAGCGTTTTTACCTCAATTGCTACTAATTTCGCAATCTGATTGGCTAATTTGTCGTTGTCGATAAGAGTCCAGACAACGCTGCTCACGTCAATGTGTCATGCAATGCCTTTTTCAGCTCGCGCTCTGAAAATACATTTTCTTTGACGTTGAGATTGTGGTAAAAAACAAATCGAAATGTGGTTTAGCGTGGTCTGTACTCTTATCGAGAACGATACGCGTCATCATAATGGTCAAAATATTGTGGACTTACTCGGCTGCGCCTCGTGAGTCCACAACAAATTTGACCACTGTGATGACGCGTATCGTTGTCGATAAGAGCACAGACCACGCTAAACCACTTCGATTTGTTGATTGCGAGGTGCAACGATGTGATTGATACACAGTGTGTAAAAGAGTTTTTATATTTGTTCAAGTTGCAACTGGTTCTTTTTCCAGCTTATTAATTATCTGAGTATAATTATGCGGAATTTATGAAACATTTTCTCTCTTGATTTCTCGCTCTTTCTCTTTTTCTATTGTTTCGTTTAAGTCAATTTTGCAGTCGTTTTCAGTTATCGAAAATTTTACTTGGTTATTTAACTATGCCTCCCGTATTTACCCCACCCCACCGACGCTGTTGTACAATAAGAAAACATTAATTTCGTAACTGAGTATCGCCTTTTTAAATATTTGTAAAAATGCCTGAGTTAGTTTCTATCGGAATATGAATTTTTATTAAGAGGGTTGAGGTTTTGATGCTGCTATCGTAACTTTTAGAAAACAGCAGAAGTTGGCTAAACTTGCCGATAGTAACAACAAATTATTTAGGTTTCGCCGTGAGATATCAATGAATAATCATTGTTGATTATTAAAATAAAATAAAACACCAACTATTTAGCTATTATATGCTGAACTCTAAAGAAAAACTACAACAAAATTATTATCGCTTTAATGTTTGTAAACTTGATATGTAAATAACAAGTGAGACATATTTGCTAGTTTTATATCCGCAGAGAAGATTTTAATACCGTATGTATATTTGCCCTAATTTTTAAGGGAAGCTTTTTTCGTAGAGACCTCTGATTAGTGGGTACAAGTTTGGTTGGCTTCCGAAATAAAATTATGATGTAAAGTTAGGAAGCTCGTATATAAAGGATAAATTAGATAAAAACAATCGAGTTAATAGCAACACTCTTACATAAATCGACGTAAAGTCAGCTATAAATATAAACGAAATAAAAAGCTATTTTAAATTTATTCGTGTTTGTTTATATGCGAGTATATCTGTTGAGGTTTGAATTTGGAAATTTTTTTCGGCAAATCAGGTTCAAAATCAAAACCATCAGTCATAGTTTGCTTGTGTGACTTTCCTGCCTTTTTTTCGGGGAGAGGGGGCGGGGGGCGGGGGGCAGTGGAATGGGGCTTGGGCCTCACAGGCTACGTTTCCTTTGCTTCCCACTGGTTACATGTTTACTAACCTCTTTATCTGTTCGAATTTAACCCCCGTGGCGACTTTGTGAGGTTGACTTTTCGAGCGTTGTGCCCTTGTCGTAGCAGAGTATCCATTATTGCAGTGTTAGCAACGTGAGCAGGCAAGATGAACCAAATCCTGCGCTGTGATTCGTTACCCAAGCGGCGGGCAAGATGGCGCTATCTTGTCCGATCGGGACCACCCGCTGTGTCTCGCATGAAAAATTTCCCCGAAAGCCATATAATATATCTCGTTCTTTTTGCGCGTTTATGGACCTCGACTCCATCTCGGCCCATAAACTCGCAAATAGAGAACTTGGCCATTATCCATCCACCTTGACCTTACAAGCCTGGTTAATAACCCGCATATACAATACAGTTAAAATATAACCAAGTAGGGGGTAATAGGTAGTCTCCTACATAGCAGGGGCGCGGGCAGCGCGAAAAACCCCTCAAAAGCCCACGCGCCATTCCTCACACTGTTCCCCCAACAGGGGGTCGGGAGAGGTCAACTACGTAAGAAGACTGGCAAGTCATCAACGGCTCAATCACGTATTTGCCCCTCATTAATTAGGATGCTGCCGGGCAATATCAGCTAAGAAAATAGCTTATGGCGTATCTAGCGAGAAAAGAACATTTAACTAACCGATACCCCCATATTTTCCTGACCACAGCCTTTATACCTGAAGACATGAGCCATTTTAGAACAAAATGTTAGTTGAAGATCGTTGTTTCTTGTTTTCCATTATAGAATGAAATGTCTTGCCACACATATCAACAATGACGATCAAAAATGTTTTTTAGGTCCAGTGAATAAGGTACTAGTCGGCAAAGAGAATTCATTTCGAAAACATGCGAAGGAGTTTGTCTTCAATACCGTCTGATGTTTCGCTCTTTGCTTAACTGCGGTGCGTTGTTTTCATTACGCATTTAACAAGAAAGGAATTTTTGTCCCAGTGTGACATTATGCAAACAGTGACTGGAAAAAGAACAGAAGTAATCGAGTGGAACATTTGTTTTGTCTTCGTGGTTTGCACTGTCGTTAGAGACAGAGGAATGAACGAACGGCTATAAACTTTTAGCTTTCCTCAAACGGAACGTAAGACATCCATGGTATTTCAGTCTTTTAAACCTCTTAACATGTAATGGGCACTCGTAAAAAATTTAGTGCCCTGTTTGTTTTAAGAAAACGAAACGAAACTTTTACTTTGTTTTTGCGGAAGTTTGGAATGTAGTTTACGACCCAAACAAACCCCGTTGTTATAGAAACCTGACGCAATCGTTTCAATCGCATGCAAATCGAACATAGCTCGGCCATAATTTTGCATAATTAACTTTATGAACTTCGAATTCACTTTTTATTACTTTCCATACGTCTTTTCAACTTTGGAGGATTTTTGCGGACTGAAAAGTGAACGGATGTTTCTGAGAAGGCAAAATGAAGTCGTGTGGATGATAAAAAGCCCTGCACGTTCTTGAACAGAGCTTTGTGATTGTGGTATTGAGCTTTGCGGAAAAATTTTGACATCAGCCAACACGACCTTCACCTGAAAGAAATCGTGCATTGCATAAGATCGCATGAAGCCTTCAACACGTCGTTCTAGAGGAAAGGAATTGTAAATATTAGAATCTTTATGGCTTTCATGTCATTTCATATGCGGTCATATCTTATCATTTTGGCGGCCTTTCTCTGCTGGACAGAAGTTACTATTGCCAGTGGTAAGTAATGCCAAATGACGAACGCAAAGCGCTGTGTATTTACACAGTAAACCTGTTTTTATATTTGATACTGCAGCTGCATTTTATTGAATCGAAGATAAAGATTCTTTCAGGCGAAATAATAGTCATTTTGCCTTTTCAGATCCTTGTGATTGCTCGGTTTGCGGGTCTACTTGTGGCGGGAGTTTGAGCTGCGATCCCGGCAAATTTCTTGTAGTGAATGGAAGCGAATTCGGCTGCTTCCAATGTCCAAGTGGCTCTTTGTAAGTTCTTTGTTGCCTTGTCTTTGAGAGTATACATTTTAGCTAATTTATGTGTTTGTGAGGGTAAAAACTTCGCTTAATGTAGTGATGTCCATTTTGTAAATGCAATTAATGAAGTACTCGTAAGATACAGTAATATGATACAAACAATGGACTGGGCCTTATCTCATACGGTTGCCGCAGTGATATCTCAGCAGCTAATATACCATTTTACCAGAGAAGTTATTATCTTATAGCTAAAATACTTAGTCCCCGGTGGGTTCAACCGTGCCGGATTGGTCGAGGGATAGAGACCTGACAAAGGACAGCCCCTGGTCCTCCAGTTTGGGGGTTGGGCGTTAGGCTAATCACCTAACCTTGTAAAAAAATGAATGATTACAGAAACTGTAAGAGGCCCTATGCGCCAACTTGGCGCCAGGGGACAGGTGAAGTGAAGGTGAAGCTAAAATGTCAACGTATTTTTGAACCAAACTTCGTTTCCCGTCGATCCCTTAAAGTGTTTCAGGTAGCTGCCTTCCATCAGACTTTCTATCTGGTTGCCCACACTATGCCAGAATCGCTTTGTATAGGCAAATGGAGATTTAAGGTCTTAGTTCTACATTTTATTGAACATCCAGATTATAAACCCAAGGTCAGCAACACTGACATTTAGTACCAGTGAAGGCAAGCAGACCGTCAGGTTTTAGTATAAATCTACAAGCATTCTATCATGAATGAGGTTCTCTGATTGGTTATGCTACTTACTATCTATTCTGTGATAGTTAGTGAGTAGCGAAGCAGGGTACCCTTGTTCACAAAATGACGGTCGCTTCTTGGCATTTTCAAAGTGTCTGTGAAGAGGATTCAAATAAAGTTTTGAACGAGTAGATAGTAGTAGAACTAGTAGATATATACTAAAACAATTAGATTATTTGTTCTCAATTTCTATGCATGATAGAAATCTCGAGCTCATAATGTAATCATTAATTAGTATAAATCTACTAGCATTCTATCGCAAATGCTATTCTCTTATTGGCTACGCGTATCTTGTTTACTGTAGGTGGTGTGAGCCAACACTATTGACTGATATATTGAGCAACACTCATCCAATACATGGCCAAGAAATCAGCCGACAGTTGATTGAGTGTTGGTTGAGTATCGGTCGAAAATCGGTCGAAAGTCAATCAAGTGTTGCTTGAGCATCTGTTGATATGTTGGCCGTTACTCCACTGACACTTGACTGACACACATATGGGCTGACGTATTGACCGATACTTGACTGAGACTCAACCAACAGTCGACTGACACTCAAAACTTCGACCAACTGTCGGCGATATATTGGCCATGTATTAATCGACAATCGGCAGATGCAACACCAGCACCTGGCCGACATATCGACCGAGTGTTGGCCGATAGTGTTGACTGACACTACCTACAGTAAACATGATCCAGCCAGCTACTCTATCTATTCAGTTGTAGATAGTGAGTCGTTGAGCAGAGTGCGGTTGTAAAAAAAAAAGTGGCTGTGGCTTCTTTACATTTTCGAAGTGGCTGTGAAAAGCGTTTAGATAAAGTTTTGAATGACTTGTTGATTAATACCAAAACAGTTAGGTTTCGCTCCCAATTTCAATGTGTCATCTGATTTAAATAGAATTCTCTAGTTGAACTGCCAGGGCCATACTGTGTGTAAAGTAATAAAAGTTTCATAATAATGAGTTAATATCTAACTTTACAGCTGTCCAGGTGGCCGAAACAATTCTCAGCCTTGCCCAGAGGGTTTCTATAATGATAACCCAGGACGGTCAGATATAGGAGCATGCCAGGTAATTTTATCCAACTTATAGGTTAGAATATAATTTAAAGTTTGTTGTTAATTCACGAACCAGGGATAATGCTTGACATCATTTTCTGCATCATAAAGTCTGGGAGTTTTTTGCTACCTTTCTATATTGTAGAGATTGCAGCTATTGGGGGTATTGTCCATGTATCTTTGTTATATGTAATATTTAGGAATTGTTTCGAACACAAGTGCCCGTGATTAATCACAAACATTTTTGTGAACTGTGAGTGGCTTAGACTAATCAGTAGAACACTGGTTTGGGTGTTTGATGATTACATATCTGATCTTAATTAGCATAGATTTCTACAACTTTTGTAGAAATCTATGCTAATTAAGATCAGATATCCATACACCATAACAGTTAATTGTTTTTGCCTGTTTAAGGTTGATGAATTATTAATGAGTTCACAAAATAAGATTCAAGCTATTGATCAGTCAATCAATAAATCTTTGTTTTAACACAATATCTTATCATACAAATGGTCTTAGGCATTGTGGAAAAATTACATACATAGATTACATTAACTATGAACAGGAATACACTGATTAAAAAGATAACTTACAGGTACAATAAAACCTCAGATTCTTAGTACTCTTTGCATATAGTTAGGTAGCAAGAATGTCACTAGTGTGAGACAAAGTCAAAATCTGAGTCTCTAGTGGAATTTTCATGTTGTTTTATGGTGATATCAGAGTTATTGACTTCCTGTTGTTTTCATTAGGAATGTCCTGCTGGATTTTTTTGTCCAGATAGAGGTCAACCACCCAAACCTTGTGAATCTGGTTTCTATAGCAACAGTACAGGACAAACACAATGTACCATTTGTCCAGAAGGTTTCCAATGTGAAAACCTTGCATCAAAACCCACAGCATGTCCACAGGGTTTTTACAGTGCTGAGGGCAATGCAACATGTACAATATGCCCAGAGGGGTATGAATGTCCAAATGGTACACCGCCCAGGGTGTGTCCCACTGGACAGTTTGCACCCATCCGCTCCGCAGCATGCCAGGCTTGTCCTGCAGGTCATCGATGCCCTCGTCAAGGAATGTCTGCTCCTGAGGGCTGTTCGGAAGGACAGTACACAAACCAGACCTCGCAAGTGGGATGTAACACTTGTGAAGCTGGGCAGGAATGCCCAAATGGTGATCGATCTGTGCCATGCCCAGCTGGTTATTTTAGTAAATATGGAGAGTCCAACTGTACATCCTGTGAATCAGGAGAGTACAGCAGCAATGGTTCATCTGTGTGTTTGCCGTGTCCTGCTGGAAAACAATGTGTGGACCCTGGTCTTGAGCCAGTGGATTGTACTAATGGAACTTTTTCTGGCCCAGGAGAAAGTGTTTGTAAGCTGTGTCCACAAGGTGAGTAGCTAGTCATGCTTTAGATACAAACGTAGCTTCGTTCTATACATGCAGAAATCCAAGAGAACATTTGAAGCAAAACCCGGTGGGGATGTTTATATATGAAGAGTTACCATCCTATTATCTTGATATAGCATACTAAATGGTAAAAGCACTGATTTTTACCTTTCGCTTAATTATTTGTCATGAATGCCTACCCATTGAGTTTTCATGCACGGACTTAAAGTAAAAAAAGCTATGTACATCATAATAAACAGTACCACATAAAAGCGCTGCTTGGTAGCTTTCATGTCAATGGTCACATGCTGGGGTGTCATCTACAAAGGTAAAAATTAAAGTCACATAAACTGATTTAAGGTTTGATCTTGGACGGTAATGAAAGGGTTACATTGATGATTATAGAACTTGTTACTAGTTAATAAAGCAGATGAATAAGGCTTGCATCACCACATGTTTTGTTGTATTAGGTTACCAGACCACACCAAGTCGAACCTCTTGTGTACCATGTGCAAAAGGCTTCTACTGCCCTGATCCAAGGTTAGTAGTGATATATTTTTCAGTTTATCACCAAATTTCCTTCTCATCTTTTTCAAAATGTTCAAATTGTTCAGTCGGTCAGTCGGTGGGGGGTTGGTCAGTTAATTGGTCAGGGAACCATCTTGTAGTATGAGAAAGACAGTCAGACATTTATTCCTTCACAGAGTCATCAATCTGTCAATCACTGCTAATGCCATGTGTTTGAAAATTTCTAGTAATCCACCAGTGCCATGTCCTGCTGGCATGTACTCTTTGGGAGGTAGATTTGAAAACTGTACAGCATGTCCAGCTGGAAGTGCATGCCCTGATCCTGCTGGTGCACCTGTGGCTTGTACTGGAGGTAAACATCCCTTTTTATTGGTTATTAAAGTTGCAAACTTAATGGCAGCTAGAGAAGTCAATGTATAGTTTCTCTTCACATATTTAAATATATAAATTGTCCAAAACAATGTCAAGTAGACATCTATATGTATTTCAAAATTATTAATAATTATATTAAAAACTCTTTTTTATTGGTTATTTTGAAATAAATAAGGTATTAATAGTTAAAAAGTATAGTTTTAGAAAAGTTGAAAATATTGCAAAATAATATAATTTCAGCAACGTATGCTGAGGCACTGTCCACAACATGCAAGACTTGCCCTGCTGGTTACAGCTGCCCAGAGAACAAGAGAACTGAAATATGTCCATTTGACGACTCTCTGGGATACTTTTATAGTACTGACTCAAGTAAGTTGCCATACTTTTTGTGAACAATCATTTGTTTTCAGCTTATTTTAGTTAAGATTTTCCTTGAAGCAGTTTTAAATTACCTGTCATGTGCAAAGGATTTATGACTGTGTACAATGATAAGGTTTGGTTTTGTGATTGTTGAGCTCTTGAATTGAAAAAAAATATTACAAGGACACTTCAGCTGAGTTAGTTTTACACTGTTATCTTTTTAGTGGTATCATGTGCGCAGTGCCCCAATGCAAGCTCAGGACAGATTTGTGAATCTCGATACAAGTTACCCATCAACTGTAATGCTGGAGAACTCCCCAGTCAGAATGGGACCGTCTGTATTAGATGTCGGCCAGGTTACTACTGCCGTACACCCCAAGAGGGAGAGGTAGCCTGTGATGTGGGACAGTGGTCACTGGGTGGAGCAACAGAATGTAATGACTGTCCAAAAGGCTATGCTTGTGCAAATAGTGGATCGTTACCTCAGCCTTGTGATCTTGGACATTACACAAATGAAATGAACTTACTCACTTGTAATCAGTGCCAGGCTGGGTTTAAATGTTCAACGACCTCTGGCGATCCTGTGGCTTGCACAGCAGGTATGGATATTGTCACAAATGCTGCAGACAGTGTTTTGCCTGTTATGTTTTAATTAACCTGTTGAATAGCATTGGGTTTTTTTAAAGAGATGTTTACCAAGACTCTACTGCTTCTTTAGACAACCAACATTGATATCAGAATTCATGGTACAGTAAAACTAATGTTACATTGACAGAAATGAAAGAAATTGTGATAAATCATAATTACTTGATTATTGGGGGTTTCATTGAATGATATCTAATAATACATTTAAGTAACTTTATTCAAGTGTCAAATGTTCTTAGCACTGTTCTGCTAATTGGAGACACTGTAAATAAATAAACAAATATTTCAAAAAAAAACATCACTTGGTTATTCAAGTTTTGCCACCAGTGTTTCGTTAATTTAAACAATCACCAATCCATTTAAACTTCAGGTACATATAGTGATATAGCAGCTACAAACTGCACAACTTGTCCCCCTGGTTTTGCATGTCCAAACACGTCAGACTCCACTGCCCAGTACACATGCCCTCTAGGGACGTACTCTGTTGGTGGTAAAACTCTGTGCACACCGTGTCCAGTTGGAAAGTTTTGTCCCCACAATGAGTAAGTTTTTACTTGCTGGCATTCTCCAGTGACTGTACATGTATGTTAATGGCATTGTTATGTGAGCATTCCTGTGTAGCAATTTTAACAATTAATGCTTTTATCTTCTAATACTTTGGGATACTGTATGTGGAATTATTACTTGTTTGTGTGGCCTGAATAAAATGTTTGATGAATTTCTTTGAAATAGTGACTACTCAGTCTTTTTTCATTTCCAAGAAGGGACTTACCTTACAATTATAATTTCACTAATGCTAACATAATCGTTGTTTAAAAGGCCTAATTACCATTGATGTAACCATTCTGTAGTAGTTTTCATCACTATCCTCATCATCCTCATCATCCTTCTAACACCTAAGGTGGGGTGTGTGAGGTTGAAGTAGTTTTCTTAGAAAAGGAAAAAGACACTATGTGAAGTTCTACTGACAGTTATCTTAATTTGAAGTGGTTATATTTCAGGTTTTGTGTTGTGGAGGTGGTTAATCAGGCTTTAGCTTGGACGCTTGGTGGCCCCATTTCAGACCAAGTGATGATACTCTTGAGAATTCATGCTCTCAGATTTTCAAATAGTTCCATATGTATGAAGGAATAAATTTTAAATGGATAAAAGAAAAATTCTCTAGAGAACATCCCATGGTCTGTAATGGAAAAACAAACTTCCCGAGCTAAAGCAGTTTATATTAAGGGCAAACGCTCAATAGAGAAAATCAACTCTGTGAAAGTCTCCACAATGTGGCAAATTCTATCAACAGGCAATTTCACCTGTAGCATCAAGGGTTATGGCCTTTAATGAAACAACTGGCTATGTACAGTGTGACTATCTTTTTAGCTGTTTATTTATATTTTAATTTCTAAATTGTAGCAAAGACATTGAACTTGATTGTGAACCTGGCTATTTCTCGACGGGAGGGAAGAAAGATTGTGATCCATGCCCTCCAGGATACAAATGCCCTAATGCAGATGGCATCACCAACCAAGCTTGCGGTGATGGTGAATATGCAATAGGAGGTGCAGCATCGTGCACAGAATGCCCTAAAGGCTATGCCTGTCCAAACACAACCACTGATTACATGATCAAGTGTGAGCCTGGCTTTTATGCAACTAGAAAGAAGACAGTATGCACAGCTTGTAAAGCAGGATTGTAAGTGTTAGCCTAAGGGTTTTCTGTTTTGTTAACTAATCATGCATCAGCTGCATTGATACATATATCTTATAAACCAAGCACAAGGGCCATAAAGTGAAGCCTTGGAGCCGACTGGCTCATAGTTGCCGGAGCTTATCCCGGTTTCTGTAGCATGAAGCGGCTAGTAGTATTTCTACTCCCCCTGGACAGGATGCTAGTCCATCACAGGTCACTGCCCTGCAATTTGTTAGGTTTCCCCAACAATTCACCAGTACCCATTTATACTCCTGGGTGGAGAGAGGCAATGTGAGAGTTAAGTGTCTTGCCCAAGAACACAACACAGTGTCCCCGACCAGGGCTCAAACCCGGGCTGCTCAATCCAGGGACGAGCGCAATTAACCATGAGGCCACCGAGCCTCACACACACAAGGGCCATACTGGGAGAATATTGGCCCGAAGTCTTGACAGTACGGACCAAGCATAGCGAGGTCAGTACAAAAAGGACTGGCTGCCGGTATTTTCCCAATATGGCCCCAAGCAAGCTTGGTTCATAAGAGATTTATAACACGACTGAAACTACCCAAAAATCTTCAAGAGTAATCTTGCAAGATCATTCGGCACAGTACCCTGTCCAGTACTTAGAGAATATTGAACTGGCAATGGAGCAGTCTGATTGCTTAATTTTTGTTGTTAGCCCTCTGAACTAACTTAAAGTCATGTAATAATTTAAGTTAGTGAATTACTTTTTAAGTTACTAAGTTATACAGTTTAAAGAAGAACTTGATTTATCCCTTATTGGATTAATGCCCACCTGAGGAAATCCAAAGTCATAAGTTGCCATATTTTGTTCAAAATACTGTCAAACCTCAAAAGAACAGGAACAAAAAATGGTTCAACAGTGGCTGTTGAGACTTAAATCCATAGCTATAGGTTATAATTATTTATATGGTGTCTATATCACTAACATGTATGTGAGGTAACACATGTGTAAGTAGAAAAAAATAATAATGTGATCTTTGATGATAAACGTTTACAGTTACTTGTGATAATACATTGTTCATGTGTAGCCTGATGCAGTCTGAAGAGTCCCTTTGCCGGGACAAAACAAAAGCGTTGCGTCAGGCTAGCCATGAACAATGTAACTGTCAACTTTTATTGTCAATTTTCACTTGTGAATCTGTGTGGTCGGGAATCCTTATGCGATATAAGGCAAGATTGCTGGCATCATTTCGTTAGAGAATGGGACTTTGAGCATGATGCTCAGCGAGTTTGCCAAGCAGAAAGGTCTCTGAAGAGTCCCTTGGCTAGCCACGAACAATGTATTATCACAATGTGATTCTTCTTTGAAATATGTCACTGACACTACAAGTTATGGCCCATTTTCTGGGATTGACATGTGGAAGATTTAGCTAATCTTTAATCAATATACACAGTACCTTAACAGAACAAAACAGAACAATATTTTGACAGTAAAAATTTTTTTTTGTTAGCTATTGTCCTTATACAGATGCCAGGCAAGAAATTCCTTGTGACCTTGGTTATTACTCAACTGGAAATGCGTCATCTTGTGAAATGTGCCCCCCTGGTTATGAGTGTCCATTTCAAGATCAGGCTGTCAGGTGTGAAAAAATTAAATTGTATTTCAGATGTTACACACTTTCAAAATGTATTGTTTTGCAGTGTTATTCATCTGCCTGTCTGTCCTTTATTAGTCAGTCAGTTGGTCACCCACAATATTATTACATGATTGTAAGGTTCTCCCACTCTCAGTTGACAAATTATACCCAGAGGAAAGTTAATGTGCTCCAAAAGTTGGAACCTCAGTGCTAGTAAAGAAAGAGTTTTTATGCTTCAACAAGCCTGCAAATAATTTTTGTCTATAGGCAGGCCATTTGTCAGGGCAAGGACCAGTTTTGACCTAACAAAAAGCCAGTCTGGTTGGACAAAAAAAAATTGTTTGTCGTTAGAAATTAAAAAGAGACATTTGAGACATTTTGGTATTTTAGTGTAGAGTCTTCGTCAAAATATTGGTTGTAATTTCGAAAAGCTTATAAGTCAACTGAGTGTAAAATCGCTACTAGCACCAGCAAGGGGACCTTTACATTACTTCTGGTATTATTGTACCTGTTGAAAATTGACAAATTTACAAACGTTTATACCCCTAGTCACACAAGTGTTTCCAATGTAACAAGTTTCCCAAGACGTCTAAGGAAAACGGGAAAAGCGATAAAACAATCTCCCACGTGGAGATTCAGAGACTTGAAAATTGGCTGAAATGAATTCTTCGACTTTTTCTGAAAGCAAGTTTCCTCTGGATATTTTTGGGGTCAATTGAATAAAAAATTTGCATAATTATTTAAAAAGTGGAATTGGAGGTGGTCGTGACTATAAAGCGTAACTAATCTGTACATTCACGCTTTTCACAAAAACAATTCTGTGGTACGGAAACTATATTTCAACCACACTGACAGACGTAAAAAAAACTATAAGAGTTAAGAATTAAACTGATTTTTGATCATACGGACTAGAAAAACATTTGGTTACGTTTTAGAGGTTTTAAAGTTTTTGAAAGCAGTTGCATTCAGATAAACAAAACATGAGTATTTGGGCCGTGTATTCAATTTCCATACTGTTATAATCAGGTCAATGTATTACGACTGAGAATTAATTCCACAACACTTGGTAGCAACAAACAACGAGTAATTACACTGTACATAAGACCTCAGTTTTTAGTAGTTTTTCAGATGAATGTAATTCAAACTAAATGGGGCTTCACGATCTTTCACAACGCCCCCGCAAAATGTGTGAATTAACATGCAGGGATAGTGGCGCTGATGTGATGTGTTTACAATTCGACATAATTATAGCATTTGAGACGACGCACTGTGCGTGATAGAATTCTTAGAATTGGAATAAAAACAAAACCGATAACAAAATTAAGCTTTTTTGCTTGGTATTGTGTGACAGTATAACAAAATAACTTGTCCCATATTCGGCCACAAATTTCCAGTTAAAATATTTTTCATTTTAGCAGAAATGCCCAGTCAGAGTGCCCAACCAGGTTAAGCTTTCACCTGTCAAAACCTCAAATTCACCGGACAATTGTCCGATGACCGACTGTTATTTGCAGGCTTGCTTCAATCTCCCCGAGCAGAATTGCAAGAATGAAATTAGCCAAAATGAAATATGTGCTGAGCTCCATTCATAAAGGCAATACAAACACGCCATGGAGTAAACTGGCTATGTGAAAATTATTACACATAGCCAGTTTATTAAACCCAGAAAAAACCAAGTGGAAATATCAATACAAGTAATCATTAAATATGTATTGCCTGCAAATTTAGGGCAATGAACCACTACAACACTAACATCGCCATGTACTAGAAAGAGGCAGGGGTTGGGGAGGAGGCGGGTCGATAAAAAGGTTTGCGTGTCAGTGAAATCACAAACAGACATCCATTATACAAAGATTCGTGAATACTACATTATTAGTGCACATCATTGCAGATTCAAAATTCAAAACATTTTCCTCGGTACCATTAGCTCCCAACCTCTCCTCACGCAATGGGTAAAATCATTATGTAAATACATGGCTCAATTGTTGCATAAAATTTTATTTGTGAACAAATAATGTGTTTACTATTCTCAACTGCGTTACTTAACATTTTTCCATGCAGGAATCTGTGTCCAAATGGAACATATTCATTAGGGGCTCAGATCAAGTGTACCCTCTGCCTCCCAGGCAGCAAGTGCCCATCCATCACAGAGGGACCCACTATTTGCCCACCAGGATACTTTAGTGAGAGAAATGCAGAAGACTGCAAGTTGTGTGAGGCTGGCAAGCAATGCGCTGATCCAGCATGTAAGATCAATCTTAATTCTGAGAAAGTGATAACTTCCCCTGCTTATGTTAAAAGAGTCTGTTCAGAAGTTCAAAAAACAATAATTATTGCAGTAATAATTATTGAACTACTGTATGCTTGTATCTTTCAGCTCCTGAGCCATGTCCTCCAGGGTATTATTCCAACATTGGCTGGATACAATGTTTACCTTGCAAAAGGGGATTTAGATGTAAAGAAGGGTCAACCACTGATAGCCCACCTGAAGGCAAGTTAACATACTTTATCAAGTACATGCTATTACACAGCTTGCTATAGTTACAAGTGAATTTTGGAGGATAGAAATATTCCTTTTGTCTGCTGTGACAAAGCCACTGAGGGCAATTTGAAAATACCCAAAAGAAAATACATGCACTGATTAACTTGATTCAATTGCAGAACTAGCATGAGCTGCTGACATAATTATGGTGTGAGCAGAGAGAATTTACATTTTGGTGATCAAATTAAACAAGTTGTTTACTTTTTTGTCGCTGAATTTTCTGATAGAAATAGAAAACATATTCTCCGTGTTTCTCTTGAGATATGGAAACACTCATAAAAGTTTGGGAGGACTCGAAAAAGCTCTCCCAAACTTCCATTTGTGTTTTTATACTCAACAGAAACACAATACATGTTTCTATTTCATAAGGAATAAATATGTGTGGGTACTCTGGGATTTGCATCTTGTAGTTGTAATCACAGTTGCAGCCATTCAAAACTTTTTTTTATATGTTTGTCTTTTCTAGATGTGTGCCTACAAGGTGGCTGGTGTGATGGCCGAACATTTTTCCCATGCCCACCAGGAACATATAACGGTTTTAATGGGTCCCAATCTCAGGAAGCCTGCAAGGCATGCCCTATGGGTTACTATTGTCAAGACAGCGGCACGGTCAGTTTTGACACATTTGTTTGTCCAGCAGGCCATTACTGCCCCACTGGAACAAAATTCCCTAATCAATTCCCTTGTCCTGCTGGCACATACAACCCAGATGTTAACCAGACGGCTAGAGCTGTAGCTTGTTTGCCTTGCACTCCTGGAAACTACTGCGAGGCTGGTTCAACTCAACCCACTTTGTGTCCTCCCGGGTACTATTGTCCCAGTGGCACTGGTTCAAGGACACAATTTGCTTGTCATGCTGGATTTTACAATGATGTCTTTGGACTGACAAATTACACAGAGTGTAAAGCGTGCCCTCCTGGGTCATACTGTCCTGATGGTTCTTTGACTGAACCTACAGTTACACCTATTCCATGCCCACCGGGTACGTACAATCCAGATTGGAATGTGGGCCACCTGCTAAACTGTATTCCATGCACTGCAGGTTACTTTTGTCCTCAGGCAGGGCAGGTCAATGCCACATTATTCTGTTATGAAGGCTATTACTGTCCAAATGGCACAGTGGCTGGTCATCAGTTTCCATGTCCTCCAGGAACATTTGGGGACAAAGCAGGTCTGACTGTTGCAGAGGAATGTCTGATCTGCCCACAAGGAAAGTCATGCAGCTGGGGTACTGGCCTAAACAACAACAACACTTGGCAAGTTTGTCGCCAAGGACACTTCTGTCCAGCAGGTGTGTTATGAAGTTTGTGCATGATACAAGGAGTGTGATGTGAAAGGTTAATTACCTGGGCGGGAACTAGCTAATATATTGATGTAAAATGAAGCTAAATATTTGTTTGACTGTTTATTTGTTTATTGCCTGGTAGTGTGTTTAGTTGTAACTTTCCTATTTCAAGGGTAGCTGATTATTATTAAAGGCATCCTTTGTTACACATGTTTTTGTGATTTAGTTGTCAAGTTTGTAGAGCACTTCAATCTTTTCCAGTTTTTTTGATCTGTACTCTGTTTTCACTTCCTAGTTGATCCATTCTTATTTAAAGCATCAGAGGCCTTGTTCAATTCTAATACCAGCTAAGACACAGTATTGCCCAAATGTCATGATCAAACTGTATTATTTAGCATATTAATTAAATCCCTCAAAATTAGCTGTGGCAAGCTTACCGAACTGATAACATGGTTTGGTTTTGTTTCATGTTATATAACAGGGACAGGAGCACCAACAAAGTTTCCTTGCCCTCCTGGAACTTACTCAAATAGCTCTGACTTGTTTGATGCCTCCCAATGTGACATCTGTCCTGAAAGAAAGTACTGTCCAGGTGGAGAACCAGAACCCAGAGGTGACTGTCCTCCAGGGTATTACTGTCCAAGCGGCACTCATGTGGCAGAGCAGTTTCCATGTCCTAATGGCACATACAATCCTGATTATGCTAAAGCCAGAGTTGATGAATGTCTTAACTGCACTCAGGGCCATTTCTGTGAAAAGGCAACAGTTCAACCTATGCAGTGTTCCATAGGTTAGTTAAGGGTCTCTGTATTTCCTATATGCGTAATGAGCATGGTCATGCCTCAAAGGTGTTGGAGCTAAGAATAGTTCACTCTGATAACTAGGTGAAATTTTATCATTAAAAATAAGTGCACTTATATGGCAAATATATTTAGCACTTTAAGTAATGTGGCCAACAGGGTCAACCGTAATACGTCAAAGGAAAAGACATATTAATTAAAGTTCTATTATTAAATTCTGTGATAACAGACTCAGCCTACATGTAGGTGTTGGCTATTGATGATGGCCTTCAGTAGTCATGTTTTTCCTAGCCCCACATTAGCCAAAACATGTTTAATGAAGTGGAGCTCTATAACCAAATTATCTAAATTTGGTTTAGGTTGAATCTGTGGTCCCAACAGAAACTGTTGAAAGTGCCTTAATAAGCTATTTTGGCAATGTTCAATGCTCAGAATCCAATTTTTTCAATAATAAATGTAGTTTGTATAGTGTGATCACACATGGCAAGTGAGGGTAGCTCAGAACATAACTGTTGTCTGTGTAACGAGAATAACAAGTCACTTATTAACCACAATAAACAGGCTTCAAACAGAACAACTTAATTGGACTAAAAGAAGACAGATAGAAACTTACTAGAACTGACCATGTTTCTTATCACATCAAAAGTGGTCAAACAAGGCCAACAGACCAGACCTATAATATCATTAATTGTATCTATAACAAAATTCTTGATCATGCGGGTGTCCAATTACAGGTATCCAATTTGAACTTTGAATACCTGTAACTAGATACCTACACCATTCACACATCAATTACATCTGTGTTAATGGCTTCTTTCTCAATGTTTCCAAAAGTTTTTAAAACTTATGAAAAGCACTTCAAACTTGTTTGCTCAAAAGAAGTTTTCAAATGACATGTTCAATTCCAAAATTTGTCATAGATACAATTAATTAGTAATTGGACCTCGTGTCTTACAATTCAGGGAGTAATTGTGCTCATAATATCAAACTGGCCTCGCACTTTGTGCTCGTCTCATTTTCAAATTACTTGCGTGATTTCTCCCTGAATTGTACTCCACTCAGTCCAATTGCTATTACTAATTTCACATTCACTAAATACTCACCTTGTTGAAATGTCAGTCACCAAGAGCAGTTATTCTCAAGGCTATCCTCACACAGTTGATCACACTTTATGAACTACTGACATGCAAACCATTACTATTAATAAATGTTTTTTTAAAACTGACATGAATATTCCTTTTGTAGGAACCTACATGCCTTTTGGTTTCAATGCGACAAGTGGTGAGGTTGTTGGAATACCCGCTAAAGGTAAAGGTGACTGCCTTCCCTGTCTCGCAGGACACTTTTGTCTCAATGGCACTGTCACACCAGAACCTTGTGGCAAAGGGAAATACACAAATCCTGGGCAGTCAGTGTGCCAGACATGCTTGGCTGGGCGGTATTGCGACAGTGAGACCACAACCGAAGCAGAGATGAATGCCACCAAACTGTGTCCTGCTGGTCTGTACTGTCAGGCAGGATTGTCAAATGTCAGTGAAGCAACTGATTGCAGACAGGCACACTATTGTCCAGAAGGTGAGTGATTCACATGTGATCTAACTACAGGTACATGTATATGTTACTTCAGTTGTGAAAAATGATCAACATCTGGCTTCTCCTTATATTGTGAACACACTATCAAATGGATCAGGTTGTCATAAACAAAAGAACTGAAAAATATCTTGATGAACTACTTAATTCCAAGCATTATGAGAACTGTCTGACAATCAGTGAGGCAAAAACAAAAACATCTTAACCTGGACACAAAGGCAGAGGCTTTTAAAAGTGCTTCAAGATGTGACCAATGTGAATGTTCCTGACATTGTTCTGTTGTTGAGATCGGGGGACAAAAATTAATAATTAATGTGTTGGTTAAAGAGGTTCTGTCAGGGTCCTCACATGGTTTTGATGCAGTCTAAGAGCCTCCCTTGAGCTAGATTAGCCAGTACACAGATGGATGCAGGCAGGATTGTTCATGAAACCTAACTAAATTCTAGTGGGCTTACTAGTAATGGACTGGCATCTCATTTAGGGGTAACAGCAACTCTGCAAACAAGTCATTTACAGTGGTACATGTACATTGAAGTATCCAAATTCAAAAGTTAAATAAATGTCAGTCCTACTATTTTTTCTAATTTTTTCTTCACTCTAGGTCACCCTGTAGAAATTCCATGTCCTGTTGGTACATTCAACCCAAACAGCAGTGGAAAGAGTGTATATGACTGTGCGATGTGTACGGCTGGAAAATACTGTCTTGAACAATCCGTCCATGAGACTGGTGACTGTGATCAAGGCTTCTACTGCCCAACAAACATCACAGATGGAGTCTCAAGCTTGCGTATTGGCTCCTATGGACCAATACAGGAACCCTGCCCCAAGGGAACATTCCTCGATGAGACAAGAGGGCGGTTTGTTGAGGATTGTAAAGAGTGCATTATAGGAAATTATTGTCCAATCGGATCTAAGACACCCACTGTTTGTACAACTGGTCACTACTGTCCACCTGGGTCAGGCGACCCTCAACCATGTCCTCTGGGAACATTCAATAATGGCAGTGGGGCTTATTACCTTGAGAACTGTACTGCATGTACACCTGGCTGGTAAGGATGTGTATGGTTTAGACAAAATAATTCTTAGTATTTAACCACGCGGCCATGGGCGGAGCGCGGTTCTAGGTTTACCCGTGGTTTATTTTTTTTTTTTTTTGTCGGTGACCAGACGCAGACCTCGGCTCGGCCAAATTCCGAGTCACGCAACGTGTGATGTTTTTTCCGCCAGAAGCTGTTAAAACATTAATACACGGATAATTTTACGGATATTGTTTCCTTTGTTGTGGGTGAAATATATTTTCTTTTGGTTTTATCGAAGCGTTGGATTCAAAGGGAATAATAAATACGCTAAAAAAAGGTATTATGTCAGCCATGGAATGCGTTGACGTTGCAGCTTTCACTTTCGCTACGTGACTAATAAGATCGTGTTTACTTTGGAAGTTTATTTCGCCAGAAGCGACGGTCATCAATTTATTTGCAAGTTTGCGAGTATTTCTTGTGGTTTTAGGCAAATGAAGTAAATTCTTTGGCTCTTTCATCGCAACGAGTTCATAGATCGGAAGGAAAATGAAATATTTGCAAGCCAAGCAAAGAACATGTCAGGACATGCAATGATTACGTCATTGGTAGGGAAATAACCACCGTACTAAAGATAGCCGTCGATAATGCAATTCTTGAATAATGTGACTTGTGTGACTTCTTTGCTAGCCCTTTACTCAAGGAAAAAAATAAATTTAAACTTGACTTTTAAGAAAGAAAGCTGTTGTTAATAGTGTTCGTATCTTCATGCCCATACATATCCCAAAGAAAGTTCCAGATTAACACTATTACGTCATCGGAGATTTCGCAACAGCTACGACTGATGGTGCAATAGTACAGTCTGTGTTGATCAAGTGATGTGATGTCTACAGTAATCAATGAATCATCAAGGATTACTTTCGAATGTGCACTGCGTTGCGACTGTAGTGCTAAGAAAACAGTTAAATTTTAAAAGCGTGGTTTTAAGATCTAACAGATCTTCTTGTTTATGTAATGCACAAAGTATTTGCCACAACGAACACTGCAGGTTTTGCTGTCCTTTGTGCGAAAGGAGTGTTATTCTAAGTGCCCTGTGTAGTGGTTTTAAGAGAAAAAAAAGCATAAGTGTGCTATTTTCAAGCTGCTATAACTTTGGACAACAGTGCTCAAAATTGACTTTTGGGGTCTACTCATCTGTAGGATCAGTAGGCTAATCTAGGGCAAAGTTACTGATCACCTAGTTTCATTTTGGATGCTTAATTTTCAGACACTTTGAATCTCAATTTTGCACAAAAATTTAGACTCTTTGCTGAAACATAAATGTAATGTAAATTTACACCTACAAAACATCTTTTAGACTGAAACAACATCTGTGGAAAATGATAGTTTTACTGGACCCTCAAGGTTTCACAGATACACCGGTGGGAGAGTAACAATTCTATCAAGCCGTTATGCAACCATAGTTTACTCTATAAGAGAAACTAGCATATATTTAAACGTTTTATACTGTAATGTAAATCTTTCAGATGCTTAAAATTTCTGATGTGTTCAAATGTTGGACAGTTCTATTTTCGGACACTTTTTTGGGCGAAATTATCCTCCAAAATGTTTTGCAAGGAATGTAGTGTGGTTTACAGTTAACTCATAAGGTTGTTGTGCTTGTGTAATAGGTACTGTGATGCACAGGGTCTGTCCATTCCAAGAGCCCAGTGTGACCCTGGCTATGTATGTTATGGTGGAGCGTACACTGGAACACCCAATGATGGCATTACAGGGAGACCATGTCCCCAAGGGACATTTTGTGTGGCAGGTTCCTTTGAATTTGATTCTTGTCGTATTGGAACATACAGTAAGAGCACTGGTGGAACAAGTGACCAGGATTGTCAGTTGTGTGATCCTGGCTACTATTGTTCAAAGCAGCAGCTTACAGCCCCGGAAGGAGCATGCGATGCTGGGTATTACTGTCCAGAGGGATCCATCCTACCCAATCAGACAATTACCCCTGCTGGGCACTTCACTCCAGTGGGATCTTCAGAGCCACAGCCTTGTTTACCTGGGACATATCAACCACATCAGAAGCAAAGTCGCTGTCTCCCATGTGAACCAGGATTTTACTGCGATACAAAGAACATGACCAGTGGTAAAGAGTGTGAACGTGGATTTTACTGTCCACCTGGTACAGACAGACAATTTGCATGTCCAGAGGGAACATTTAACAACCACACTCGTCAGGTGTACAACTCAAGCTGTTTAGGATGTCCTCCCGGCCAATACTGTAATCCAACTGCACAGAGTGTTCCCACAGGTATGAGATCTTATTTATTATTTTGTCCCTCTCCTAACACTTTAGAGTGGGGGTGGGGGGGGGGGGGGGGAGAGCTGGTAAATAGGAAAACAGGTACTCAAGACATTTTTTATTACATACATGTATGATCCTTCTAGTAAGTGACAGTTTAAGGAGTGGGCTTTTAAATGCACTAAGCATGAGACTGGGACAGTTTGCACTCTTTGTGTTTGTCTCAACCACAAATGGTTGTGCAAGTCTTGCACCAGGGTGGAAAAATTTTGAGATAAGAGCATCTTGGAAGGAGGAAAAATGAATATCAGAAATTTGTAGAATAATAATTGTTTTTTTGTTTTTGTTTTATCTTATATTCAAATAAAATTTTCAAATATGTTATAATAATTTATAGGGCTTACCACCATTTTGTCTGTCTACCTCACCAGGGCCTTGTGATGCAGGCTACATTTGTTTCTACAATGCAACAAGACCAACACCAACATTTGAGCTTGGTGTTTTGGAATGGGGCCGGCTGTGCTCTGCAGGATCTTTCTGTCCTAGTGGGACCACACATGAAATAGAGTGCCCAGAAGGAACATACCGGTGAGTTTCATTGGTTTCTATGTTGTGCTTCATCTCTAGTTATTTTAATGTTAAGTCTTATGTTGCCAGTAGTCATGTGACCTTCTTTATAAAGTTTCAGGCTTTGAGGGTAACATTGTCATAAAGAATATCAGAAATGAAAGAACATGATGAATTTTTTTTTCCATGAAAAGATTGCCATAGGCTATTTCTTGTGTGATCATGTGTTAACAACATCATCACGCGAAGAAGTCGTGTTTAAACTTTATTTCTGTTTGAGTGAGGTAAATGATATGTTTCCCTCATAGCAAAGTTTTTTACCTCTTTTTGACATCTCATTTTCATGTACCACTTTCAGGGGGAGGGGTTTTCACAGAGATTTTAATTCAAGGCATTCAAGATTGGATTTGCTAGCCAAAGTGCCAAGTGATACTGGTGCATGTTGTAATCTACCAATGTGACAACAATTAAATTAGACAGTGTCAGTTGCCAACAGTACAGTACACATTACACTGTAGTCATGGATTGGGTCTGTTTTTGTTTTGCAGCAAAGTAACTGGTGGCCAGGCTGAAGATGACTGTACACTTTGCGATCTTGGCCATTACTGCAATGGTACAGGACGAACTGAGGTTTCTGGCCCCTGTGCTCCTGGTTATTTTTGTTCACGGGGAGCTAAAATACCAAAACCCAACAATGATTCCACTGGTGGGATTTGCCCAAGAGGGAGCTTTTGTGAAGCTGGGAAGCAACCAGAAAAATGTGCACCAGGTACAGCAATTACATTTGGTACCTTCTTGGTGTTGGAAAAACTATTGTGGTTTGGTGTGAATATTGTTCATTATCTTTTGAATCTTTTTTTATAATACCATGTCAGATGATTACAGCACCACCACATTTTTCATCAATGCCATTGTTTGTTGGGAAGTTGATTTTGTTCATTACATAGGAGAATTTATTGCTGGTGAGGGAATTACCAGAGGACCTAATGTTGTGCATACTCCCATCTTGTATTTTGAAGAACTTGAAAATGAACAATGAACCAAAACTCCCCTCAATTTTGTCTTGAACTACTGGAGGAGAAGCCCCAAACAGTGTGCCAAATGACCTTGTTTACAAGATGTCAAAAGATTCCCTTTTACTTACCTGTAGGTGTGGTCTCATAAAAGGACACTTTGTATGCCATCTTGTTGAAATGAAAAAATTGAATAAGTTAACTCTGGTCACTATGTTTTTTCTAGGTTTTCATGCTGATGTTGAGGGTCTAGCTACATGTAAAGAGTGTAGTGCTGGTACTGAGTGCCTTAGAGGAACAATCTACCCTCCACCTTGCCCTCAAGGGTACTACTGCCTCAGAGGCTCTGAAAACAGTGGTGCAAAACAGGCTTGCCCTAAAGGCACTTTTGGTAATAGGACAGGGCTTACCACACAGAGTGAGTGTTCTTACTGTTTGGAGGGACACTATTGTGGGACTGCTGCCTTAACAAATGTGACTGGTCCATGCAATGCAGGCTACTTCTGCTTGAAAGGTGCCGAGGTATCAACACCACCTGATGACAGTCGTACTCCAAAATGGTTCGGTGAATGCCTGGAAGGAGGTTTTTACTGTGAGAGAGGAGTTTCTCAGCCTACACCTTGTCCACCTGGAACGTTTGCACCTGGTAATGTCGGCAGATTAGAATCAAAGGATGATTGCACCCAGTGCACTGCTGGTTCTTATTGTGAGCTTGGACATCAAGATGCCGTAACTGGTCCATGTGATGCAGGCTACTTCTGTCTTGAGGGTTCCCACACGGCAAGACCTAATGCATCTTATGGTGGTATCTGTCCTCCTGGATTTCACTGTCCTGCAGGCTCTTCTTGGCCTAAGCCATGTGATCCAGGGACATATAACAATGCAAGTGGTCAGGGGTCATGCCAGGACTGCCCAAGAGGTTTTTATTGCAGTGGTAACAGTACAACTCCTTTGGAGTGCCCTGCAGGCTTTTATTGTCCACGAAAGACACGCTATGCTACTGATAATCCTTGTGATGCAGGAACATTCAACAACTTGACAGGAATGTCTGCTGTCAGTGCATGTGTGCAATGCACAGCCGGTTTTTATTGTGATAGACAAGGTCAGTTGACAGATGAAAATCTATGTACCAACCTGCTTTGTTGAATAAACTATGTACATAGGTAGGTACAGTACGTAGGAACATTTGAAGGTGCATGTAGGTAGATCAGGAGGTACAATGTAGGCAGGTAGGTACTAGGAAATAAATGCAAATGACAATTAACATTTTGCCTTCATGAATAAACTGGTTAGTTATTTGAAACTGCAGTGATAAATTGCTAAATGGTTATTATTATCAAGCCTAAATAGGTCATTTTGGGAAGCAGGGCAGGAAAAACCCCAGGTTCAGTTGCCTGGGGCAAGTAAAGTGCCAGGATTGCCCAAGAGGTTTATATTGCAGTGGTAATAAAAATAAATTATTGCAGTGGTAATGAAAATAAAAGTTCAGTGGCCCGGTGGGCAAGTGAATTTAGTCTCCGTAGTCTTGCAAGTCTATATAAAAATGTCAGCTTGATAAATGATAATTTCCACTCAGAAACTATTTCAAAACTCAAGATTGCAAGATTAGATAACCATGAGGTTGAAAGCTTGGATTAGTTAGGAATC